>NC_056661.1:75062100-75386058 GCF_018350195.1 Panthera tigris
CTCAGAGTAAGAATAACAGCCAATATACATTGGTCACAAACTAAACACCACTGACTTTGAGAGATTTCCACGCAAAATGTTAATCTTATTTAACTTTTCAATAACCTATGAGATTATTATTCTTATTCCCATTTTATGAATAAATTGAAGACAGAGAAGTAATTTGCCTGATCTTAGACCATTAGTAGGTACCCGCAACATGACATTTAAGCAATATTTTCAGCTATGCTGTAATTCCGCATCTCCACATGCAGTAAGTACCCATCAAATGATTAGCACAAATATAAAGAAGAATTGCTTATTTTGAAGGATATTAGCCATTACATGTTGTGCATTCAGTGAGATTCCTAGGAATCCTTGGAAATTTGGTGGTGTTCACAGTGGGGTGGGTGAAAGTTTTTTGTAAAGAGGACATTATATAAAAAGAAAGAAAGGGGTTAATCCAAAATCTCTGAAACTTTAGGAGGTCATGGCTTATTTACCTGTCTTTCTTGAATGTCTCATTGTAGCTATAATATTGTAGGAAAATAGCTTTTATTATCCTTTGAAGTTTAGAAAGAAATATATGTTGAAATAATTAATGACAACGATGGTGGGACAGACTGACTACTCAACGAACAACAAGGCCAAGTCTGTTCCTATGGAAATTTACTTTACATGCTTTATCTCTAGAGTTAAGAACTCCAGAATTATTCCCCCTTGGTGTGGAAGGGACCTCAAGTGGTGATACACTCATAACTCCTTACCCTTAGTCAGGTAATATGTTACATAGGGTCCAGAGGCCCCTTGATATTGGACATGGAAGGCAGACAAGCAGGGCTAGAGTCAATGCTTCTCATCACTTTCTTGGTACATATGTTGGGAGAAAGGGCCAGAAACCAGTACTTACAATGTGTCAGCTAAATGAGACACCCAATACTAGACATTCCACATATGGGAACTTATGTCTTCAGTAACTCAGTTAGGTGTTATTTGTGTTATCCCTGCTTGGCTTAGAAAATGTCAGTAATGTACCCACATTCGTGCAATCAATAATTAAAAGACTGGAGTTAAAGTCAGTCTGTGGCACTTGAAGTCTTGCACTCATCCCCCCACCCTGCCCCCCTGTGTGCACCTGTCTCAAGGCCTTGGCTTTGGGATTTAGAGGAAGAATAAAAACTGAGTAAGTGTATGAGCTCTTGATTCAGATGCTCTTGGTTGAAGCCCCAGATCTCTCTGTGTGGCATTGTTCAAGGGACTTAATTAATTTAGCTCGTTGCCATAATGTGTAAAGTGGTAATAAAATCCTTCATAGCGAGTATTAAAAGAATCAGACAAAATGTACTTCCGGGACACACCATGCCTTCTGTACAATAACCTCTCTGTGTTAGTTCATGTTATTGACTACAAGCAAGAGCAAAGACTCAAAACGAGAAATCTAGAAGCAAGCTGATGTCCTCAGTTATTAGAAACAAAGGCCACAGAAATGAATGAAATCCATTGTTGAAATACTTCAGAAGCCCTTGTTGCACTCCTAATTTATAGTCCTCTCATTCCCAAGCCAGGATGTACTGTGTGAAGACAACCCCTGGGAAATGATGGGTTGACTTAAAATATCACTCAGTCTTTTTGCAAGATCCTGCCAATGTGAGGTTTCTATCTGAAGCCAGGGAAGTTCAAAATGTAAGTTGATCAGGAGGAAAAAATGCTATAGCATAACATAAAGGCAAACATATAGAAAAACTTACCATTTTCATCCTTCAGAGAAGCTTCTGTAGAGTGAATAGCAGTGAGATCTAAAAGAAATGAGAGCAAGTATTATTCCATTGTTCATATCCATTATTTGACACGTGTGTGTATTGTGGATGGATGGATGATGGATGGATAGATAGACGCAATTTGTCAACAGAGAGGAGAGAGGAATTACAAGTATGAGCCCTGAAATTCTAGAAACAGTTGGACTGATTCTATGTAATTCAGTAGATCAATTCATATGTTGTATTTCTGCACATGAACATGCTGAAGTTCATGAATGATGGATTTGTTTCTTTTTTTCTCACAACTAGAGGGTCCTTTTTAAGACTATCGTGTTTTCCTTTTGTGCTTGTATCTCCTAGCTACAATGCCTGCCACAAAGTAGGTATTCTGTAAATACTCATGGAATGGAAAAATAACCAGAAACAGTGGGTGCTATATGGTCATCAGCACCCACTGTTGACACGAAGTGTTGCTACCAAAGTAAATTCGTAGACACTAGAAACCACAGTAGAATCTTACACGTTGGAAGAAGTCTGGTTTAGGTGGATTTCCTGTCTAAGGAAAGAAAGCAGCCCTACCTTTCAAAGCATGCATGCCCCACTATCCCCAGATCCGGCACTCAGTTTTCTGGAGTGGAGGTGTTTACGGACATGACAGCAATGCTAATGAAAGTCAATACCTATTGAGTGATTATTACTGTGCCAGGCACTATATGAAAGGTTCACATGCATTGTCTCATCCGATCCCCCAGTGACACTGATGTGAACTTAACGTGGAGGACTCCGTGTTGCACACAAAGAGATAAGGTTTAGAGAATGTAAGGAACTTTCTGAGAGTCATACCAGTCACCAGCAGAGCCAGCACTCAGAGGACACTCTGGGGGTTTAGACAAGCTAGAGTGTGTGGAAAGTATCTTGTAAAACAATCCATAGAAATAGAACATAACTCCGGGGCACTGGTGTGGCACAGTTGGCTAAGTGTCCGACTCTTGGTTTCAGCTCAGGTCATGATCTCACCGTTCCTGAGTTTGGCACAGAGCCTGCTTGGGATTCTCTCTCTCCCTCTCTCTCTCTCCAACCCCCCTGCCACTTGCTCTCTGTCTTTTTCAAAATAAATAAATAAACTTATAAAAAAAGAGAAACAGAACATAACTGCACCATTGTGGACTCTCCGATATCATCTCTTCCAGTGTCTTAATTACTCTTAGCAAATGACCTTTTAATTGTAGAAGTTCAGCATTTCAGTGCACTTCCTTGCAGGGATAGAATGATAGGCCAAATCACATTAATAGCTGTCTGGATGTATAAAACCTGAGGTGAGGGTTGTATTTATCTACGGTGTTAAAAAAAAATAGTACAACATATGTACAAGGACAAAATTTGTTAAAAAGATAAGGGACTATTGGATAGAGGAACAAAGAGTTGAAAGGCTGTTTTAGTCCATCTTATTTTTTTAATTTTAAAAAAAATGTTCATTTATTTTTGGGAAACAGAGAGACAGAGAGTGAGCAGGGGAGGGGCAGAGAGAGAGAGAGGGAGACACAGAACCCAAAGCAGACTCCAGGCTCTGAGCTGTCAGCATATAGCCCAATGCGGGGCTCTAACTCACAGACCATGAGATCATGACCTAAGCCAAAATTGGTCGCTCAACTGACTGAGCCACCCAGGTGCCCCTAGTTTATCTTTTTTCTAATTGATGTGTTCTTGTCCACACATACATGGTTCTGGTATGCAATTTTATGCACTCCATACAATCATATTTTGGTGCACTCTTAAAAAATGAGTTTGACAAAGGACACAAAAATACTGATTCGAAGAGGCACATGCACCCCAACGTTTATAGCAGTGCTATCGACAATAGCCAAAGTATGAAAAGAGCCCAAATGTCTATTGACTGACAAATGGATAAAGAAAATGTATACACACACGCACACACACACACACACACACACACACACAAACACACAATGGAATATTACTCAGCCTTCGAAAAGAATGAAATCTTGCCATTTGCAATGACATGGGTGGAACTAGAATGTATTTATACTAAGTGAAATAAGTCAGTCAGAGAAAGACAAATACCAGATGATTTCACTCATATGTGGACTTTAAGAAACAAAACAGATGAACTTATGGAAAGGGAAAAGAGAGAGAGAGAGAGAGAGAGAGAGAGAGAGAAGCAAACCATCAAACCATAAAGGACTGTCAACTATAGAGAAGGAACTGAGGGTTGATGGAGGGAGATGGGAGCGGGATGGGGAAATGGGTGATGGGCATTGAAAAGTGCACTTGTGATGAGCACTGGGTGTTGTATGTAAGTGATGAATCACTAAATTCTAGTCCTGAAGCCAATTTTACCATATATTTTAGCTAACTAGAATTTAAATAAAACCTTGAAATTAAAAAAAAATGGATTTGAGGTATAGGCTTTGGGAAAAATCTCCAAGAAGGAAAATGTTAGTATAATTATGTTTAATGTTAAAAAAATCCTCAAGAGCTGACTTTAAAGTGCTTTAAAAATCTCTTTCTTGGGGCGCCTGGGTGGCTCAGTCGGTTAAGCGGCCAACTTCGGCTCAGGTCATGATCTCACGGTCCGTGAGTTCAAGCCCCGCGTCGGGCTTCGTGCTGACAGCTCAGAGCCTGGAGCCTGTTTCAGATTCTGTGTCTCCCTCTCTCTGACCCTCCCCTGTTCATGCTCTGTCTCTGTCTCAAAAATAAATAAACGTTAAAAAAAAATTAAAAAAAAATCTCTTTCTTTTCCATACAATGATTTTATTCATCATATTGTGCACCTGAAACTAATGTAACACTGTATGTTAACTAACAGAAATTCAAATGAAAAGGTAAAAAAAGATAAATAAAATCTGTTACCCTGCATTGATCGACATAAAGACAGTAAGGTAACAATTTTCATAATAAATTTGTGTGTGCGTGTCCTAGGTGCTCTTTCTCAATCCAGGTTGGTCGAAAACGTGGACAAGATGAGTTTAATCTCTGTTCAGAATCACTTCATTCTTTTGTGCTTTCATGTGTATGTATACATATAAAAATATACAAGCTTTGGGGCACCTGGGTGGCTCAGTTGGTTAAACGACCGACTTCAGCTCAGGTCATGATCTCGCAGTTTGTGAGTTCTTGCCCCATGTCAGGCTTTATGCTGACAGCTCGGAGTCTGGAGCCTGCTTCGGATTCTGTGTCCCTCCATCTCTCTACCCCTCCCCTGCTCACGCTCTGTGTCTGTCTCTCAATAAAAGTTAAAAAAAACGTAAAAAATATATAAACTTTAATCAAAAACAAAAACAACAAGCAAAAAATTTCCAAGAAACAGCAATAGAAATTTTCTAGAATTGCATTAACAGAAATGTCCTCGTCCTTACTTCTCCCTTACTGTAATCATCACTGTGGAACTTAAAATACATTTTACATTTCTCTGATCACTAGAAAATCGAAACCTCACAGGACACTTCAGCCCAGTGGTTACGTTAAATTTATGCTTTGCTCATTTGGTTCCTGCCTGTTTCTTAGCCATAAAAAGTTATGGCTGTCTATGTGATCTTACTTTAGTTAAGTTTTAGGAAAGAATATACATAAATGCAATAAATATATGAAAAAAATCATCCATATCAGGTTTCCAACAGCAGGGATTGTCATCAAGATAATTTCATTCGCTCTTCATCACCACCCAGGTGAAAGCAAAGGTTTGGCCCTAGTTTCATCATTGGACGAACTAAAAATCTGTCAAATAACAAAAATTCAACCAAATAAGTGTTAAAGACCTAACTGGCTGTGTTAACTGATCTATTCATGAATCAGGGAGCATCGTATCCAGCAAGTAAAGGGGAGCTCAGAAGGGCTGCAGGAGTGGGGAAGTTTTTTCAGATAGAGAGGGAGTGAAAAAGAAATTATTAGCAAAGAACATTATTTTAGGCAAGGGGACCAGAGAGGCAGTCGATCAGTAAACTCCCTAGTGCGAGCCAGGAAATGCCCATGTTCGCTGATTCAAGGCTGCAGTTCTGGGGGTTGAAACTGCAGCTGGGCAGGGATGAAGTCTTGCTTTACTGGTTTGGGGCCTTAAGCTGAGTGAGGCCATTTTGAGCCTGTGGTTTTCTTTTTAACAGCCCTGCCTTTTGATCAGACTCCCGGTTTAACTTAGAGAGACACAATTGAAGGCATTAACAGCACTCAGCAACCTCTCTGAGGTTCTCACAGTTTTTGTGGTTGCTCTTGTGATATTCACAGGTCTTGACCTTTTGGCCTGTGAATGTTCAGAGGTTACCGCTTCAGCTCTACAGTGTTTGAGTTGGTCATTCTGTTCTCTTTGTTTCTTTCTTTTTTTTTCTGACATTCTCATCTTAGAGAGATCATTAGTTTGCAGGTTACCAGCTCTGAACTTGCATTTAAAGCTTTTGAGAGAACATAAGGCACCAGACAGCATATTGTGATTACAATAAACAGGATAATTCCTCATGTTTGGAGTGCAATTTGAAGCCATGCTTCCCAAGGCTCAAAGCAATGAAAATCACATAAGTAATAAAGACCCTGCAGAAGCAATCATTCATTTAGGCCAAGTGGCTTGCTCAGTGATCGAATGTCATTGAGTTTTAACTTCCCCAGAAGTGTCAATCCGGGAATAGCAGGCAGTGTTGACTACAGCACAGACCCAACCTTGCTCAGCTAAGAGATCATCAAGGGCTATCTTATTTTCAAGAATTACTTTGGCCAGAGTCTAAGGATTTTTGTTGGGCAGCCATTGCTTTAGTAAGAGATTCTGCACCAATTTTCAGAATGAAACAGAAGGTCTTGAACACATCTCCCTTACATTGATCCCTGACCAGGGAAGTAAGGCCCAGCCAAAGGAGTGAATCCTGGTCATGAAAGCTTCCTGGGAGGTCTCTTCTAACTCAGGATGTAAATTGAGGGATATCAACCAATGAGATGTCTTATTTAGCTTGAGAAAAGTTAAGACCAGTGTTAGATTTTCTCCCAGCCGGAAATAAAAGGCTGCTCTCAATTCCAGAGTTCACCCCCCTTGGCTGTGACCTGGGAGATACAGATGAGAGAGTTATCTTTCCAGGCCGTTCGTTGGAAAGAAAAGAAGGTGAAAAGGTTTCACACATTGAAGTGTGAGATCTTGATCCATTGTCTTGGGCAAAAACACCCTACCTGCATGTCAGCTACATCACTTTCTTTCAATTTGACTCAGAGATGTCCAGTGTCTGTGCAGGACCCAGTGACAGGTGGAGACTTCTGTAGCTGTGTGATGTGCACCTGAGTGTTACAGCAGGAGCAATCGGTAAGGTCCCTCTTCTACTGGAGTTCAGTGGCTCTCTTACTCTGATGATGTGTCTAAAATACCTAATCATCAGGCTGTAAACTGTGACCGACAGGATCCTTTTAATTACGATTCAGGAAAGCTTCTGTAACCTGTTGATGACCGGCTTGAGCATAAGACATTGGAGACAGTAGCTGGTCTGACTAGCATGAGACACAAGGATCAGCAGAAGATTGTACACCGAGAGCTTTCCAAGAAGTGGACAAGGTTTTCCTGAAGGCGCCTATGAGTTGCCTGGTAAAGTAGGAGCCTTGGTCCCTGGAGCGCACAGAAGATGTGCCCCAAGGGGGATACCCATTTTCAACACTGTCTTTGCCCCAGTGAGGGCATCAGCCTCAGCAGGGAAAGGCTTTAACCCTTCCAGAAAATGTACAAACAGTAACAAGCACATGTTAACAAGCCACACTAAGTGGTAGCTGTGTAAAGTGAAGCTGCAAGTGTTCAAAGTGTCCCCAGGGAGGAAGTCTGAAGCTTCTGGAGACAAAAACAATTTTTCCAGGGTTACGGGCCTGACAGGTTAGACATTGACGGTAAACAGTTTTGTTCTATTATAGAAGGCTTTCAGCTGATGTCTATTTATAATTTGAATAATCTTCAATGCCCTGATTCAGAAGCAGACTGGCACCATGTTATAAGAACATCAGGATACCAAACGTCTGGCAATGAGGGGCCATTTTTTTGTGGAACCAGAATGGACTTTAACTACATGTGCCACAATCTTACAAACACAACATAAAGAACATCTAGTATGAATTTTTATTTGACAATGCTTCCTGGTAATTTAGCTTATCAAATATATCCAATTAGTTTAGCAAATCCTTTGGAATGTTCCCAGTTAAGGAGACTAAGAAGACCAAAACTCCAAAGAAAAGAAACAGACCCACAAAACCCTTTGTCCTTTTGACATAAAGAAAAGAAAATCTAATGCTGCACCTGCTTATTTTTGATTTGAAAATTCTTCATTCCAATTTTAGTCCTGACCACACATAACATTCATTTCCAAACATCCCCCTTTTCTTTCTTCTTTTCTTTTCTTTTCTTTTTTCTTTCCTTTCCTTTTCTTTTCTTTCCTTTCCTTTTTTTTTCTTCCTTCTTTCTTTCCTTCCTTCCTTCCTTTCTTTCTTTTTTTCTTTCTTTTTGAGAGAGAGAGAATGAGCAGGAGATAGGCAAAGAGCGAGAGAGAGAGAGAATCTCAAGAAGGCAGCACACCCAGCACAGAGCCAGTTGCCATGCCTGACATGGGGCTCAATCCTGAGACCGTGAGATCGTGACCTGGGCCAAAATCAAGAGTCAGATGCTTAACCAACTGAGCCACCCAGGCGCTCCCAATCATCCCATTTTTACAAATCTTTACAAGTTTCTCTTTTAAATTCAGAATTTGTCCTGAGTTTACCCTCTTTAGATGACCAGCCTTGCCTTAGGACAAAGTCCTTTTTTATACCTCAAAAAATACATTTCCCTTCCTCATACATTTTCTTACTAAAAACACACATTTTACTTTCCTTACATTCAGAGTTGTTTCCGTTATTATTTTCAGTGGTCTTAATTACATTTATTAAAATTCTGAACTCTTAGAAACTTTCATTTTTAATGAAAGCTAATATGTAAGCAATTGTGAACTGTTACCCAGCATTCTTAGATTGGCAAATTAATGTACACATTTCAAAAGTTCTAGAAATGTGTATTTCTTCATAAAACAGTCTTCTGGTAAAGCACAAAATACATTTACTAATAGGTCCATGTATATTTTCAGTTTCTCTGCAATAAGAAAACCAAAAGTTGGTAAACCTATGTTCATTAACTAATAATTTAGCATTTTCTCTTACTTGGAAATGATCTAGATAAGATCTAGATATTTAATGAATGTAATTTATTTTTACACTCGAGCTAACACTGTAAAATTTTAAGGATTTAGTTTACCAAAAAGATTTGGGAAACTATTTAAAAATATATTTAACATTTTTCATTTTTAAAATGAAATACATATTTTTAAAATATCTATTCAATTTACTGGTTCTTAGCACTTTTGCTGAAATTACCCGTAAAAACTTTATGAGACAACAAAGTCTGTCATTCTCTCAAGCTATTTTCTTTAATATTTTGTAAGAGATCAACTCTACTTATGTAAACCAAGGCACATGAAATAATTTAATTTTAGTGCTGCTAATTCTGAAGACATGTCTATTTTACTTAAACCAACAACTGGATATTTGCCCAGATCATATGAAGTTCAAACACATTTGGGTTAGTTTTTATCTTTCTGAGACACTATCCAGAGAGGAAAAGATCTCACACTGATGACATATATTTATGGACACACAGATCACTGCAAAGACCTTAGAGTCACTGGCGTTTATGGAGAAAATGTTAAGATTTGTATTTGTCCCTGGAATTTTTTGTAATGTTTATTTATTTATTTGGAGAGAGAGCAGAGAAGGCGCAGAGAGAGAGGGGGAGACTGAGATTCCCAAACAGGGTCCGTGCAGTCAGCACGGAGCCGGATGCAGAGTTCAATCCCAAGAACCATGACATGACCTGAGCCAAAATCAAGAGTCTGACACTTAACTGACTGAACCACCCAGGTGCCTCCCTGGAATTACGAAGGACACTGAGCCAGGGTTTAGGCACAAGAACCCTTTAGCAGTTTGTATTTTTTTTTAAAGGCCTCTTTCTCTTAGTTTCCCTCAGTCCCAAGCATTTGTGGGCTGTGTTTACATTTCAAAGATGTGACAAGATAGATCACTTTGAGGACACAGGAAGAATGCAGGTTCCTCCAAGAAGGACTTTGCTTTCCTAAAGCCAATCATCTATAAGCCTTTTTCTGGAACTAGGAGAAGTTTGAGGGTGGGTGAAGGGACAGGGGAGCTCTGAATTCAGCTGCGTTTCTAGTTCTGTTCACATTTGTCAGGACAGCTGCTCTCAGTGTCTCAAAACTTGGATTTTCGTGAAATGACAACATAGTTTGATTCAACCTATCCAAGCACATGAGCCTCAATTTGCTTCCTTCCCTCTGGGTGCACAGTTTTAAATATTTCTGGCAGACGGAATAACCCCCCTTGGGTGTAAGATGAATATTATCTAAGGATATTACCCTCCCCAGATCCAGGATCACCCACAGTGACAGCCAGAGGAAGGGAACCCACAGCCGCACGTCCCAGGCAGGCAGAGAGCTAAGAGCAGTGACGCAGGATGATACCAGCAAGGAGGCAACGGCTGTCTCTGGGAGAGAAAGGATCCATAAGCAATGGGTGTGGATTTGGAAAGGGTGGGACAACAGGAAATTTTGTTATCCTCTCCGGACCAGGCATGTGGGCAGAGATTCAGAAGGAGAACTGATTCTGCTAAGACTTCCCACCCTTTCCTGGTTCTGCCAGTTTTCCCAGGACCCTTCAGCAGACCTTGGTATTTATCAGAATTTCCACTTGGCTCTTTAAGGGAATTAATGTAACAGTGTGTCAGAAAATCACCCAGTTTCTCAACTCTGGGAGGGCCTCATTTGGGGACCCTCCTCTGAAGGTAGATACGGGGGTGTCCGTAAGGCCATTAATATGACTGCGTAGTCTTTTCAGAGAGGAAAGCCAATTCACACTTGAATGACTGCTCAAAGGAGCAAAGAGCAGAGGAGGAATTAGGTCAGTCTGACAGCTTTTTGTTTTAGTACCTCTTCCGTCTTTAATTTCTCATTAGCCTTTTCCAAAGAATGTTTCATTGAAACGACCTTGGAATTTCAAATCTTTCAGAGGCTTCTGCTTGCTCATTAACAGAAGTGTCCTATTTTATTTAATTTGAGAAATTTTGCTTTTAAATGTAGTTCTTACATGATCTTATCCCTAGTTGGAAAATTCCCCGCTATTGTATTTCTAGACTGTAATTGCCCTGAGGGCTGGCAGCAGATCCATAGGACCCTAGCCTTGAATGGAGTTAACCCACACTTCAGTCTGGCCGTATGTCTGCACAAGTGAGGTGTAGCTACATTTCTGTCCGGCTTTGTTTTTGGGGTCTCCAACTTATGGTTGTCAAGCTAGTTCCTCAGGACACAAGGCAAGCTTAGTAATATTTGCCATTTTTGCTAGACATCTGTAACTTCTGGGACTACGGTTTTTAGACATAAAATAAACGGGTATACAGGAAGGTGCTTGCACTTGACCCTTTAGAATGTAAGGATCCCAATAGCTAAGACTTGGGGCTTCTCAGAGCAGAACTAATATCCAAAAGTGATGTGTCCTGGAATTGGGGATTGCGTGTGTTTTAAAGGATATCTCTTTGCACAGAAATTTTCTTGAGGTGGATGGGTGAACTGGTGCCAGTCTAATCTATCCCCTGACCAAGTTATACTATCAAGGGCATGTTCTTGAGGTGGTGAGCATTCTAATAGTCTTTAATTGCCTCACAGTCTTTTTTTGTCTAACAGTCCTTATTGCGCCCATCAATTTTGTGGGTTTTTCAGTCTCTGATCCCTGTTAGCAGTAGCCTTTATCTATAAGAAGCAAGAAAAATAATTATGTGCACCTTAGCGTATGCACAGTAACCAAGAGATGTCACTGGCTTCTGGCCACAAGAAGACTCTTTGTGCGCCATCAATAATTCTCCTGGAAACTTGCTGAAGTTTCCATCCAAGAAACTGTGGTCAGAAAGTTTGGGGCCTTGGCTCTGGACAGACCCCCCCTGCCAGTTCACTTGGGCTCTGGGCAAACATGCCAGTTCAAGTGGGGTCCAGACAAAGAAGCCAGCTCAACTGGGCTCTGACAGTAACCCTCTGCCAGCCCAAGCTGACCCACATTGTAAAGGAAAGCCAATTAGATCAGGAGTCTGAATGCAAAGAGATTGAATCTCAGAACCAATAGGAACTCACCTACAGCCCTTGAAAATGGTGAGGAGGACAGTGAACTCAAGGGGCTCACAGTTACCTCCCCTGGTTGTGTACTTGTCTCCGATCGCCCCTGGAAGTCCATTTCAGATCCTGTCACCGACACCAAATCTGTTAAATAACAAAAATTCAACCAAGTAAATGATAAAGATCTAATGGCTGTATTAATCAATTTATGAAGCAGGCAGCATCTGATCTAGCAAGTAGAGGGGAGCTCCAAAGGACCACAGGGAATAAAAGATTTTAACAATAGTGCAGGGAGTGCAGAAAAGGAAAATATTAGCAAGGAATCCATTTTTCTAGTCAATGTAACTCTCCTAAGGGGGAAAGGGGTCAACTGGGAACCTTCATAGTGCTGACCAGGAAATTCCCATGTTCACTGATTAAATGTTACTGCTCTGGGGGTTGAGATTGCACTTGGGTTAGGTATGAAGTCTTGTTTTAGTGATTTGGGGCCTTAAGCTAAGTGTTACCATTTGGGGTCTGTGGTTTTCTTTTCAACAGACCCAAGAAGATGAAGACTGACTTCAGAAATTGAGACTTGTATACAGAAAGCTCTTCACATGTCCTGTTATGTGCTTGTTCCCCACTGCTGAAAAATTGCCTGCCTAACCACAGGGAAAGCACAAACTGGTTCTTTTTTGGGGCTCTGGTCTGTCATGTCCATGCTCAGGACTTGACTTCTGAGTCTACAGAGTTACTGGATCACAGCTGGGCCAGAGCACATTCAGCTCTGCCCACACTGTATAAATATGTCCAGCTTCTGGAAAATGGGACTCCTTTGAGATACCATGACTGAATCACAAGTGACCCTGGATATTCACTTTAACGTAGTGGTCCTCCTGGGAACAGTGGTCCATCCCGCCTCCCTCCCAGGCCTGGCACACGCTCGGACAGCAGGAAGCGTTTGCTGGGCAGCATTTCCTAGTGGTAGAAATACATCCATTGTGGACAATGGGAGAATGTTTGTACGCATTAGCTTCACCCAATCTTACTTTCCAAGTTTCACCTAATGGTGGGATATAAAATTCAAATCTAATAATCCCAAGACCATACTAAAACCTCAGCAGCCAAATTACCATTATTTGTTGAGCTGCAATCTGGCTTTGTCAAATGAACAGCATTTTGTCACCTATAACTCACGTTTCTGGGTTATACTTTGAGTAGATCAGATTGAAGTGAGAGGGACTTTGACTACTGAGTGGAACGTTCCTGAAAGATGTATAATTGTTCTAATTTACTTATCAAGTAAGATTATCCAAAGTGGACTCTCCTTTTGAGTATTTATGGTGGGCAATGTTGCTAGGTGGTTTCATGTGTACTGTTTCATTTAATCCATAGAGTGATCCTCAGAAACATCATTATGACCTTCATATTTCAGATGATGAAAGTGAGGCGAGAAAGGCTAAGTGAATTTTTCTTTTTCTTTGTATGTTCCAAAGCCCATACTATTTTAATTCTACGGGGTAATAGCGAAATATTTGTGCCTCTGTTAAAGGCAACAATATTAAAGAAACATTTCTTTTTGCTTATTTCCCATTAAGACTTGACAGAAAACGTAGGCTATTATCATTAAAAAAAGGGGGTTCTGGGAGGCTATATTCATGTTTATATGTACGTAACTTTGTCTACTGAAGGAAAAAGAATCTCTTGATCAACCCCTCCTTTATTACTATCATGTTTGACAACACATTTGTGTTCTTTATCCATTGACTCTTCACTCACGGTCAGCCAGGTGTATTTCATATATGTGTCCTTAGTTTTCATGGTGTTTCCCTGCTGGGATTCCAGAATTGTTTTGCCATTCTTTTCTTTCCAATGTACCTCGATAACACCAGGGAAAAAATCCTCAAGAAGACAAAGATATGTTCCAGTCTTATGGAGTTTTCTTTCAGCAATTGAAGGAAGAAAAATTGTAGGCTTTGGGGAAGTGTTCTCAACAGGAGGTTCCTCTGTGGAGGAAAATGGAATAGCAACGAAAACTATTATTAGAGAAAGGCAAACATTGCGTGGTTTGGAAGCAGCCCTGAACAGAGTATAAGGAAAGGAAAGTTGCAATAGGATTAGTGCTTACCAGGGCTTTTCATCCACAATGGGTTATGCGGTACTTATTTTCTTACTTTCCATGGGAAAAGAGGTTCAAGCAGTCATGTAACTTGCCCAAAGTCGTAACTACTAAGTGGCATAGCCTGGTTTAAAACTTGGAATTTTTTAAAAACAATACACTGTCATTTGTTTGAATGAGAATCCATTTTCATGCATACTTCACAATCTATCAAGTTGAACTTTTAGCTTCAAATCAGATCCCATACCCGCTTCTGATACTGAAGTTCTTCTCCTTGATTTCTGATTTTGTAGATCATCTTGCTCTTACATTTGAACCAATCCAAGATTTTGAGTAGAACAATGTTTAAAGCTGCACTACCAAATTATTTACAGTGCCTTGAATTTAGAAACAATGTGGCACTATTCCCAAAACTTCTATTAAAAAATTATTATTTTCAGAAATGGTCTTATACTAACCTTATCAAGTAATGTGATGGTCTCGATTTTGTTTTGCTTTACCTTATACTAATCTTATCAAGTAATGTGATGGTCTCGATTTTGTTTTGCTTTAGTACTCCTGATTCTATGCAGAACTGCAGTGGGTGGTAATTGGAATTCTGAAGAATTGGCTTTTTTCTTATTACTGACCATGTCCCAACCTATACGGAGCTAATTCCATATTTAATTTCATTTAGTTCTAACCACATCCACTTGAAATAGTTGTTACGTTGACAGAACGAATGAATGGAAATATAGCAAATGTTAACAGTAATAAGTGTTGCTATGAGATTTCAATTTTTTCTTTATTTTTTCTCTTTTCCAATTTTTTTCATTTTAGACATGTATTCTTTTTATAATTTTAAGAAAGCAATGACCAGTGAAACAAAATTTATTGGTTGAAGGATAATTATACACAACATGACAGATTCAGATTCAAAGTTCACATTTTTGTCTGCACCTCTCTCTCCTAAAAACATATTTTTAGGACCTCATGAATTATAACTGTGTCACTATTTTTTAATTGGATTGATGCAATTTACACGGAGTAGATAGTTGGAAAAAAGAGGACCGGAAAATTCCTTTTCAGTTTATGAATTTATTCGTGCCTGTGATCAAAACCACTAAGGAAACCATAATATATCATTTTTTCTTCATTTTTCCAATGCTTTTACCAGCATTGTGAAAATTCTTTGAAAACTTTTTGACTAGATGCTGCAGGCTCAAAAAATCCCTGTGAGATGTTCTCCCTCATCCAGGAAAAAAATTCCTCTCTAAGGCTAATGAAGAATGAATACATTTACTAGCCTGAATTTAGAAAGAAACAAACCCAGCGTATGACATTCCCGATTATGTCTGCACAGGTAAATGTGTTGGTACCGGATAAGAATCACCTTCCGACAAAATGACAAGTTTATCAAGTTTTTGCTCATTCTTTCCTACTGGTTATTTTGGAATCAAATAAGCAATACAAATATCTTTACACATCTTTCAGCACAGAAATCCCACAGGGACCTAACATCCCCACCCCTCAGGGACCCCCAGTTGCTCTAGCAAGTTAGCTCCTTGTCAATGTCGCCCACCCAAGCGACTGGGACACAGTCACCTACCTCTCCAAGGATCCCGCTGCCATTTGTGACCAAACTGGGGGCGAATCCAAGAATGCTGAGCCGGCACCAGAACCTAGCCTGCTGCCCCTGCATCGCCCACCTCCCCTCCCTACGTTATATGGAAGAATGAAAGAATATTTACCTGTAATCCGGATCTCAGGTTTGGGAGGAGGATTTTTTTTTGTAGATCCCCCATCCATAATAGCCCACTGTCTGAAAACCTTTTACAGAAATCTCCCTTTGTGCCTCTTTAAAAACCTCGCCTATATTTTTTACTATTTAAACACATAAAAATTGGTCCTGCTAATATTAACAAAGATGAATCACAAGCAAAATCACATTAGATATGAACCCAGTCAAGAATGGATGGACTGACCCCTCTGTCTTTCCATCTTATTCATCCACGACAGAGAATATGATTTTCCCTTTTCTCAACATTTTGCTGTGTCTTCTAAATCTCTTTTCTTAAGGTTTTCATGTATCAGATCAGCTCTTTTCCTAGAGTGTAATTTATAGGTACTACCTCTATAATTTTCAAAGAGGAACAAAAATAGAAATAATATATTTGAATATATAATAAATGAATGTTCAATTTTTTAACACGTTGGTTTTCTCGTTTGTTTGTTTGTTTCTATGTATTGAGGGGCAGGGACCTGGTTTGACTGTAAAGCAGTTCTTTCCAGAATCCCATTCCCACGATAGTAGCCAGATGAACTGTTACAGAGTCTGAAATCTTAATGGTGGTCACTTAACTAATTTGTTGCTGAAAGACTGTTCCTTTGAACTTGAAATTACCCTAAGAGTTTCCAGGGCACTGATGTAAAGTCCTGAGCTGCTCATCAGAGGATCCTGTCTGGTCTGGTCTTTCTGCCGCTGTCCCAGCCTGAGAGGAAAGACAGCTGTGGGTCATGCGGCCGAGTCCTGCGTGTAGGCCACCTGCTCCAGCTGTCCTGCCCGAGTCAGTATTTCCGGCGCACTTGATGCCGATGCAGAAAGAAGACTGAATGCAATGGTGTGGAAAGGACTTGTCATTTTATAGCAATACCCTAAGAATCACATTTTGAAAATCTAACGAACGTGTATTCAACATGACTTACTGGATCTTTGGCGGGGGGTGGGGGGTGGGGAGGGGAAGAGAGGCAATTTTAGAGCCATGATAGAAGCAGAAACATTGTCTTCTGTGTGAAGAGTAATACAAATTATGAGCTATTACTAGTTAAGCGCTCAACTAAAGAGTCAATTTACGAGGTCAGGCTCAGAAGAGTAAATATTCAGAAATAAAAATACAGCTTGCTGTTTCTAATAGCACATAACGGTCTAAACCATGCTCTTCGGCACGGACAAGTGTCTATTGGGTCCCAAACTTTGCCACAGTAACTTGCCATGTGACTTTAGGCAAATAACAACTTCTTTGAGCTTCAAGTCCTTCATCTGTGAAACTGGAATGAGGACCTCCTGTATAGGACTGCTGAGGACTGAGATAAGGCACTGAAACCAGTCAGTGTGGTTATCTGGCTCTCAATAAATATTAGCTAATATGATTATTCTCTTTAATGGGATATTTTTTGGCTCGTCTATCCCAATTTTCCACTAAACGACACATGTGGATTTTATAAGCAATAAGTATTACATAAAATAAGAAAGGAAAAGAGCCGATGAACCCAAGACAGTCTGTATCTCTGTCAGCCACAGGCCAAAAAACTTGGGGCCCAGTCAAGCCACAATCTAGAATGCTTACCCACTAGGCTACAAGCTTTTTGAGTGTTGGGACCATGTCGGGAGCCCCTTTGACCTCAAGCATCCAGCATAGACACTGTCTTCAGTGAATGTTTGCTGAGGCAATGTAAACAAACAAGGATATAAACCATGCAGACAGACTTCTGATGGACTCTGGAGCTGAAGTGGTTTACTGAGCTCACAAATGCCTTTAAACTGGATCATCTCTAGGCAATATCAGAAGAGTCACAATGGGACAAATTTTGACTAGTCGCAGCCTACTCCCTCAGAAGCTTGAGTATTAAGATGAAGTGGCATTATTGATGTTCTACAGTCATTTACTGTAGAAGTGAAATTTTTTGCACTTGGTTAAAGATGAGATCAAAAGCAATCATATAGGTTTTCCAGGTTATTAGAGAAAGGGGCACTCTTAATACTAGAGATACTTAAAGCTTTTCTCACTTAAAAGACCATCTACAAGAGAAACAGCACGAACCAATAACTTACAACAATGGTTTACAGACACGGTCCTACAGATGTTTGAATTTCAAATATGAGTCTATTATTTTCTGTGTGTGTTTCCTAAAAGTAGAATTTCAATCTGCCTCCAACTGGTTAAGTAAATAAACCATTTTCAAAGTGGTTTTGTTTCCATACAAAGTGATCTGGAGCTGGAATACTGCTGTCCATATGCTGAGGTGATCCCATATTGTTTTCTTCTGAAAAGCATCAATAAGTTTTTCATTCACAAGATCAAAATAGAACAAAGTTACTTACCAGTGGGAGTTACTATGAGCTTACTTCATTCTACAAATATCTTGATCCAGCCTGGTTAGACGTTCTACAAAATTTTCAGCTAAGCTTCACGGCACGACCAGCTTAAAAACTTTGTCCTGGCAATTTGATCTTCTGAGTTCTCTTGGAAGCCCTTGAATTATAGTCTTCATGGCATATGATATTTTATGTTTTGCTTAGATTAATTTAGAAAAATATCTGTTTTCCATGGAAGTAGTAATCACAGAAAAATGCTGATGGAAAATGGAAATGATAAGAGAAAAAAAAGGAAAGAAGGAAGGAAAGAAAGACAGAAAGACAGGAAAGAAGGAAGGAAGGAAAAGAAAGAAAGAAGAAAGAAAGAAAGAAAGAAAGAAAGAAAGAAAGAAAGAAAGAAGACAGGGAGGAAGAAAGAAGAGAGAAAGAAGAAAAGAAAAAAAAGAAGAAGAGATCAGGGCCAAGTGGTCAACCAATGACTTTTCTAAATTACCAGGAAAAGTGTTCAGAGAATTAAGAGGTTTTGATTTCCAGGTGTTCAAGTGTGTGAAACCGCTCAGAGACCGCATCAAAGGAAAAGCCCTTCTGTTCTCACAACCACAGGTCTGCTCCGTTGCAATTTGGGATTGTATTTCTGAAAGAGGATACACTTCAGTAACTGAAAATGCAAACATGCCAACAGACATATACTTGAGAAATGTGAACGATGGTCTCCACGTTTTAGCAGCCACTTTTACTATTTACAACATGAGTCTTTACCAGGCAATGCAAAATGAGAAAATAATTTCTGAGATGACACTATTTTCCTGGAGTAAAAGAAGAAACTTGTAGAATTCTATCTCTCATGGAAAAAATAGCTCCTTATTAAAACAAAGGCACCTGGGTGGCTCAGTCGGTTAAACGCCTGACTTCAGCTCAGGTTATGATCTCGAGGTTTGTGAATTCAAGCCCCACATCGGGCTGCACACTGACAGTGCAGAGCCTGCTTGGGATTCTCTCTCTATCTCTCTTTCTCTCTCTCTCTCCCTCTGCCCCTTGCCCACTTGTGCTTTCTCTCTCTTTCTCAAAATAAAGAAATAAACTTAAAAAGTACAATTTATTGCGAAAACAAACCCAGTTCTCTGACATGTTGAAAGAAGAAGCATCTTGGAGGCTGTTGTACGATATTTACATATGCACACGTAGCCCCACCTCTGTGGTTAATGGGCTTTGGGTAAGCTTTTGCCATCTCTGGGCTCCCGTATCTCCAATTGTTGTGCGGGCATTGGGCTCTGTATGTCCAAGGACCCTTCCTGTTCCAACAGCTTATGACCCTGTGATTAAGAGCAGGTTGCTCAAGTGAGAAAGCAGTTGAGGGTTAGTAATGGAGAAGGTTTTCGTACAGGTTCCTTCTGCCTTTGTGACATCGTGGGATCCCAGCAGGATAATAGCAGGAGGCTTCATCAGGCCTGAAGACTTACTGATTATCAGGTAGAAGACTCCTTTGTCTGTGTCCAAGTTGGAAATACGTAGTCTTCCATGTAATAGTGGCTGAGCCACATAGGATTTATTTCAGGGGCTCTCCTTATTTTAGGGGGTAGCAATGTACAATGATCTTCTCAAGGGAAGCTCCAGACAGCTTGCAACATATGTGCAATCTCTGGTATTGCATTAAGGAGAGTTGATCCTGAGGGATTCTCATCTTGGTGTCTCCATTTGAAAAGCAAGGGAGTGAAATCAGAGGTACGTGAGCAAGTTAGCAGTGAAAGTTTCATAAAAACAGTGAAAACACAAGAAAGGACGATAGTCAACCTACAAAATGAAGTGAAAGACACGTGTAAATCCATGAGATGGCATTGCCAGATTTTTCTCCAAGAGCGGGGCATGAATCAGGACTGAGGAGGCAAGGATGGGGGAGGCAAGGTTGGCTTTAGAAGCAAGGAAAGATCTTCTCAGTAAGATCCTTCTCAGTGTTATTTTATTATGTTCCCAGTATAAAGAACAATCAGATCCCAGAACCTCACTAAAGCACCCATGTTATAATAATTCAATGTTATCTTCTACATGGAAACAATAAACTCAAAATTTTCCTCTAAGTTTTGCTTCAAACACAACTATCCTTGAACTCTTTTTCACTCCCTGAGTTATAGATTTTTCACTGTATTTGTGAGAGTGTGAGAGACATATGGTTATCATGAGAAATGGAAGAAAAGTCTTGTTACTGTACAATAACAAATGAGATAATAACCCCACAACTTTATGCAAAATTTTGTACATTTTCTAGATCAGTGGTTTGTAGAATGTTAACAAAGCTTGGTGAAATTTTTTTAAATGTTTATTTTTTTGAGAGAGAGTTGGGGGGCGGTAGATAATGAACTGGGTAAGGGCAGAGGGAGAGGGAAACGGAGAATCTGAAGAGGGCTCTGTGCTGGCAGTAGAGAGCGCGACGAAGGGCTCCATCTTGTGAACCCTGAGATCATGACCTGAGCCAAAGTCAGACGCTTAAGCGACTGAGCCACCTAGACATCCCAAGTTTGGTGAAATCTAACAATTGCTATAGTTATTGCTTTAGATGTCATGACGCTACTATAGTCTGCTGTGAATGAAGAACAATCTTGGAGGAAATACATATTTTGGTTTATTATCCTTGACTCTTTTCCTATGCACAATTGTTAGTTGTTTTTAGAATTAGAGCAACACTTTACTGTTGTTTGGAGGACGATGTCAGATGTGACTTTTATTTATTTATTTATTTTTATTTTTTTTAAATTTTTTCTTTTTTAATGTTTATTTATTTTCGACAGACAGAGAGACAGACCATGAGTGGGGGAGGGGCAGAGAGAGAGGGAGACCCAGAATCCGAAGCAGGCTCCAGGCCCTAAGCTCTCAGCACAGAGCCTGACGCGGGGCTCGAACTCACGAACTGCGAGATCATGACCTGAGCCGAAGTCGGACACTCAACCGACTGAGATACCCAGGCGCCCCAAGATGTGACTTTTAAAGAGTCCCTGAGCTCCTGTATTAGCTGAGATGGCTCAGGGAAGCCGTTTGGTTGTAATGGGAACTGACACTGTGATGTGCTGACCCTGTGCTCGCACTGTCCTGTGTGGAACCTCCTTCAGTCCTCAGCAACCCTATGAGAAAGATCTGGTAACGTTCCTGGATCGTGCTGTCAGTTAAGTGGCTGAGCAGGAATTCAAATCCAGGTTTTTATCACTCCAAAGGCCTTATGGGGGCCCCTGGGTGGCTCAGTTGGTTAAGCATCTGACTTCAGCTCAGGTCATGATCTCGAGGTTCATGAGTTCGAGCCCCGCATCAGGCTCTGTGCTGACAGCTAGGAGCCTGGAGTGTGCTTTGGGTCCTGTGTCTCCTTCTCTCTCTGTCCTTCCCCTGCTCATGCTCTCTCTCTCTCTCTCTCTCTCTCTCTCTCTCTTTCTCAAGCAAACAAAGAAAAACAACAAAGGCCTTGTGGTTTTCATCATTCTCCTATTCATTCATTCATTCATTATTCATTCAGCAAACCATTTTGCACACTGGACATGGCTTCCTTCCCAGGAAGCTTCTCATCCATGGAGAAGTAGAAAATTCAGGACACTTACAAAAGTCATTCAGTCCCCAACAGTGATAAGAATCGAGTGACCTAACTGAAAGAAACATCACAGATTGCGTCCTTGGGCTCCTAGCGCAGACCTTGCTGAGGACACAGATGCAGGAGACAAGTCCTGTATAGACAGTGGCCAGGTCCTTGGGAGCTAGAAAGGCGTGGGTATATGTTTTCAGGGGTGTGGCATAGTGGGAGGGCTTCTGTTCAGTGTCAGTGGCGCATTTCCATACAGTGGATCCCAGCAGGTGCAGTCATACAGCCCAGCACCTGCCTCATTAACTCGGTGTATCCTCAGGCTCGCTGGCAAATCCCTCTGTCCTTTCCTGGCTTCATTTCCTTTCTTCACTAACACTTTGTCTGTGGCCACATTTGCATTTGAAGAAATACATAGAATTTGGTTTAGAGGCTGGTCTGGCCTCTGTCAATAAGACTATATATTTACATTCTTCCTTAAGACACCTGTTTTTATTTGCCATACTAAAAATGCTGTGTTTCCTTTTTTCTTGGTAATGGATGGTAAGCGTCGTGTTATTAAAATATCTGCATTTGTATCTGAAAAAAAAACACAAAAGCAACAATTAGTGAAATTTTGACACTTATTCAAATAGTACACATTTGTTCTCCATTAATGAAAAGCTTGGGGTGTGAGGTCCATACTTTCTTCCTGAAGAATTCAAGCTCATGGTGGAATTTGTCAACTTAGTTTGAATGACCATGTGGGCAGCCTCTGCCCACATGGGCGACTAGATTGTTGATGCTTAATATCACCTTTCTTCACTGAATGAAATGTCCCGTGGGTAGAGCCACTCACGCTGCCAAGGGAGGCCACCAGGACGAGCCAGGACAGGAGCCACATTCTGCCAGCACTTGTCAGGAGAGGTGGTTGAATATGGGGCTGATCACAGTGCAGATCTGGTGGCTGTCGCAGTAAGAAGAAGGGGTGCTCTGAGCACACAGCTAAGAACCAGAGGAAGAGACCCACAGTATTTACCCCAAATCATCCTGCAAAATAGGGCTGGTAACTCACTTCATCAGCAGATTTCTCTCATTACTGTGTGATTGTGACTATCCAATGATATAACTGTAAGGAAGCCATTTTCCTGTTAAAAGACTGAAATCCTTTACTGGTTTAGAACAGAGAGGGAGGGGCACCTGGGTGGCTCAGTGGGTTAAGCGTCTGACTTTGGCTCAGGTCATGATCTCACAGTTCATGAGTTCGAGCCCCGCATCAGGCTCTGTCCTGACAGCTCAGAGCCTGGAGCCTGCTTTGGAATCTATGTCTCCCTCTTTCTCTCTGCCCCTCCCCCACTCATGTTTTCTCTCTCTCTCTCTCTCTCTCAAAAATAAATAAAACATTAAAAAATATAGTAATTTGCAGCAGAAGATCTATGTCTGGATGCAGCAGAGGATCTATGTCTGGAACCTATGTTCTTAAGTAGGATACTTTTTCTCTTCCATTTAAACTTATTATAACATAGTATGTATGTGTAACATACATGTTACATACCACTCTGTAATAATAATGTGCCTACATGTATGTGCACACAGGTATGTATGTGTCTGTGTGTACGTATGTCTCTCAAGGCTCTAGAATGCACGGATGAGGATTCATCACAGGAAGTACCCTGAATGTGCTTGCTCAGTACTGCTCCCTAAGATTCATCTATTCACACATCCGTTCAGCGAGTGGGTACCGAGGCTGCATTACCCACCAGGCACGCGCAGACCCTGGCGAGGTCACAGAACCGCACACAAGGGTGCTCCTCCAGGCACTTGTATCCCAGCAGCACCAGCCTCCGTCTGCCTTCGTGTGGCACAGCACCCGGCCCTCGAGTCCCGTCTGGGACCGCAGTCGCCTGCCCTCCCTCCATCCCAGTCCCCTCGTCATGCAGACTGTGTCACCCAGACTCCCTGGAAATTTCAGGACGAATTGCTGAGGGTCCCTGACACACTCAGGTTGCTCTCCACAAGCCCAGACAGCGGCTGTCATCAGGAGGCGATCCGGTCAATGGGAAGCTGGCGCAGGAGGCTGCCATGGAAGCAGGGGCATCATCCATGCAGTTTCTGAGGTTTCTGATTTGTCTGGAGAGTATTTGTCAGGTGGTGGGAACATCAATCCCATGAATCCATTTCTGGATAGATAGACAGGAGTAAATGGATAGAGACATAGGTGAGAGATGGAGATAGAGCTAGGGCTAGAGCTAGAGAAAAATAGAGATAGAGATAATGACATAGACACAGATACGTAGATAGAGATTGAGACGGAGACAGAGACAGAGATGTGGACACAGGTATATCTTGTGCAGATAGCAATATTACAAAATGAATCAAGGAAGGTTTTTTTTTGTGTAAATGTCCCAATTATTTCCTTCTAAGAAATGGAGGCAGAAGTGAAAAGGACAAGAAATACTGATAATTACTGCCAAGTCCTTCCTCCAGGCTGCACGTTAAGCATTTGGATTTCTAATCTCATAACCTCACACCATCCCTGGGGTGGGTGCTGGCATCTCTGCTCCACAGAAGAAGGTTCTGGAGAAGCTCCAGCTCACCTCCTCCTCTCACTGCTGGCTCCCTGGGGTTGATACAAATGCAGGCTTTTGTGGTTGTTGTTTTAGTACATTTCTCATGACTGTCAGTCTGTCTCTGTGCTCTGGAATTTAAAGTTTGGTTTACCGGATTCAAACAATACTATTTTCATTACTTCATTGACAATTATTTTTGCAGACTAGTTTATCTTTTTTAGGCTCAGGAAGCTTCATGGATTACTTTTGTAAAAACCCTGTATCTTGCCTACACAACTCTATGGAGTTACTACTTTCTAAACAGGGCCTCCCTTAGCACAGAAGTCTCCTTTTACTAATTAAAACACTGCACAACCTGGACAGAAAATTAGAAAAAGGCACTTTTTCCCAGGCTGACGCAGCCCTGCTCACGGCATAGAGGGTGGTGGGCATGGGATAGATTGTGGTCCCCACTGGTGCCCCCTCCCCCCTCACGCAGGCACCTTGAGCAGGGTGCAGTGGTTAGAGCAAACCCAGGCTACATCTCTGGTGCGTGGCAGGGGACGGGAGCGTCGTCATTGCTGAACTCACACATGTCATCTCTTCCTCCTTCTGATGCTGGAGGAGGCACTAAGCTTACCAACTGAAGACAGTTTCCTCTGGTTTAGAACAGCCCCTTTCAGGCTAGTTCTGTCTCCTTTGTCCCCTTCCTCATCCTTTTGTCTCCTTGCCTCCTGCTCACCCCAGGATGTCATCACTGCACCCGGGAGGAGAGTTAGTTCTCACAGTCTCCCTGCCGCCCTCTTCCAGCCCTTGGCCCCACTCTCTGGATTCAGCCTCTCCCTCTGAATTGTCCTGTGCAGTACCAGCCCCGAACCCACCCTTACCGACTCACAGCACGGCTTGGGATGCAAAGCTCCCACCTCAGCTTCTCATCCAGATCCCAGCTGCTGCCTCCTGTGGTCCTCTCGGCGCCCTGACCCTCTCACAGATGCTAAGAAGCATCTGGGTCACCAGCCCATGCCGCCCGGAGGGACAGTCAGGGCTGGTTTGGGCTGGTCTGTGCCGATGTCTCCACTGTTGGTGGTGTTCTTCTAGGGCCGTGTTCCAGAGCTTGACATCAGGCAGATATTCTCAGGTTCTCCCCCTCCACCCCCCGCCGTGTTTTGGGTTTCTGTTGAAGAAGTTTCTATCCTTTGCGGGGCAAGGCTCTCAGAGACAAGGGAACCAGAAAGTACCTTCACTTTCTCTCTCCCCAACATCTCACACCACATGCCAACCCCTAGCCTTTCGTCTCGGGGTGCGTGCAAACTTTGTGGACACCACGCCCCCACTTATCTGCATCTAGCACCAATAGTGAATTTCTGTGTTCCTAATTTGCTAGGCTTGCATACCAATGTATCAAATAGGAGATTGGGAAATTTAGAAAATCCCTTTTTTTTTCCAATTAAATTTGACTTTCAAACTCACTATCTCATGATTAACTTTTTTTTTTAACGTTTATTTATTTTTGAGACAGAGACAGAGCATGAACGGGGGAGGGTCAGAGAGAGAGGGAGACACAGAATCTGAAGCAGGCTCCAGGCTCTGAGCTGTCAGCACAGAGCCCGATGCGGGGCTTGAACTCACAGACCGCGAGATCATGACCTGGGCCGAAGTCGGACGCTTAACCGACTGAGCCACCCAGGCGCCCCAACTCATGATTAACTTTTAAAATGAGCTTATTCTGGGCACAGCCACTGCCTGCTTTTGTGGATGGTATCTGTCAATGTTTGGTGTAACCTGAGAAAGGCTCCCAGTGACATGATGTATATGGGAAAATAAAACTCTGCCAGCTACAGATTTCCAAAGCATCATCCTCTTTGCACATTGTGAGTGTTTAAGTCTGGTTATGGGATTTTGAGTGCTCTCCGTGTATTTTCCCTGACACTTTCTGCTAAAACTAGCTCACTAAACAGAGAAGATATGTGATTTTTGTTAGCCTTTTCCCTTCCACTAGCAGGAAGGGTCCTGGGGCAGAATGTCCACAAAGGAACTCATTCAGATGCATGCCCACTGTGACCCTTAGCCATGGATTCATGAGTGGCCCTCATAGTGTCCTGACCAGGCTCCACTGGGTAGGGCAGTAGGTCTGAGACAACCCAAATTTGCTCACAAATGCTGACGTATATTCTTGTAAAGTTAACAAACATTAAGCAAATTCAAAGTGGCCCCCTATTCCCCAGCTTATTTTACTTATTTGGTGGAAAACATAACCCACTTAAGTGACCATCTGCTTGATTTCTTCCTTTTGCTCCTCCAGATGGACTGTCCATCTTTCTTTACCTCATTCTGGGCATTACGAGGTGGACCCTCATGGACCGCATGGATCGGTTTCCTTATTCTCTGGTTGCTATTTGGAAGCAGTCAGTGGAAGCATCAGGAGGAGGCTGGGAGTTGGGAGCAGAGTGAGCTCAGGGTTCCCTCCTGACAGGTGGCCTTGGGTTGGCTGCATCCTCCCCTGGGGCCAACAATAGGGCCTTCTACCCCAGAGACAGAATTTGTGCTCGGGACCCAAGAGGGGTAGGTGGGAGTGGCCATTCCTTTTTATACCAATTAACCCACTAGAAGAATCTGTTTCTTTTCTCCCAGGGCCCTGGATCCACAGGTTTGGAAGTCTAGTGCCCAAGGAATGGAAATTGTTGTCAAATGATGAGGTCATGGTTCCTTTGAACTTCAACTCTCACTGGCCAACATTCAGTGGAAGTCACAACAAAGATGTCCATTAGTGCAGTCCGTGGGCGTTAGCCTCCTAGAGCACAGAGCAGGGTAAAGAAATGAGGAAAATCAATTCTAAGGGGAATACAGAAGGCATTCAACGAAGTCCACCCTTTATGCCCCTCAGCACCCACTCCTGTCCTTTGACCAGGAGGGACATCAGTGCCCGCAAAGACAGGGATACACAAAGTCTTAAGTGAAAGTCTATCTTCTCAGTCTCCTGGTGAAGATCACGTGGGCCAATTTCTAGCAACCTTACACGGAAGGATGCAGATCATGTTTTCAGGCAGTAAAGGTGCGAGACCATATTTGCTGAATGAAATCACAGCTGTGTGCATCACTGTGTGCTATATGCTTCAGAAGATTTCATTCCAGCATCTGCATTTGGGTAAAAGAGACATAAAGCAAGTCCTGAGAATTTGTGCCACTCTCTGTAGCACTTGGTGTCTGTCTTCCACAGGGGAAAAGCCACACTCAGCCCAAGAAGCTGCTTTGAGCTCTCCAAGCATGAACCTTTCCTCTAACTTGGCTGATGGAGTCCGTGGGAATCGGGAGCAAACAAAGGTGCTGTTTTGTCAAAGAAGCAAAGGTTGTGTGAGAGGAAGGGAGAAAAGTGATCAAGACAGAACTGGTTCCAGGTCTTTCTAACCATCAGATTGTCTAACCATCACCTGTTGTCTATAAGTGTTCAATATTACGCAGTGATTTTTAACATTCTAAGATGCGTGAGTTCTTTTTAAACTACATTTTAAAACAAAATTCAAAAGCAATACAAGATTTCTATGAGACAGTTAGGGCTGAGCCCGTTCTAGGGGCTGAACATGAAGAAGACCCAATACAAAACAGTTAACGTGGATTTCCAGGCATGCCTGGAAATTTTTAGAATTGAGATTTTACCAGGTGGCTCTGAGGTAATGGACGTCAATGTTCCCACAATACTAGGATGTGTGGGCAACTGGTAACGGATACCGTAACTTTGAAAATCGTGATTCTGAACATATTCTTAGACTTTATTCAGCATTAATTTGATAACATAATGTCGGTCCCATTATTTAAGGTCACTGTGACTTGCCCTCCTTGTGGCAGTACCAGGATATAACTGAACTTGGTTCTAGCCCTGTGGGACAGGATGGCCGAGCTGCCAGCGCGTGCCACGATCAAGGTTGGCTGCTCCAGTCTGACCTCCACAAGGCTGCTTGGAGGAAACCCCTGAGGCTCCCGGCCATCCCCCACACTGGGTACAGGGGAGGGAGTCCAGACTTACCGGGAAACAGGAGGGCGCACAGGATTGCAAGGAGACCCAGCTTGGCTCCAAGTCCTGGCAGGTGGACAGAAGCCCAGGGTGACATAGTGGCTGCACCTGCTGGGAGGAGACCACCTGGGTGAGTGTCAGAGGTCTAGAGAGGGTCTGAGCTGCTGCTTCCAGGTGGTGCCAGCAGATACTGGTGAGAGAAAGGAGGGAGAGTGGGAGGGAGGGGGAAGAGAGCAGGGGCGGTGCAGACCAGGGGGCGGGACCAGGTCCTGCGGTTCCAGGGTCAGATCCTCAGAAATGGTAAAAGCGGGGCCTTGTGAAGGGTCAGCTGAGGAACACATCTGAAATGAAATTTAAAGAAATAAAGGGAGCATTGACTTCCGACTGAAATGCAGGTTCCTTTTCAGTTATGCCAAGTGTATCAGGGCCCCCTGGATATATTTATGGTAATTAGTTATGCTAATTATAGGCTCACAGCCTGGAGGGAGAGGGAGACGGCCAGAAAGGGGACTTGGCTGGGCCAGAGGGTTGTGTCCTTCAGCACCCATGACCAGACCCAGCTCCTGAGCAACTCCATTTGGTAAAAACTGAAAGGGAGACATACTGAACTATAATCAAGATTCAAGTCTCAAGTGTCCCCAAGTGCAGGCTCTAATGTTGTGCTGAGCTGGTGAAGAGTTGAGTAGAATACTCTGCTAAAAGAATATTTCAGGGCCATCATTCAGACCCTCAAGCAGGTGTTTGTGCAGCTGTGCTAAGAATGTTAAGTGGAAAAGAGAGTGACAGTGGGGGAAACACGTACACAGCAAAATGGCAGGTGGAAAGAGTCTCCATATTAGGTAAGCAATGTAGGTGGGGAGAAATCAGGTGAACTCTTTTCTTCCTACTTTCTCTATTTTTTACATGGTCACCAATAAGGAAATCTTACTTTGGAGGAGAAAATCCACAACCGTCTATTGATTTATGAAAATAAATTTTATTTCACATGGTCCGCATTTAAAACTCTGTTTCTGTCATTACGGTTATCAGTGTTATTCAAATACTGCTCAGATTGAAGGTTCAAAACTGTTGGCCAAGACTCTTTAATAAAGCCTGTCCCAAATCTCCAGACAAGGACTCTGAATGTGTCAAATGACAAAAGTAAAACAATTTATCTTGTACAGTGTGATGTCTTTTATTCAAAGGAATAATCCATGGATTGGGGCTTTCAGTGCCTCACACACAGCAGAGCACGCTTCCCCAGGGATTATGGGCAAGAGGGAGTTTTATGAACCTTAGATTTTCGATTCTTGGTGTTTGGGCACTGGCTGGGATGGAATAAATGGTGTTTCTGGTCAAGGGTAGCATTTACTGGGACAGGAAAGGTACCTAAGTCTAGGTTTGACTACATGGCACCCTGTGCTGGAGGGGCTCCATCTTGGGCTCAAAAATGTACGTCAACAAGTGACAATGGCTTTCGTTTCCTCTACCTCTCTTCTTGCTGTGGTGCATCTGTGTTCTTCTGTAAGTGGCACTAAAGGATCACATTTCTCCAACAGTGACACATGTTTAAAAAATAATAGAGGGAAACTCTTGAGCAGGGCAGAAAGAGAAGTCAAAGCTTTCATCCAACCCTCATGAGGAGAGTGGAGGGTTCTGATCAGGACCCCGCTGTCGCCAGGAAGAGAGAAACTGGGCAGCACTTGAGGGAGCAGGACATCCTGTCCCCCCAGGTCATCCCGCTGTTGCATGATGCTCTGATGGCCCCAGACCTCAGCCCCAGGGGAGAGGCGGCTGGGTCACAGCAGGTGTGGACTCAGGCAGACCCTGTGCAGAGGGCCAGGTGCTGAAGCTTGGACCTGCTTGGTTAACCTCTGAGAGGCTGGCGTGCTCGCCTCACCTGGGACAGCTCTCCTCCGCCCAGCAGAGAGTCTGAGATCTCGTCCTGTGTGACCGCTTCCCTTGGTCACGTGGAATAAATGGATGCAGACATGACATCAACCTTCGGTGAACGGGACAAACCTGAAAGCCCAAAAGAGGAAAGACATTGATATATTTTGATGAGTGGACTGTGGATAAAATATTTTCTTCAATCTCCCACTTATACCTTTATAACACTGTGTGTTGAATAAAATTTTTTAAAAAAAATCACGTCTTTTGTTAGATGAGTAACCTCTTTTTATTTTTTTTAATGTTTTTATTTATTTTTGAGACAGTGAGAGACAGAGCATGCACAGGGGAGGGGCAGAGAGAGGGAGACACAGAATCAGAAGCAGGCTCCAGGCTCTGAGCTCAGCACAGAGCCTGACACGGGGCTCAAACTCACGGACTGTGAGATCATGACCTGAGCTGAAGTCGGACGCTTAACCGACTGAGCCACCCGGGCGCCCCAAGATGAGTAACTTCTCTTTAAAAACCAAGTCCTGAGCAGCGTGCTGGAGAGACCACTTTGCTATGAAAGCCCAGAAGCTTAGACACTTAACGATGAATAGTGTAGGGGCCCAAGGCAAGCTTCCCCTGACGGCATAAATATTATTTTGCCATAAAGATGATTTTGAATTAAAGGTAATAAAACCCACCAGATGCAGGAAAATCTCTGTGCCTCGCCCTCAACTACAGCAAATTACACTGGAAAGGGGAGGCTGTGCCAGCAAGAGAGCTATTAGCAGAGACTCCCCTTTACCTAAGGAACTTACCTGCATGATTGGGCAAGGTTTTTCTTCCAAACAGCTCCTCTCACCTTCCCGCTCCTGGCCCCTTTGTGTCCTCTGCTCTCCTTAGCTCCCCTAAGCTTCTTGTTGCCTCATTGTCTTTGGAATTTCCCTATGCTTATGCCTACTAAATTTGATTTTCTCCTATCAATCTGTCTCATCACTTTGATTCCAAGTCCAGCTAGAAGGACCAACAGGCAGAGGAAGGTCTTCCTTCCTGGCCAAAGAAAGCATTCGTTCCTGAGGTTTCATTGTTCCTCGTCATTAAAGATGAGAAAATAGCTCCCCGGTGCAGGTGGCCCATTCAATATCATGGGACCATGAGCAGCTGAGGCAGGATTCAGACACCCCCTCCCTCCTCTCTACAGTGGGCACTTCTCATTGAGTGGACCTGTCATTTGTCATATCAAAACCAATAACTGCATCAGAGCACCCACTACGTGTGAGGCACGGGACCAGGCCCCTTAGAAACGTTAACCTCGGTTTCGGCATCCTTGGAAATAATACAGTTCTATGCAGCACACATGAGTATTCTCAGTCTACAAATGATGGCCGTCAGGCTCCTTGGACGTTCCTCACATTGGACTCCTTTAAATAGCTGAGCAAACGTGCTAATCATTGACCGACCTTATTAGAAAAACATTAGGATCAGTTAGGTTGGTCTGCATTTGACTCTCTCTCCTCCAAGGTAAATGGATGTGTGTGTGTGTGTGTGTGTGTGTGTGTGTGTAGCAAATTAATTTGAGAGAAGATTTTTGTGGCTCCTCAAGTGAAAACGTAGCCTCGCATACATTCATCAGATTTAATGGAAAAAAAAGTGCAAAGTGCTATGCAATATTTGGACATAAACCACATAATTATTTTTAAGCTACATAATTATTTCTTGTTTATCTGAAATTCAGGCAAATGCGAGCAAATCCACAATGAGCCATCATCTCCCACCGGTAATAATGACAATTAGCAAAAAAAGAGTACAGTAACAGGTGTCATCACTGAAGCCAGGAAGGGAGGAAGGGCAGGGACTCTGGCTGACCATCCTCTGCTCAGAGACCACGTGCAGGGGACATGAGGCTGTCACAGGAGCAGCTCCGAGAGCAGACTGTCCCAGGCAAGAAGAGTGTCTGCGGTCCCGGAAAATCCCTGCTGGGCCAGATGGGGCATGGTTTCAAAATCAAGAATGTATGCATCTGCCAGCACACAAGAGCAGAAAGAGAATTCTGAAAACAAAATGCAACAAGAGAAATTCCTCCACCAGAATGTTCAAGAAAAACCATGGAGCTACAGCCCTGAAAAGAACATAGTATTAGTACTAGATTGTATTCAGTCAGCAAAACTTACCTTAAGAGGGGCTGAGGGAGCAAAAGAGAGAGAGAGCATTTCTTTTAAGCTCTAAAGAATAGGGGTCATGAGGAAAATTTCAGGAAGATTGCAGAACTCTGGAATAAGCAAGGAGCGTGAGCTGTTCTTGAAGCGCAATCATTCAGTTAACAGTGCTGGACCTCAGAACCTGTAGAAATTTCCTCTAGCACTTGTGAATTAACAGTTGATTGCCTTCTGTGAGAGACTGTTTTAAAAGATCATAACAGAAATCATTGGCCTGTTAAATAATAACAAATACACTTTATTGCACATCAAACATTGTACATATTGATTCCGTCGTTGCAAGCGTAACGTAGGTGTTATTCATCCCATGCTACAGATGAAACAGAGGATCAGGGAAGTTAAGTAACTTCCTGGAGATTGCCTGGCTAAGAGAGAGCACAGCAAGAACTTCAGTTCTGCAAGGCTCTCAAAGCCTGTGCCCTAAGTAACCTAAGTAACCCACTCAGATGTTTGTATTTCAGGGATTCATTTCTGTCCTCATTTTGCTGTTGCTGTGAATGCAAAGGGTCATCTTGTCATACTTCGCATTCCTTTTCTATAATGTGCTTCCCGAGGTTACACACTACAGTAGTTCATGTTATCTATGTTGCCTTCTAGCACTCCCTGCTGGCCATTGCAGGTATGTCCTACACCTTATGCTCTGCATTGGAGCCCAGGTAAGTGAAGTCTAGTACAGCAAATAACTCAGCTTAGTGAGTGGAAGAGCCCAGAAAACCTAGGCAGGAAACCTGCTTTTCAATTGTGTACTCAGGTGTGCTTGGGAGTTTTAGGTCAGCATCTCCTCTGTGCAAGCCCCCCGTTTCCCCAGCCTTGAATGAGAGGATTGACTGGTATATTTGGGGTCTTATGTAGCTGTGAAAACTACAGAGAATTGCTCGTGAATAATGCGTCTTTACATCTATATAAATGGAATCGCATTCTTGTCAATCCATCTGTCCATCTGTCCATCCACTAGGCTCACTGCTCCTCTGTGCTGCCCCTTCTGCTGCTGGTTGCAGCCACTGCATGAATCCCTCCACCGCCAGTGACAGGCACTTGTCCTGTTGCTCATACTGGCTGTCACCAGCGAGGCTGGCACCCACACCTCAGGGTCTCTGCATGCTGGGAGTCGCGTTTCCCTGGGAACGTCATCCCGGGGTTGCGGCTGCCAGGAAATACACATACACCTTGTCTCTAAATACTGTGCTTATTATCTGACATCATAGTTTTTACCAACCTGATGGCCACCAAACAGGATCACATTGTTTCATCAGGTTATTGCCCTGGGCCGCTGATGAGGAAGCTGAGGGTCTCTGTTTATACCTGGCACCCACTGAAGTCTGTCCCTCGGACACTTTGCCGTCCGTGTCCTTTGGGCGCAGCAGAAAGGAGGCCGGTGGCAGAGGCTACAGCACCCAGAGGAGCTAGGCTGCCCACGGCCGGGCCCACTTTTCCTGGCCATGTGACCGGACCCGGTTCTCAATGCGCTGAATCTCAGCTTCCTCGTCTGCAAAAAGGGAAATCAGCAAATACTTTATTGGCTTATAAAATTTAAGTAATTTTGTGGTTTTAATTTTACATTTATTCATTTATTTTGAGACAGAGCCAGAGAGCAAGCGGGGGCAGGGCAGAGAGAGAGGGAGAGAGAGAATCCCAAACAGGCTCCAAGCAGAGCCTGATGCAGAGCTTAATCTCCTGAATCGTGACCTGAGCCAAAATCAAGGGTTGGTCGCTTAACCAACTGAGCCCCTCAGGCACCCCTAAAATTTAAATAATTTAATACAGGTAGAACACTTAGGAAAGTGTCAGACAAATAAAGATGTTAGTTATAATTATATTTCTTATTAACAGTAAAATATTATTCTTATAAAAACAAATATACATGAAGCAAATATTACTATAATATGTTAGTACAACTATGTCATCCATACGAATAAAGATAAAATGTTATATACGTTAAATTATTAAAATTAATTAAGATTTTAGGAATCTTTATTAATTACTTGTTGATTTGAATGAATTTATCTCTTAGATATTTATCTTTTACGAGTTTTAACTTTCACAACTATCCTCAGCTAATCTATCAATGGTCTAAACTTTGTCTAAAGCACTTTCATTAATAGAGATTCTCAATTTTGTAGCCAGATTTTTTTTTTTACCACATACATTGCATATTTGGAGTCCTGTTTAAGAAAACTTATCTTTCTGGGGTGCCTGGGTGGCTCAGTCAGTTAAGTGTCTGACTTCAGCTCAGGTCATGATCTCATGGTTCGTGGGTTCAAGCCCCACGTTGGCTCTGTGCTAACAGCTCAGAGCCTGCTTTGGATTCTTAGTGTGTGTGTCTCTCTCTCTGCCCCTCCCATACTCACACTCTGTCTCTGAAAAGTGAATAAATTTTTAAAAAATTAAAAAAAAACTTGTCTTCTCCAATATTATAAAAGCCCTGTACCGTTTCTTGTTATATTCAGTTTGAGATTTTCACCCACGCTGATCCTGGCATTAGTGTTTCTAGACTTCTGTGAACTCGTCAATCCCTCGGTGTCTCCTGGCATTTCCGTAGAAGATCCCTGCACCATATTCAGAAATAAGTCGGTAGAGAAGTTTTCAGTTACTGCAAAAATGACAAACTAAGTTGTACTGTTTCTACATTGAATACAATAAGAAAACTGAATGGGCACTGATGGAGAGAAAAGTCATGATGTTCACTCCTGATGAGCTGATGTTGAGTACTGACTTATGTAGGGAAAAAAGTTAATAAAATGAAACATACTGAGAATTCTCTTTTATAGACATTAGACCAATGACTGGACTTTTCTGTTCTATATGATCTATTAATTTTATGTACCTATAACTATAAACATGTCAGTAAGAAAAGTAACAAAATGCGGCTCGTGTAAGAAGACATTGCTGATTGTGAAGGTTGTCAGATGTTTGATGACACACGGACGTTAGTACTACATTGCATTTAATGTCAGACTGTAAATTTCATTAGTGTCAGAATTAAAATGCCTTCTCCTCCAGGTAGCTCACCTGGTTGGGGTGTGTGTGTGTGTGTGGCAGTTTGCTAACAATGCTGACCCCGCACTTGGTTAATACTTCCTGAGCTTGACACCCATGTCCCCTGACCTCCATTCTGTCAGTCAAGGCTACTGTGGGCATCACACTGGTCAGCTGTCACATTGCTAGGATCCTAGTTGGGGGAAGGAAGGACAAGGCCCAGGTCCCGTGGGATTGTCTCTGGGCTCCCCAACCACCAGGGGGAGCCCTGGCTCTGTATTCCAGGGGTCCCTCCTGTGGGGTGAGGTCTTTGCAGGTTGGACCTGGTGGGGGACAAACCTGAGTGTCCCAGCACACCAGCCTGCTGGACTGAGGGAGGAGGCTCACCTGCTAGACCGAGAGCAGAAGGTTGCTGACCTGCTAGACCGAGGGAGGAGGGGTAGCATGAGCAGCCAGTCAGGGATCCGGCACCACGGAGAAGCCCACTGTGGCCCCGTCTGCGTTTAGGGGCTGGGGACAGGGTGATGTGGGAGGGCCCGGGCTGGCAGAGCTGCTCCAGGCCTTAGGTGCTTCTGGCGCCGACAGGTCTCTTTGTGAGGAGGGGGCTTCCCAGCATAAAATGTCTAACTCGAATGGTGCTGGGTTATGTGTCTTTCAGCTGACGACAGCAGTGACCAGTGCCTTTTTACTTGCAAAAGTGATCCTCTCAAAGGTACAGCCTCCCACGTTTTCTGTACAATTACCGTCTATACTGGCGAAGGCTCATGTTCCAGTGTGAGCTCCTGGTAACTGCATTTCCCTCTCCTGGTCACGTCTGTCCTTCCAGCTTTTCTCTCAAGGGGCTTTCGGCTACGTGCTACCCATCATTTCGTTCCTCCTTGCCTGGATTGAGACGTGGTTCCTGGATTTCAAAGTGTTACCTCAAGAGGCGGAAGAGGAAAACAGTAAGTGTCTCCCAGGTTAGGCTCCTCAGATGGGCTGGGGACCGAGCCAGAAGGAAGAGCCTGGAAGTCAGATTTGAAGGGAGCCACACTGGGTGGGGTAGGCGGATCTCGGGTCTCCACCGTGCAGAGGACCCAGCAGAAATCCAGAACAGGGCGGAGGACAGGACAGTGAGAGCACGTGGCTCCTCTCTGGAGCTGTGAGGCCAGACTTCTCTGGAAGAAAGTGTGAGCCCTGGTGAGAGGGACAGTCAGACAGCAGAAACAGCCAGCACCTCCTTATCCCCAGTGATCGCGGTCCCAGGACACCAAGCACTTTGTGCATCTGAAGAGGACTGTTCCTTAGGGACACAGGGATGGCAGACACGATAGGCTGAGCTGAGACAGTAAGTCTCAGAGTCCGCGATCCTGCCAAGTCTCACGTTGCTACCTTACAGCAGGCGGTGGCCTGGAAGGGGCCCCAATTAGCACAGGGGGTGCCTGGTGGGGGAGAGTGCTGGGTGAGTGAGGAACCCAGAGGGCGGGAGGGGGAAGACAGCAGCCAGACACGAGTGCTCAGCTCAGGGTTCACCTCCCCCTGTGAGTAGCAGAGGGACTCCTAGCGATCTGTGACCATGAGCCCTGCGGGGCGGCCGTCATCTCCTGCGTGGACTCATGTGGATACTGACCAGGAAGGCCCAGTGATGGACTGAGCTGCATGATTCAGTATGGGGCTAGAATTCCTCTCTGCATGATGGCCTGAGTGGAAGCCCACGGGCCACATCTGCCCTCTGGTGGTGACATGTTTGAAACTCAGTACAGAGACCCAGGCCTTTTACCACGTGCCGTGGTTATGTCCTTCATGCGTCTGGCTCAGATTGCCCTGCAAAATAGGGAAAATAAGGTCCTATGTCCTAGAGAAAGTGAAGTATGATTGTAACCTCAAGGAATAACGGAGAATGAGTAAACATGGAAATGGATTTATTTTGAGTAATCTCATTTACAGAGTAGAAATCTATAAGAACAGAATTATTATTCAAGAGTGCATTTTAAACACCTGAATCAGACCTAGATAAGTCTTCTGTCGTGTGTCCTCTGTGCTTGTATGAAAACCTGTTGTGGAGCAGGGCAGGTACAGCTAATGGAAGTCGCTTTTGGACTTGTGTATAAACATCAAATCGAGCTTGGGTGAAAGCATATCAGCTGTTAATGTCACTGGGGCTTGAATGCAAGAGTGATGCCACCACGTTCAAAGGCACTAACAGGGCAGAACTGGCGTCGATGAAAACGTGGAGCAGCGGGTACGCTCACGGTCACGAGCAGGCAGTGAGCTCACACCTGCACCTGCGATTCGGCCGCGGCTTCCTCCAGCTTCTCTCGTGTTCGCTCAGCTCCGGACGAGACTCGCCGCCGATGCTCCCTGTGCTCACCGGCGCCCGTCCTGAGCTTCCACATCAGTTCCTCCCCTTTTCTGTGTTTGTTCAATTCCCTTTTCTGGGGGGACCTTTTTAAATAATAAATCTTTCTTCCCCGTCTTACTGACGCTTTCCACATTTATACAAGTCTCTCCACTTATTGTGCCTTACATTTGCTATTTCCCTAACGAAGTGAATACTGGAGGCCATTTGTATGACTTACCAGGTTGTTTTCCTTTGTGCTTTGGTTTTGATTATGGTGATTTCTGCAGGGAGGAAAGTGTTCTCCAGGGAAAGAGGCCCTAAATACTGAATCAAAGAATCCCCTGAGTCACAGGCAGGTTTTTAAGTCCGCTGCCATGTGCCCTCACAGCACTGGTTCATAGCGTAATAACAAAACCTATTTTTTGTTTGAAAGATTTTCTTTCTGGCAAGGGTTTTTCTCTTTTTTAGCGTAGCAACGACACCATTTTATTGTGCCTAACCTCACCGAGAAGCTACCAGAACCGTGACGTCACTCTCAGCCTCTGAATTTCTTCCCTTCCAGGACTCCTGATAGTTCAGGATGCTTCAGAGAGGGCGGCACTCATACCTGGAGGTCTTTCTGATGGTCAGTTTTATTCTCCTCCTGAATCTGAAGCAGGTAACAAAAATGTGATTATCATCTGTGTTTTCATCCATCATTCAAAAGCTCAGCCCTCCCTCCCTCTCCTGTCAGAACACTGCTGAGCAGACATCTCACAGTGCAGGCACGTAGGAGACAGAAACAACCGAGACGTGGTCTTGATGTGGGAGCAGTGGGGAGACACAGAGTGTAGAATACATGTAACCCAGGGACACAGACCCCGTGTGACCGGCCATGTGCATCTCAGAAGACAGGCAGATGAGGGGAAGGGTCCGCTCCTCTTCTTACCCATCATCCCCTAGCCCGACCTTCCTCCCGGGTCCCCGTGTCTGAGGGTGCAGCTCTCTCTGAGCTGAGCTGTTGCCCATGAAGAAAGCAGAGCCTCCCTGGGGACTCGGCCCTTTCTTAGGCCTCACATCCCTGCCTTCTCCAGGCCATTTCCACCCTCTGTATTTCTGCCTCCTTTATCTCATTCATTGCACCGCTTCCTGTCTTCTCCACCTTTCCTTCAGCATTCCCTGCTTTGGTTTCTGCAGCCATTTGCTGCCTCGGTCACCCTCTCCCTGCCCCGCCAGAGCACCATGTCAAATATAACAATTGCATTGTCATATGGCTTCCTCAAACCACTCGATGAGGTAGGAGTCTCATTATCCCTATTTCAGAGACCATCAGATTGAGGCACAGAGAGGGGAATCATTTATGCAAGGTCTCTGGAGGAGTAGGAGGTGGTGGGATCTGAACCCCGACTCAGTGCTGGAATCCGCGCTCACAGCTGATCCATGTGGGGCCTCTCAGTATTAATGGAAATGAAGCATTGACCACCTCTTCCCCTGCCCAGAAGCCTTCAGTGGCAGAAAGAATTAAGGAAGTCCTGGGTCCTGAGCCTGGCAGAAAGCACCATTTTGACCTCATTACCCAGTTGTCCGACCTCCTGGTACCGTCTCCATGTGTTCTCTTCTTAGCTTTGCTGAAAACGTTGTGAGCCCAAGCCATCAAGCCATCGGGCAGCTTGCTTTTTCTGTTTGTCACACTGTCCCTCTGCAGGCCTGCTCTCCACGCACGGGAGAGAAGGCTGTCCCACCGCACCCCCACCCTCTGGCTCCTGGGAGAACATTCTCTGCATTTCCTAGGACATTTCTCCCACCTGTGCGGGCTGCACTGCCTTCAGCCTTGACCTGGCCTCGTTCTATCACTGGGGTGGAAACTTGAGTTAGAGAGACTGCGTTATTTCATTCCCCGCATTGAGCTTAGTAACTATTTGAAACACACACACACATAGGATAGTAAAGCAGATTCCAGGCAGAAAGAGGCATGTGAAAGATCAAAGGCCCAGCAATGTGACATAGTGAATCATTGGAACTCGAAGTACCTTGATATCCTGGGCTATTCGTATTTGATATTAAAGCAGGTTAAATCAGGAAGCATAGGGTCAGATGAACTACAGATGTGAATTGGCAGAATTTCTCTTCTTAGTCAGCAGAAGGTCAAAGAAATATCAAACTCTCGTTACCTCAGTATGAGGGTTACTTCGGGGAGATATTTTGGTATGTCATAGGACTTATTCTTTTGGCATAAAGGCAGTTCAAATTTTGTCCGTGCTTTTGCACAGCTGTTATTTTTCTAACACTAGTAAAAGTTCTCAGCACTAATGTATTTACTTAATTAGAAACCCTAACTTGATATTCTCTGGACTATGTTGGATCTAAGCATGGGGTCAGACAAAATACAGATATGAACTAGGAGCCAATCTCTTTTTCAGGTGGCAGATACTCAATATAAGTATTCAATTTTTCATTACCTCGCTATGAGGGTTATTTCACTGAGGTTTTTTTTATGTCATAGGAGTCATTCTTCTGAAAAAAGGGAGTTCGCATTGTTGTTCATGCTTTTATCTAGCTTTTATTTTTCTAGGACTCATAAAAGTTCTTGGTGCTGATATCTTTACCCAATTAGAAGTTCAGAACAGCCGGATAATGATAATGGGAGGAGTTACACCTTAGACATTCTTCATCAAACTTTCCAGTCCTGAATCCATTGGCTTCCTGCCTGTGACTTTTACCCCCACCTAGTGGTGGTTGGGAGCATGACCAGTTCATTGGATTATGGAGCGGGCCTGGAACATGGTCCGGGTGTTCAGGTAGCTGCTTTGTTCAAGACAAAATGCAGGTAAATAGTTGGGAGAGAAGGAGGGTTCAATGTGACTTACTCTATTGTATTATATTTTCATTGTCTGAATATGCAAGTTAGGAAAGAATTAAAATTAAACTTATTGTTGGAATGAACATGTCTAGAAAAGAAGATTCTCCTCTAAAGCATGGCTCACTCATTAGGCCGATGGCTAAAAACTACACAGGAGTCTGTGCTTCTGCTGCCCTGGGACTGACACAGGGCTGATTGGCACCTGGGGGACAAGAGGGCATCTGGGGCTGCTCGCCTGCTCTTGACTTTCTTTCCCCAGCACCTAGGGCAGTGCCGGTACTTAGTAGATTTGTAACTGTGGAAGGGAGGAATGAGAAGGGAGAAAGAAATCAGAGTCACCAAAAATTAAAATGTTAGTATTTTTCTTTTTAATGGAATGGCTTGAATTTTAGTGTCAATATACTAAATATAAATATGAATATAGCTGAGAGAGAGAGAATCTCAAATCACGTACCACACTTTCAGTGCAGAGCCTGACGCTGGGCTCGATCCCACAAACCCTGAGATGATAACTTGAACAGAAATCGAGAGTCAGATGCTTAACCGACTGAGCCACCCAGGCACCTCTCATGTCTCAGAAGTGTTCCTGCTTAGATGATCAATTATATAGTGAGTCTATGTATGGTCCATAGACTTGAAACACAATTTTTCCTCTTTTTAATAAAAATTTTGAAAAGTATTAAAGCATCATAGTGCAGGATATTACCTAACCTTGATTAAAAAAGAAAACAAACAAGCAAACGGTTTTAGTGAGGTATAATTTACATAGCATAAAATGAATTCTTTTGTACATGTGCAACTGCATGATATTTAGTAACTTTATGCTTTTTAAACCAACATCACAATATAATTGTAGAGCACTTTTATCATTCAAAAATATTTCTTTATATGCAGCTACTCTTTCCTCCTACTTCTCGTCCTAGATAAACCACTGTTCTTCTTTCTGTCTTGAAAATTTGCTCTTTTTAGGCAATTAATATAAATATCACAGAATATGTAATTTTTTGCATGTGGCTTCTTTTACTTAGTGTGGTGTTCTTGACCATCAATCCCATCAATCATGTTCTAATATGCATAAATCGTCTCTTCCTTTATATGGCTCAATACTATTCCATTTTATGCATATATATTGTTTTGTTTATTCCTCAGTGGATGGATGTTTGGATTGTTGCCAATTATTGGCTATTATGAATAATCCTGATGTGAACACTTACATACATGTCCTTGTGGGAACAAATGGGTTGTTTTCCTTAGATAGATTCCTCAGAGAGGATTCGCTGGGTGTTTTGGCAAGGTTCTGTTTGACTTTTTAAGTTATTGCCGAAGAGTTCCCCAAAGTTGCTGTACCATTTTAAGGGTTTATTTCTGGACTCTCCATTCTCTTCTAGTGACCTGTATGCTCTCCCTGCACCAGGACCACGCTGGCTTAAGTAGGTAACTTAATTCTTCTGTGAGCTCTGAAATCAGGTGCTATAAGGCCTTGCCTGAAAGGTCCATGCTGCTGTCCCAAGGACCAACAGTAATAAACCTTTTCACACCGTGTGTGTGTGTGTGTGTGTGTGTGTGTGGCTTCATCATTCTCAACATGCAAGTCAAATTTTGGGTGCACCCCTCCCTCCCACTGCTTCTGCAGGGTGACCATATAACTGTCCTGCAACTGTGTGTTTTTTTTTCCAAAATGATTTTGGGTATCCAAAGTCCATTGGGTGTGATGTAATTTTAGGGCGAGCCTGTTAATTTGTGCCCACAAAGCTTTAATGAACTTGGAAAGAATTGCCATCATGACAATATTAAATCTCCTAATCCATGAACATGGGCCTTCTCTGCATTTACTTAGATATTCTTTCATTGTTACCTGCATTGTTTTGTAACTTGTTAGCCTAGGAGTGTTGTTCTTCTTGTGTTGAAATAATTCCTAAATGTCTTATTCTTTTCGGTTCTATTGTAAATGGAATGGTTTCCTTAATTTCATTTTCAAGTTTTTCATGCTGGTATATATAAATACAACTGATGTTTTTAAATTGAATGTGTACCATGTGACAATGCTAACCTTGCTGATTAGTTCTACTTTTGGGGTGTGTGTGTGTGTGTGTGTGCGCGTGCATGTAGATTCTAGGGGGATTATCCATGTACAGAAGCATGTTATCTGTGGATAAAGACATTTTAACTTCTCCTTTGCAATCTGTTAGATATGTTTACCTTTTCCTATGTGCACTGTCTACCTTTAATACCGTGTTGAATAGAAGTGTCAAGAGTAGACATCTTTGTCTTGTTTCTGGTCTTTAGGGAAAAGTGTTCAGTCTTTCCACATTACGTATGATGTTAGCTATGGGTTTTCACAGATGCCCTTTATCAGGTTGAGGAAGTTCCCTGATATTAAGATTGTTTCTTCTGCTGACTGCATTATTCTTTTAAGGCCCTCTAGTGAATATTTCACTTTGGCTATAATGCTTTTCCATTTCAGATTTTTAAAAATATCTGTTCTTTTTTTGTAATTTCTGTCTCCTTTTTTAGATCGCTATTTGTTAATTTATTGTTGTTATACTTTACTTTTTTCTTTCTCCAAATTTTTATTTAAATTCCAGTTACTTAACAGGCAGTGTAATATTAGTTTCAGGTGTAATATTAGGTGTTTTCATCACTTACGTACAACATTCAGTGCTCACAACAAGTGCCTTCCTTAGTCCCCATCACCTATTTAACCCATCCCCCTGTCTACCTCCCCTCCAGTAACCCTTAGTTTTCTCTCTATAGTTAGGAGTCTGTTTTCCAGTTTGCTCCTCTGTCTTCTTTTTTTCCCCCTATGTTCCTCAGTTTTGTTTCTTAAATTCCACATATGAGTGAAATCATATGGTATTTGTTTTTCTCTGACTGACTTATTTTACTCAGCATAATACTCTCCAGCCCCATCCAGGTCCTTGCAAATGACAAGATTTCATTATTTTTTATAGCTAAGTAGTATTCCACTGTTTATATATACCACATCTTCTTCATCCATTCATCAATCGATGGACTTTTGGGCTCTTTATATAATTTGGCTATTGTTGATACTGCTGCTATAAACATCAGGGTGCACGTGTCCCTTCAAATCAGTATTTTCGTATCCTTTTGGTAAATGCTTAGTAATACAATAGCTGGGTTGTAGGGTAGTTCTATTTTTAATTTTGTGAGGAATATCCACACTGTTCTTGAGAGCGGCTGCATCAGTTTGCATTCCCACCAACAGTGTAAGAGGGTTTCTCTTTCTACACATCCTCACCAACACCTGTTGTTTCCTGTGTTGTTAATTTTAGCCACTCTGACAGGTGTGAGGTGGTATCTCAGTGTGGTTTTGATTTGTATTTCCCTGATGATGAGTGATGTGGAACATCGTTTCATGTGTCTGTTAGACATCTGGATGTCTTCTTTGGAAAAAATGTCTATTCATGTTTTCTACCCAATTTTTAACTGGAACATTTTTGGGGGTGTTCAATTTTATAAGCTCTTTATGTATTTTGAATACTAATCCTTTATCAGATACGTCATTTGCATATAACTTCTCCCATGCCAAAGGCTGCCTTTTAGTTTTGTTGATTGTTTCCTTCGCTCTGCAGAAGTCTTTTATTTTGAGGAAGTCCCAATAATTTATTTTTTGCTTTGTTTCTCTTGCCTCAGAAGACATATCTAATAAGAAGTTGCTATGTCAAAGCAATGTCTGATGTCAAAGAGGTTACTGCTTGTGTTCTCCTCTCAGATTTTGATGGTTTCCTGTCTCACATTTAGGTCTTTCATCCATTTTGATTTTATTATTGTGTATGGTGTAAGAAAGTGGTCCAGGTTCATTTATTAGCATGGTGCTGTCCAGTTTTCTGAACACCATTTGTTGAAGAGAATTTCTGTTTTCCATTGGATGTTCTCTCCTGCATTGTTGAAGATTAGTTGACCATACAATTGTGGGTCAGTTTCTGGGTTCTCTATTCTGTTCTAGTGACTTAAGTGTCTGTTTTTGTGCCAGTACCATACTGTCTTGATGATTATAATTTTGTAATATTGAAGTCCAGAATCGTGATGCCTCCAGCTTTGCTTTTCTTTTTCAAGATGGCTTTGGCAATTTGGGGCCTTTTGTGGTTCCATACAATTTAGGATTCTTTGTTCTAGCTCTGTGAAAAACACTGGTGATATTTTGATAGGATTGTATTAAATGTATAGATTGCTGTGGGTAGTATAGACATTTTAACAATATTTGTTCTTCCAATCTGTAAGCATGGAATGTTTTTCCATTTCTTTGCATCCTATTCAATTTCTTTCATCGGTGTTTTATACTTTTCAGAGTACAGTTCCTTGACTTCTTTGTTTAGGTTACTCCTAGCTATCTTATGGTTTTGGTGCATTTATAAATGGGATTGCTTCTTTTATTTCACTTTTTTCTGCTTCATTATTGATATATAAAAATGTAACAGATTTCTGTAGATTAATTTTGTATCCTGCAACTTTGCTGAATTTGTGTAACAGTTCTAGCAACTTTTTGGTGGAGTCTTTGGGTTTTCTATATAGAGTATCATGTAGTCTGCAAACAGTGAAAGTTTGACTTCTTTTTGGCTGATTTGGATGCCTTTTATTTCTTTTTGTTGTCTGATTGCTGAGGCCAGGATTTCCAATACTATGTTAAATAACAGTGGTAAGGGTGGACATCCCTCTCTTCCTGACCATACATGAATCTCTCAGTTTGTCCCCATTCAGGATGATATTAGCTACGGGTTTTTCATATGCAGCCTTTATAATGTTGGATATGTTCCCTCTATCCCTACTTTGTTGAGGGTTTAATAATGAATGGGTGTTGTACTTTGTCAAAGGCTTTTACCGCATCTACTGAAATGATCCTTTGGTTATGATCCTTTCTTTTATTAAAGTGGTGTATCACGTTAATTTATTTATAAATATTGAACCACCCTTGTAGCCCAGGAATAAATCCCACTTGATTGTGGTGAATGATTCTTTTGACGTACTGTTGGATTCAATTTGATAGTTTTGTTGAGAATTTTTCATCCATGTTCAGCAGGTGTAGAAAGAAAACCTGTAGTTTTCTTTTTTTAGTGGAGTCTTTGTCTGGTTTTGGAATCAGGGTAATAATGGCCTTGTAAAATGAATTTGGAAGTTTTCCTTCCGTTTCTATTTTTTGGAATATTTGAGAAGAATAGGTATGAACTCTTCTTTAAATGTTTGGTAGAATTTGCCTGGTCCTGGACTTTTGTTTGGTAGGAGTTTTCTGACTACTGATTCAATTTCTTTTTTGGTTGTCAGTCTGTTCAAGTTTTCTATATCTTTCTGTTTCAGCTTTGGTAGTTTATATGTTTCTAGGAATTTATCCATTTCTTCCCAGTTGCCCAGTTTGTTGGCATATAATTGCTCATAATATCCTCTTAAAATTTGTATTTTTGTGGTGGCGGTTGTTTTTTCTTCTCTCTCATTTGTGATTTTTATTTATTTGGGTGCTTTCTTTTTACTTTTTGACAAATGTGACTAGGGCTTTATCAATTTTATTAAGTTTTTCAAAGAACCAGCTCTTGGTTTCATTGACCTATTCTACTGGTTTTGTTTAGTTGCTATATCATATAGTTCTGCTCTAATCATTATTATTCCCCCTTCTTGTGCTGGCTTTAGGTTTCATTTGTTGTTCTTATTAGAGCTCCTTTAGAAAGTTTAGGTTGTTTATTTGAGATTGTTCTTGCTTCTTGAGGTAGGCCTGTATTGCTATAAACTTCCCCCTTAGAACTGCTTTTACTGCATCCCAAAGGTTCAGACCATTGTGTTTTCATTTTCATTTGTTTCCACATATTTTTTATTTCTTCTTTGATTTTCTGGTTGACCCATTCATCCTTTAGTAGTATGTTGCTAAACCTTCATGCATTTGTGGTCTTTCCAAATTTTGTCTTGTGGTTGACTTCAATTTCACAGCGTTGTGGTCAGAAAAATATGCATGGCATGATCTCAATCTTTTTGTAGTTGTTTAGGCCTGATTTGTGACTTAGTATGTGATCTATTCTGGATAATGTTCCATGTGCCAGTTTTGGGGCTGTGCTCTTTACTGAAGTTGGTTTATGCTGAGGGGTGGGGGAGGAAAATTGTGGCAGCCAGCTCCATTTTCCTCAGAGAAGGGTCTCCGTGCTTGCTTGCTCTTAGAGAAATACTCCCAGAAGAGCAAATAATTTCCCTTCCTGCATCCTGGGTGGTTTTCAGATTGCTTTTTTTTTAATGATGTCTGCCTCCAGTTTGCTTGCCTGCTTGGAGCAGTGCAGTGCACTTTGGGCTCTATCCCACCCAATCCTGCTGACATTTAAGACTCCAAACTTAGGAAACCTGGTGTGGCGGGAGCTTGCACTGGTTCTTAGGAAACAGTCTCACCTTGCTGGCTGGGACTGATTTAGGGTTGATTCATGAGGGCAGTCGCAGAGGGGTAAGATTTGGAGCAGGGCAAGCTAAACAGCCAGTGTCCAGCAGGTGTCTCTGCACCTATGCCAAGAGGCAGGAGAGGGAAATGGTGCCCGCGGGCTATTTTGTCCCCAGAGAGGTGTCTCTGCAAATGCCACCTCTCACAGATGTGCTCCAAGAAGAGCAACAGTCTCTCCCCATGTGCCTTAGGTGATCTTTGAATTGCACCATCTGCCCCAGAATTGTTTGCCTGCCTTCTCTCCAAGAGCAGGGCAATGCCCTCAGGGTTCTATCCCAGCCAAGCCCAGGGACCTGTAAACCTCCAGTCTTTAAACCCCACTGATTGCAAAAATTCATGAAAATCACTTCTTCTCATTTTCCCAGCCAATGGCTTTGGGGAAGTGTTCTCCTGGGCATTCCCCTGTGTGTTCGGCTCTCTCTCACCTTCCCCCACAACCGGGGCTCCCTCCCTTCTGCAGCACCTTGATCCTTTCTCCCTCAAACTGGCATGTGTCTGCTCATGACTCTCCTCAGTTTCCTTTTGTAAGTTATTTTCTTTCTAAGCTTAGCTTCCTGGAGATCACCCCTGTGTCTACATAGCCTAGTGGTAACCAAGATCAGGTAGGGGTTGTGGTCAAGCACTTTGAAGAAGACTTCCATCCCCTGCCAAATCTTTATGTTGTACGTATTGGGTAGCCCCTTCATACTTTAGGCAATTTTGAGTCTTACCCAGCTTATACACTTTGCTGAGTCTCTTCACATTGCCTCGGCATATGCCTATGGCCTCAGGGTCAACCAGGAGTATTGGGCTGGCTTTGAGTCTCCACTAAGCGCGCACGCAGCTTCAACCAAGCACGTGATTGCCTCAGCCATGACCATAATCTCAAACCAGGAGAGCCTCTAGCCCTTCCTCCTTGCACACCACTGAGTCTGTCAGTTCACCCTCAAATCACTCGCCACCCCAGATTATCCGAGCTCCCTTACACTGTGTAATTTTGCTGCCAGTCCTCATGGCCTGTCCCAACTGGAAGAATCTTCATGCTCAGAGAGCTGGGTATTGGGAGGTGGAGGAAGAATGGAATCCACTCCAGGCCAGAGCATGACTGTGGTTCCCTGCACTCTGTAGCTTTTCAAAACTAAGCACTTCTCAGATTATTGTCTGCCTTTGGACACTTCCTGAGGGTGAAAGGGCTGGTTTAACTGGTTTACTACAGTTTTATATTGATTTTCAGGGAGAAGATTTGTTAACCTCACTTGATCAGAGCCAGAAGCCCTTGCTAGATCTCACTTTTAAATTATGCAAGGCATACATATTATTATATTTTAATGAAAAGTTTGTCTTCGGGGCGCCTGGGCAGCTCAGCCGGTTGAACATCTGACCCTTGATTTCAGCTCAGGTCATGATCCCAGGGTCGTGGGATCGAGCCCCATGTCAGGCTCTGTGCTGAGCATGGAGTCTGCTTAGGATTCTCTCTCTCTTTCCCTCCCTCTTCTCCTCTCCCCTCCTCACGTTCTCTCTTTTTCTCTCTCTCTCAAATAAAAATTTAAAAATAAAAAAATAAAAGTTTGTCTTCAATTAGGATGCCCAAATAATTACAGGGCATGTGGCTCAAATGCCATTAGCCTGACATGTGGAAAGGAACCCCAGAAACATGAAGACTTGGTATGACCATCCTCCTGAGACTCATTTCAAATTGAGAAGGCATTTAATCTGCCTCAGTGTCTCTAAGATTTACAGCAGTTTAATATGCTGGAAATTGAAACCTTCCAACGGCTATACCTTGATCTATTTATTTTGCCACAACTTTAACCTCAAATGTGTGACATTTATGAGGTTAAGAAGTGGAACATAATCTTGTCTGCTATTCATGCTCCTGCATCAGATTTGCTCCTGGCTACAATGCAGGCAGACATTCTCAGGAGAAGAAATGTCCTATTTGAGGTGTATTATCTGAAAAAAGTAAAGCAAAAGTGAGGCAAGCAGTTTCTTTTGTGTGTGAGTAGGTTCTATCCCTAACCTGCTACCTTCCCTTCCTACTGCTCGCTTTCATTGTCCCTTCCCTGATTGTGAAAGTAATGCATGCTTTATATAAAACTACACAGGGGCGCCTGGGTGGCTCAGTCGGTTAAGTGTCTGACTTCGGCTCAGTCATGATCTCGTGGTTCATGAGTTTGAGCTCTGCCTCAGGCTCTGTGTTGATGGCTCAGAGCCTGGACCCTGCTTGGGATTCTGTGTCTCCCTCTCCCTCTGCCCCCCACCCTCCACTCACCCCTGTCTCTCAAAAATGAATAAACATTAAAAAATTAAAAAAAAATAACTGTACACAGAACAGCAAAGAACCTGTCCTTCAAATTCCATAGCCACATTAGTACTGACAGTTCAATTTGTCTCCTGCTAGTTTTCTGTGTGAAATTTCACATCATTGTGGCCATACAATATTATTTCCACCTGTCTTAATAATTATAATTTAAAAATTATAAAGTCAGTTTTTTGTACATATTTTAGAATGTCCAGAACTGATTTAAGTCATCTGGTTATTATTTTCTTCTCATCTTTCTGATCTTCACATATGTGTTTACTGTATTTAGTATCATAAATATGATTCTATGCTATATCGTTTTTTCATTACAAATTTGCCTTTACTCTATAAAATTTGCATTTCCCATGCTGTTCTAAACTATATACATATAATTTTAGTGGATGCAACATACTTTGTGGAAATATAACACTTATTTAATTTTTTATTCTACTCTCAGACATTTAGACTTTGCTCTTATTTTTAGGGGGGAAAGGTACATAATGGAAAGCAAGTATTATTTATTATTTCCTCAGAGATATTTCATAAAGAAATCATTCTAGAGTGAAATGTCAGAGTCACATGTATGATTAATATAAGACTCATGAGGCATGACCCACAGTGGTTATAGCAGCGCTCTCTGGCCACCGTGCACACAACAATAACCATCTGGGATCTTTGACATTAAGAAGTCCCCACCGGTCTCATTCACTGGGTACAGCGATTTTTAAAATTAGGTACATTAGACTGTGCCAAAGCTCACAGTTATTTGCGGTTGAAAAAAATACATGCCAACTTCTTGGCAAAGAGGTGGAGGAAGAGGAGCAGTAGATAATAATTCTTAGTCTGTATACAATTTTTCAGTAGTACAGAAGGGACATCCATTTTGATAGGTTACCACGAGTTAACCAAAGGTCTTCCTCCTACAAGAAGTAAAAGTAAAACTGTACTTTACAATTACAGTTTTGTGAACCTGAACTCTTGGCAATTAAAGACGTGTATCTCTGGAGGTCTTAAAATGGTTTAAAAATTTTTAAGTCTATTTATTTATTTTGAAAGAGAGAGAGGCAGAGAGACAGAGAGAGAGAGAGAGAGAGAGAGCACAAGCACATGGGGAGGGCCAGAGAGGAGGAGACAGAATCCCACGCAGGATCCACACCATCAGCGCCCAGCCCAGTGCAGGGCTAGAACTTACAAACCTTGAGATCATGACCTGAGCAAGATCAAGAGTCTGTCGTTTAACCTACTGCGCCAGTGAAGGCACAGCATCTCAACAGTCCTGGCCATACAATTCCCGACTCAGGAAGCAGATACCTGGAATGAACTTGATATAAAACAGGAGCTCGGGATACTAGAAGTCTGCGGGCTGTTCCCCGCAGAACAGAGGCATCAGACTGGACTGAAGGTGCAGCGTCTCAACAGTCCTGGCCATACAATTCCCGACTCCTGAAGCAGCTACTTGGAATGAACTTGATATAAAACAGGGGAACCCCTCAACCACAGCTTAGGAATATGTTTGACAGCAGTCCTACACGTGTGCAGATGGATATTTTCTTTTCATTAGCCGTGGCCTTGTGGAAAAGAGCAAACTTGGCTGTGGTCTAACTGCCCTTATTTTATCTGACAAAACCTACTACCCCTTGCACAGCCCCAACCAGTAAGGGCCGGTTTGACTTCGAGCATTTTCCACGAATCAACCACATTTGACAGAGCAAATAGACAAGAAAAGCCTGAGAAAAGAAAACCCCACCACCGCACCAGCGCCCTCCTGCCCCCCACACTGTCCCCTGCACCACGGCCCTCCCCCTGTCTGCACTCCAGGGCTGCCCAGGTCCAGGTCGGGTTGGGGAAGGGAGGGGATTAGAAGCCACAGGGGACACTGGCTAAGAGTGCCCGGCCCTGAAATCAGCCCACATGGCTCTGGGTCATTTGCTAGTTTTCCCTTTGCCTCTGTGCTTTCCACACACAGAAACAGTTGCAGATCAGTTCCAGATCTCTAAGTAGAGGCCCAGGTATTTGATCTAAAGAGGCCTAATGAAATCCCTGAAAATGAAGGAATGGATGAAAATTAAATTTCCTCCTTTTTTGTATTTGGTGGGTCTTGTGCTGTTTCCACCTCCACTTAGTCTCCAAAAGCACCTGTTTCACAGAAACTGAAGCTGATTGTAAATAAACACAAAATCTTTCCCGATTTTAAATGAGACATTGTTTTATTCTAATATGTCAAAACTTTTACTTTAAAAGGATTCACTAGAAAAGGAAAAAAATGACCAATCACTTATTTCTTCACCCACCTACCATATATTGAACATTTTGTTTTACACTCATGCTTGTAGAAATAAACACACAAATATAAGTGAGTGTCATATTTCTTAGTGTTATTACTCAGTAAAAAACATAGTCAAAGGAGTGGGCAAATATTGCACAAAAAAAAGAAATGTAAATAAACTCAATATATGAAAAGATGGCTATACTTATGAGAGAAAAACAAATTAAAACCATGACGCAATATTATTTTTCACCTGTCAGATTAGCAAAATCCTGATGTTTGACTGTACTGTTCTGACATTCACCTACACTGTGGTACTCACATGATGGTAAGACACCAATAACTATCAAAATGACCAGTACACATGTCCAAAGTGACATAAAACAATACTATAATTTCAGCATATTTTAATTTTTTTATTATTTATTTTTGAGACACACACACATACAGAATCCTAAGCAGGATCCAGGCTCTGAGCTGTAAGCACAGAGCCCGACACGGGGCTCGAACCCAGGAACTGTGAGATCATGACCTGGGCGGAATTCAGACCTCAATGGACTGAGCCACTGAGGCGCCCCAATTTAGCATATTTTAAAATAGCAAATGGTAGGAAATAATCCATTGGTCGATCACAGGGTACTGATCTTAGAAAGTATTTTATAAGGTAAACATTCACTAGCGCAAAGTGTCTCTGTATACTGACATAGAAAGGGCCCAAGGATGTGTAAGTGAGAAGTGCAGAATAATGTAAATTGTGTTCTGCCTGTGTGTTAGAAGGAAGAACATTAGATCTGTATGCATTTATTAATTTTGTATGTAAATTCATATTTGTATACATTAAAACTGGAAAGATCCCCAAGAAACAAAACTGTGACCCTGAAAGAGGTGAGGAGGTAGAGACAGTGGTTGAAGCAAGATTTCCTAGTTTGATGTTTAAAGTGTTTTGGTTTTTGGAACCATGTGAAGGTATAATCTAACAATTTTAGTATGGTCCTGCCATGAATACTTCTTCAACAGCACTTTCTTTTTTTTTTTAAGTTTTTATTTATTTAAGTAATCTCTACACCCAATGTGGGGCTCCAGCTCATGACCCCAAGATCAAGACTGAGCCAGCCAGCCCCTTCGGTGACAGTCTCTGATTAATTTTCCATTCCTTTACCAATATACACTTTTTGGTAAATGCATAATAATCCATCATACAACATCATTTAGTTTATTTTTTTTGCTTTCTTATTGGGCATTTGAGTTAATTTGGGATTGTTGTAAATGGCACTACGGTATTGCATGTAAATCTCAGCACATAATTTGCGTGTGTGTGTGTGTGTATGTGAGGATGTGTTCTCTATTATTTCTAAACTAGAGCTGCTAACAGTAGATTCTAATGCTTTTGAGGACTTGTGTGTGCCCAGCACAATTAACTCATCGCATCCACACAACCCCAGGAGATGTGTCACTGTAAGTCCATTTAACAAATGAGAAAATTAGGCACAGGGAATTCAAATAGCTATAGACCCAAGATTTAAACCCAGGCACTTGGGGTCCAGAGTCCAAGCACTTAACCCCTCCAGCACCCTCCCTTCCCGTGTTAGTGCAGCTCTCATGGGGTTCTTGTGACATCGGGAAACATGGTGCACGTGTGACACGGGTCCAGGTCTGACACACCCGCCAGTCACATGACATGTGATACTGTCACCACCAGAATGTCTTAAACCAAGTGAGTCTGAATCTGCTGCCCTTGGAAGGAGAAATAACCTGGCACCTTCGCTGGCTGTGGCTCCCCTGGGGCCAGTGCCCCCAAAGAAGGCATCACAAGGACTCTCTCAGGGAAAGAGTTAGAAATGTGGAATTGACCATGATTATTACATCAATGCTGAATGTGGAGGTTCAGTTGCCATGCTGTCCATGGCCTTGGACTCTCAGTAATATTTCACCGAATGAAAACACACAGAGGCAAATGTAGGCTTTTGATTGTTTTTATTGTGCCTATTATGAAAAACAGCACAAAGTTCAGGCAGCAAGGATGAAGGCTTCCATGTATGTAAAATAAAAGGCCTCCAGGCAGTTATCTGGATACAGAGCCCCAGGGGCCGCGATGGAAGCTGCATGCCAGCTGTACTCAGAGGCGAGGGTGCTGGGTGGCTGACGGGCTGGTGGGCGTGAAGGAGAGAGTGGTGCTGAAGCCCCTGTGAGTGCCCCCCGGCTCCACCCCTGACTCATGGCAGAGTCTGTTCTTGGTGCAGAGTGACATTTCCCGTTTGCCCAGTGGTTTGTAAGCCTGTTCTGCAATGATGACACATAGAAAAAGACATGTGAACTGAAATAACCCAAACCCAGAAAGAAAGCCCCGCTAGAGCCTCAGCAGACACCGTTAGCGACAGTAGCCAGTAAAGAAAAGTGGAGCCTTGGGCCACCATGGGTTAGGAACTCTTCTCATTGCGGCAGAGTGCTGGTCTCCCAAGTAGACGGTAGGCGATGATGATGGTGTAGACCACGCTCTTGACGAGGAGGATGATGTAGGTGTAGTAGGCAGAGCTGGTCACTAGCTGCAGCTGTAGGGGGTCTAAAAGAAGCTATTTTAGTTTCACCTGTTGTTTTGAAAGGCTAGGACTTATTAATGGGAGGTAGGTCGTATTATGCAATTCTGATGACCTGGGTGGAAGTGACTTTCCTGCACCAACCCAACCCAACAGTAAACGTCTATACCACTGTCACCCCTACCACCACCACCAAGACAACCCAGAATCCAGCTTGCGGGTCAAGTGAATCAACTTCTGTGAAATTCACTTAGTATATTCCAAAGTCTTAAAAAGCAAGGTTATGTTTTAGATGAATGAGTCACCCTGCAAAAAGCATTGGTGATAAGTAGCTTTTGCCATTTCTTCACCCCCACCTTGTCTATAAGTTACCATAATAGCTAATATGCATTAACCACTAACTAAATGCCAAACATTTGATTTGAGAGTTTTGAGGGCAAAGCTTTAATCTTACTTAAGTTTTCAATAACCTAGGAGATTATTATTTTCATTCCCATTTGACAGATAAATTGAGGACAGAGAAGGAATTTGTCTGATGTCATACAGTTAGTAAATACAAGCCAGATTTTAATCCCAGCAACATAATGTTCGAGAACACATTCTTATGTGCTCTGATTCTGCACCTCCACAGGTTACAAATACCCCCAACAACAAACAGTTAAGAATATGTGTAAAGATAAATTGCTGATTTAGAAGCACCTTAGTCATCACACATTGTTCGTTAATGAAGTTCCTACTAACGGTATGGTCCATGGAAATTTGGTTGTGCTCATAGCAGGTTGGAAGGGAGGTTTTAGTGGAGGGTGTTGGCTGTGATGAGCACCGGGTGATGTATGGACGTGTTGAACCACTCACTATATTGTGCACCTGAAACTACTCTTACCCTGTATGTCAACTAACTGGAACTTAAATAAAATTTTAAAAAATAATAATAAAATGAAATAAAGTGGAAAAAAGTAGTCTCCAAAGAGTAAGAACTCCAGAATCATTAGCCCTTGGTGTGTGGAAAGGGACCCTGAGAGATGATGTGTTCATAGCTCCACGCCCTTGGTCAGGTAATATGTTACCTAAGGTCCAGAGGCCCCTCGATATTGCACATGGAAGGCAGATCGGCAGGGCTGGAGACAATGCTTCTTGTCACTTTCTTATACATACGTGGGGAGAAAGGGCCAGAAACCAGTACTTACCATGCATCAGGTAAATGAGATACCCTATGCTAGACATTTGCCATGTGTGACCCTATGTCTTTCATAACTGAGTTAGCTGTTGTTCGTTTTATTCCCGGTTGGCTCAGAAAATGCAAGTAATGTACCCATACTCATGCACAAATAATTAAAAGACTGGGGTTAAAGTCCAGTCTGTGGCCCTTGAAGCCCTGCACTCACACCCATCCCCACGGGTGCCTGGCTTTGGGATTTCTTGCTCTGTGACTACATCTTACAGGTAGAATAGCAAACCAAGTAAGCGTATCAATTGTTGACTCAGATGGTCCATGTTGAGGCCTCAGATCCCGCTGTGCAGTGTGGTGCAAGGGACTTAGTTCATTTTAGCTCATTGCCTTCATGCATAAAATGTGAATGAAATCCTTCATAGTGAGTATTATGAGAATTAAACAAAATGCACTCACAGTAACACAATGCCTTCTGTACAAGAACCTCTTAATGTCAGTTCATGTTATTAACTATGAACAAAAACAAAGACTTAAAAAAAAAAAAGCAACTCAATATCCTGTTTTCCTCAGACAGTAGAAACAAGGACCACAGAAATGAGTGAAATCTGTTGCTGAAAGACTTCGGAGCCCCTCACTGCACCCCTAAGTTATATAGTCCCCTCAATCCCAAACCCACAAAGATGTGAAGATGGCTCCTGGGAAACGATGGACTGACTTAAATTATCAGTCAGTCTATTTTGCAAGATCCTGCCATTGTGAGATTTCTACCTGAAGTCAGGGAAGTTCAACAGTTAAGTTGATTGGGAGGAAAAAATGCTATAGCATAACATAAAGGCACACACATACAAAAACTTACCATTTTCATCTTTCAGCGAAGCTTCTGTAGAATTAATAGCAGGGAGTTCTAAAAGAAAATAGAGAAGGTATTATTCAATTGTTCATATCCATGATTTGCAATGTGTCTGAGTTGTGGGTGGATGGATAGATAGATACTTCCAGACATACACACATACAAACATACATACATACAATTTGGCAACCAAGAGGAGAAAGCCTAGACATATATGATCCTCACAATTTCTGGAATGATTGCTCCGTTACTATGTAATTCAGTAGATCGATTCACATATTCTATTTCCGCACATGAAGATGTTGAAGTTCACGAATGATGCATTTTTTTTTCTCACAACTAGAAGGTAATGTCTGAGACTATCTTGTTTTCCTTCTGCGCTCACCGCTCCTAGCACAGAGCCTGCCTCAACGTAGGTGTTCTATAAGTACTTGTTGACTGGAAAAATAACCGGAAATAGTGAATACTGGGCAATCCTCAGCACCCACGCAGACATGCGGAGTTGCTACAAAATGAATTCATCTAACCCTAGACTCCACAGGAGAATTTTACATGTTGGAAGGAGTCTGGTTGAGGTAAATTCACCTAAGTAAAGGCAAGAGGCCCTCCCTTTCCAAACCATGCACGCCCCCGTGGTGTGTGTGGGTGTGACAGCAATGCTAATGAAAGCCTGTACCTATCGAGTGATTACGACTGTGCCAGGCACTGTGTGAAAGGTTCACGTGCATTATCTCATCTGATCCCCCAGTCACACCGATGTGAGCTGAATTTGGAGGACTACATGTTACACAACAGGCAATAAGGTTTAGAGAGTCTAAGTAACTTGACCAGAGCCATGCCAGTAACTGGCTGAGCCAGCACTCAAACGGCAGTTGTGGGGGGTTAGATGAGCTAAAGCAAAAGCTCAGTGTTTCAGTGCGCGCTGAAAGATTGGCCAAGTAATCATAGTTTTCTGAATAGATAAAACCTGAGGGGAGGGTTGTATTTCTCTAATGCGAAAAAACAAACAAACAAACAAACAAAAAGCTGAAGTTACATAGAAAGACAAAATCCCTTAAAAAGATCATCGACTGTTGGCTGGACGGACAGACAGTCCCAACATATTTTGGCTTATCCTTTTTCTGCTTGATGAGTCCTTGTCCATACAGATACGGTTCTGGTATGCAAATTATTCACTCCACACCATCTTGTTTTGGGCGCTCTTACATTCTAAATTCTAATAGGCTTTGGGGTAAATCACAGGAATAAAAATGTTTGTATAATCATGTTTACATGTTAAAATACCCTCAAAAATGGACTTTAAAGTGTCTTAAAAGTCTCTTTCTTTTCCATACAGTAGCTCTACTCATTAAAAGAAAAAGAAACATCTCTTATCACCATGAATTGATTGAGGTAGAAACATTAAGGTAACAATTTTCCAAATTAAAATCTGTGTGTGTGTACCCTAGGTTCACTTTCTCAATCAAGGTTGGTTGAAAACTTAGACCATATAGTTTTATCTCTTCCAAATCATTTCATGGATTCATGTTTCCATGTTCTATATATTTTTAGCTTTCATCAAAAACAAAAACAACAAAAAAACCTTACTAGAATCAGCATTAAAAATTTGCTGTAGAATGGCATTAACAGAAATACCCTCATTAGCTCTGTTCCATTGAGAAGACCTTGGGAGACATGCGTTTCCAAAATTAAGTGCCAAGTAAAACACATCTCACAAATAGGAACTTCTCCCTTTTCGATAATCATCACCATGGAACTTACTCTACTTTACTTCGATCACTATAAAAACCAACATCTAAAGGATTACAGTGGTTACATTAAACTTGTGCTTTGCTCATTTGCCTCCTCTCTGTTTCTTAGCTGTAGAAATTTTTAAAAATTAGGGCTGTCTGCACTCTTACTTCAGTTAGTTTTAGGAGAGGATGCACATAAATACAAGAAGCACATGAATAAATGCATTCATGTTATATTTTCAAAAGCAAGCATTTTCACTGACATGATTGTATTTCTTCTTCATCACAGCCAGGGAGAAAGCAGAGATAAATGTTCAACCCTAATTTGATCATTGGAAACACTAAGGATCCAAGAAGATAAAGATTTATTTCAACAATTTTAAGCGGTATACAGCAAAGGTCTTTGCACATTTAGTTACGTGCGTGTTCCCCCTGCTTCCAAAGGGCTTGGTAACCACAGAGAAAAGTACAAACTAATCCTGTCCAGTGGGCCCTCTTGGGCCGTGGTCTCTTATGTCAAGGCTCAGGACTTGACTTCTGAGTCTAGAGGTTATTGGATCACAGCCGGGTGCCCACGCTATCGAAAAATGATCAGCATTTGTACCAATGGTGATCCTACGGGACACCATGGCTGAATCACAAGTGACCGTGAGTGATTAGGAAACATGTATTCACTCTACTGTAGTGATCCTCCTGGGGACAGTGGTCCATCCTGCATCCTTTCCAGGCCTGGCACACACTCGTTCCGCAATGTTTGCTGGGCAGCATTTCCCAGGGGTAGAAACACATCCATTGTGTAGAATGGAAGAATATTTGTATACATTAGCCTCACACAGTCTTTACTTACCAAATTTCACCTTAGAGTGGTATGTAAAATTCAAATATGAGAAACAGAAGACCATACTAAAACCTCAGCAACCAATTTACTATTTTTGTTGAGCGCGATCTGTCTCCACCAAATGAACAGCATTTTGTCGCCTATGACTCATTGTTTATGGGTTATACTTTGAGTAGAGCAAGATTAAAGTGAGAGGGACTTTGCTGAGTAGAACATTCCTAAAGATGTATAATTGTTCTAATTTCCTCATCAAGTACAATCCTTAAAAGTGGACTCTCTTTCGAGCGTTTATGATTTGGGAGGATGCTAGGTGCTTTTGCATGTACTGTTTCATGTAATTCATATAATGACGCTAAAAATATCACTGTAACCTTAACATTTTGGTTGATGAAACTGAGGTCAGAAAGGCTAAATGAATTTTTCTTGTTTTTTTCTTTGTATGTTACAAAGTCAATACTATTTTAGTTCTATGGGGAAATAGCAGGACATTTATGCTACCATTAAAAGTAACAACATTTAAGAAAGATTTCTATTTGTTTCTTTTCATTAATATTTGACAGCAAAGGTGGGATATTTCCTTTGACAAAAGGGTTACTGGTATATACACACATACCTGTGTTTATTGAAGGAAACAGAATCTCTTGATCAACCCCTCCTTTATTCTTCTCGTGTTTGACAATACATTTGTGTTCTTTATCCATTGACTTTTCTGTCACAGTCAGCCAGGTGTATTTCATGTATGTGTCCTTAGTCTTCATGGTGTTTCCCTGCTGGGATTTCAGAATTGTTTTGCCATCTTTCTCTTTCCAATCTACCTTGATAACATCAGGGAAAAAATCCTCAAGAAGACAAAGATATGTTCCAGTCTTATGGAGTGTTCTTTCAGCAGGTGAAGGAAGAAAAATCGTGGGCTTGGGGGAAGTGTCTTCATCAGGGCTTTTATCTGTTGGAGAAAATGGAATAGCAATTAAAGCTATTGCTAGAAAAATGGAAACATTGTGTGGTTGGAACCACCTGGCACATAGTAAAAGGAAGGAAAAGTTGCCATAGAATTAGTGCTTATGGTGGCCTTTCCTCCACAATGGTTCTGAGTTGCTTACCTTCTTAGTTTCCATGGGAAAAAGAGGGTCAAGAAGTTACATAACTTGCCCAAAGTCACAGCTACTAAGTGGCAGAGTCGGGATTAAAACATGGAATTTTTTTAAACAATACACAATCGCTTGTTTGAATGGGAAATATTTCCAGGTGTACTTGACAACCTATCGAGTTGACCCTGGGTGGCTCAGTCAGTTAAGCATCAGACTTCAGCTTGGATCGTGATCTCGCAGTTCTTGAGTTCAAGCCCAGCGTGGGGCTCTGCGCAGAACCTGGAGCCCATTCCGAATTCTGTGTCTCCCTCTCTCTCTGCCCCTTCCCTGCTTGCACTCAGTGTCTCTCTCAAAAATAAATAAACATTAAAAAAAAAATTATAGAACATCTCGCTTTCATGTCTGAATCATGTCAGGACTTCGTGTAGGGCAATGTTTAAAGCTGCACTTCCAAATTATTTACACCTTGAATTTAGAAACAAAGTCTCAATATATCCAAAAGTGCTATTTCAAAACTGATTATTTTCAGAAATGCTTTTATATTAAAGCCTTATCAAGTAACACCCTTATCAGAACTTTTGTTTTGCTGTGGAAAATGTTCACTGAAAGCTTATTTCCTATTAGCATTTCATCTGAAGTTTATATGTGACCAAGAGAACACCATATTTTGACTCTCAGAGTCTCCCTCTAAGTTGAATCTGCCCTAGAAAGCTGCTGAACTTGTAACCCACAATATTTGGTGATTTCACTGGCTGAATAATATGTAACTGGTGTAATGTTACCTGTTATGATTCCAGAGTTTCCTGCAGACATAATGTCAAAACATATAACAAAAATCATAGTTTTCAGGGACATGTCATTTGAATGTTGGTATGTTACTTGATACATTTACTGCTGATTTAATGGTTATAATTATAAATGTTGGAACCATTTTAAAATTGATTTCCAACTGAAATGCAGGTGCTTTACTGATATTCTCTTTGGGCTAGTTTGGTATTAGTTTAATAATTCAAAGGGCAATTTCTTAAGAAAAGAGTTCATTTGAGAAGAACAGAAAAAAAATTCTTTTGGGGGGCTCTTAATATACTCTCTTTTTTTTCTTTATCTTTTTCTTTTTCTTTTTTTTTTTTTAGAAAAAAAGATTCTTGAGAATTTCTGCCTGTGTAGCTAAGCTCCTAATTTTTATACTAACTCAGTAAGCAAACGATGAGTTCTTATTTAGGCTGTAGGTAGAATTAGGTCATAATGTGCTCTTTTTTTTTTTTAATGTTTATTTAGTTTTGAGAGAGACAGAGACAGAATGCGAGTGAGTTGGGGGCAGAGAGAGAGGACACAGAAGCCGACATAGGCTGCAGGCTCTGAGCTGTCAGCACAGAGCCCGGCATGGGGCTCGAGCTCATGGACTGCAAGATCATGACCTGAGCTGAAGTCGGATGCTTAACTGACGGAGCCACCCAGGCACCCCTATAATGTGCTTCTTTTAAGTATACACATCTTGCTTGTAGTGCATATGTATTTTATTGATTATAACAGTAAGACATCGTATATTTCGCCAACCACATACTTTGTTTTTAGTGTAAAAAGCATGTTAGATAGACAAGATTAATTTTTCAATTGTACATGATATTTAAATGACTTTAGCCTCTAGTCAATATATTAAAGAAACTAATTTTCATTTTTGAAAATTTGTGGGTTTTTTTATTGGACCGCTTCTGATTCATTATAGTGAAGAACTCAAAAATCAAATGATGAACTTGATAAATTTCTGGACGGTAGCATACCGTTTTTACCCTCTGTCCCTTTTCCTTAACCAAACTCTTGATGTTTTACTGTTTTCAAGATAAAATGAATCTTGAACTTCCACAATTTTCTCAATGGAATAATGAACTGAGCATTAAAGCATCCATTTGATTATATACGGCTCATGCCTGTATTTTGGGTAATTATCTTACATAGTTTTTCCTTCAACATTCTTTTTTAAACCTGTTAACAGTGATTTTTATGATGAAGATCATTTTTATGATGCAAAAATAGAAACCAGATTCTAAAATAAATAAGCCTGTCTGGTATATTTATATACATTTATTTTCATAACCATAAAATACATTTGAGTTAAGTTGCCTGAGCTATTTATATTTTAAGATGCATCCATATGAATTTTAAATAAATGTACCAAGTGTCAACTACATTTTCAATTTGCAAGGGTGATACTTCAAACCTGCATATTGATGTTGATTTAATTCTGTTCTACTTTTTTTTAATTTTTCCTTTATTAAACAAATAATTATAGCTATTTCATATTTAAAATGTGTGGGGAATACGTTTAGGAATTCCCTGGGCATGCACCAATGGGTTAACAAGGCATAAAGAATTACAAAGCCATAGGTTACTCACACCCAAGTTTGGGTAGATAAGATTAGGCCCCCAGAATAAAGTAGGGCGGGGCCAAGGCCCCCAGGATAGAGAGGGGGGCAAAGGCCCCCAATACAAAAGTATATAAGGTAAGCAAGATTAGGTATTCAGGACCAAAATGCCCCCCAATTTAGTACTATCGCAGAAAGCTGCTTTCACAGGAGGGAAGGACCGAATTAGGTAAAGAGGTACAGAGGGCTATAGACCCGGGGTGTTGCAGGTGATGCTGCCCAGGGCAGAGCTGATTAGCAAAAGAAAAGGTGCCTTGTTAACCCTGAGGTTACATGCTCTGTAGCTAAGATAAGCAGACATAGCGCCTCCTGTCTGCCATTAACAACCATCTGCCCATCTGCCCAGAGCCAGGATTTTGCTTTATATTGACCCAAACCCCAAACCCCATATATCTTCAAAACCCCCTTTCCCTCATGGCCACGAGTTAATGTTCGCAGTTTCATTGTCTCTTTGTGCACTTCCATCATGTTTGTAAGCCTTCTGATCTTAATAAATACAGGGCAAGGATCCTTATTCGGGGCACTTGTCTTTTCCCGGACATGAGCCATCTCTCGCATTTTAATCCTGCATCCGCTCTCTTGCTGGCCAAGAGAGAGCTTTAGACTCAGAGTCTATGACAAAAATGTATTTCAAATGTATGACATTTCTAACTTTATTTAAAGGTCTAGCTATATTTAAAAAGTTTAAACATTTTTCTGATAAATATGAGCATGAAGGCGAAACTTGTTGGTGCCTGAGTGTGTCTGTTGAAGGTCACCATCTGTGAATGACATTCAATGTCATGGTGCCCACAGTAATGATGCAGCGGTAGCATGAAATGCTTTTGTTTAAAGACCATTTCTTCATTTTAGAAGATGGATCTGGAAAGTAATGTCCGCTATTTCACTTCACATTCCTCCTAAAGGACTCACGCATTGAAGTCCTTTTCTCATTTTATGGCGGGAAACATATAACAAATACGAAAATTTGGAGATCTTCATTTTATTAGATAATATAAAGTATGGACTCCACCACATTTTTTCCTACTTTTGAACATTAAATTTTACCCTGTGCTTTCTGTTAGGAAATCCCAGACCTTTTTCATCTGCTCTCCATAGTGCTTTTGATCCTCTCTTTTTATTCCATGGCCTCACTGTACTTGTGTATTCTATTTTAGGCCTTCTCAAATAGGTTTTGGAAATAGGCAGTTGAAATAAATGAGAAATGATTTGTGCGTTCGGGTTTGTTTCATTTGCAGCTTCAGAGGTTGATAGTTTTGCAAATCTAACTCGAAGGTGACATGAAAACTGAGAGAAGATGTTGGCAAATCCCGCTCTGCGATACAAACACAAAACATGCAGAATTCAAACACACTGAAATGCTGGGACATGAGGTGAAGCTTTCGTTCCCAACATCATCCCTCATGAAACAGGGGTTGTCTTATGTTTCGGTCCTGGGCAACCTCTCGTTTTAAAGGATGCTCTTCTAATGCTCTACTTTGATCAGACAATACTCCTTAGACAAGGTGTCAACCTGAAATAAACGCAATGCTCGTTTTAGAGGTAGCACTGGTAAAAGACAATAAAGAAGTTTAACATGGATTTGGTAAACAGTACTTGGGAACAAAGTCTCTACCCTTTACATTTACATTGCACAAATATAGAGTAACAGAGTGAATGAAAACAATGCTTTTTAAAAATTTTGTAAGTGGGTAATTTTTTCTTTTTTTCGGATAAAATATTCGGTGACATCATCATGAGGAGATCCCAAAACACTGGGACCCTGAGATAGCTCAGAAATGTGCTCGAAAGTATACATTTTAGACGCATGTGAAGAGTTTGAACAAAATTTTTGATGAAATGTCAGGGCACAAAAAGCTGTATTTCTCAACTTATTTTGTACTGATATCTTTTTTAACTTTGTAGGTGTAATTCAATTAAGATATTAAATACACAAGGGAATACTTGGCTTTTTATCTGTATCACTGCAAGCTTATATATTCAGGTTGCGCAATCTCTTCTCTTTTTACTTTATATCTGGATCTTTCCATTGAAAAATGAGAGATCACCTTATGTTCTGGCAGGCAATAGTGGAGGTAATGCTTATTCCATTATCATCGTTTTTAGAAACAGGTGACAATGAGCCATAGAAATTGAAAGCATACTGCAAATTAAACCGTTTGTTCGAAAGTGACCTATAGACTAGATGGTAATTAACGTATTTTTCTGTACTCCTGATAATATAAAGAACTCCAAGGGATGGTAATTTGAAATGACATTTTTTTTATCACTGACCATGTCCCAACCTTTATGGTTCTTATTGACATATTTAATTTCATTTAGTCCCTGTAACATCCACCTGAGATGGTTGTTACAGGGACAGAATCAATGGATGGAAATATAGCAAATATTAGCAGTAATAAGTGTCACTAAACTTTTTTAATGTTTTCATTATTTTTTTCTCTGTTCTTATTTTCATAATGAACATGTATTATTTTTATAATTTTAAGAAAGCAATAGTGACTGAATCAAAATCTAAACGCTAAGGAATGGTTATACAGAAAGTGATAGATGCAGAGTCATAGTCCAGATTTTTCTCTGCACCACACTCCTCTAAAACACTTTTCAGGACTCCATGCATTATACGTCTGTCACCATTGTTTAATTGGATTGCTAGAATTTACATGGAGTATGTAGTCAGTTGGAAAAAAGAGGACCAAAAACTTGCTTTTCGGTTTATGAATTCATTTGTGCCTACGATCACAACTATTGTGGCAAAAAACCACATCACTTCTTTCATTTTTTTCAGTGTTTTACCACCTTTGTGAAAATTCTTGAAAAATTTTTATTTGACGAGACCTAGTGCTCTGGAAACATCTGTGTGAGATGTTCTCCCTCATCAGGCAAAATTTCACCTCTAAGGCTAACGAGGAATGAACAAATACAGTATACTGCATTTAGAGGGGAAAAACCTAGCTTAACGTTCTTGCATATGTTTATGCAGTTAAATATCTTGATACTTGATAGTAATCATCCTTTGACAAAATGAAAGTTCAGCAATATTTTATTCCTTCTTTTCCATTGATTATTTTTGGAATTAAATAAATAAGATACACAAACTTTACAAGACGTTCAAGACCGAAATCCCAAATGGCTCTAACATCTCCCCTGCCCTTAGAAACCCCCAGTTGCTCTAGCCAGTTAGCTCCTTGTGAATGTCCTCCACGCTAGATCAGGTGGCAACTACCCCCAAGGATCAGGGCAGAGTCTCCAAACTCTCTAAGGATCCTGCTGTTATCTGTGAACATACTGGGACCAAATCCTAGAATTCTGAGCCAGCACTGGTATCACCATCTCCCCTCCCTGCACTTTACTAAGAATGGAAAGAAAAGGCTCCTATAACCCTGAGCAGTGTGCCAGGACCGAACACTTGTATTCGCAATAGCCAGACCGATCACACTGTCTGAAGAGCTTTTACACAATCTCCCTTTGTGCCAGTTTTAAGGTTGTGCCCATATTTTTTCAAGGTTTATATAAAGACATAAAAATGGGCCCCACTACCATTAAACAAACATGAAACTCAAACAAAATCACATTAGATATGAACACAGTCGAGAATTGAGGAACTGACCTCTGTCTGCCTGGTCAGCTTGGTTCTGTCTTTCCATCTCAGTCACACAAGTTGGAAAGTATGATTTTACCTTTTCTTACTATTTTCCTGATGCTCAAATCTCTTCCCTTAAAAGGTTTTCTTGTATGATATCCCTTCTTTTACCGGAGTATGACTTGCAGTTATCATTTCTTTTGTTTTCAAAGAGGAACCAAAAAGTATTTAATAAATGAGTGTTCAATATTTTTATAGTTTTTTTTTTAATTTCTACATATTGAGGGGGTAGTTATCTTGTTTGTAAAGTTCTTTCCAGAATCCTGTCGCCCCTGATAGTAGACCAGATGAGTTGTTACAGAGTCTGAAATATTAATAATGATCTCTAAACTTACTTATTCCTGAAAGACTACCTATTTGAACTTGAAATTACCCCAAGAGTTTCCAGGGAACTCATCTAAAATCCTGAGCTGTTCATCAGAGGATCCTGTCTGGTCTGGTCTTTCTGCCGCTGTCCCGGCCTGAACGGAAAGACAGCTGTGGGTCATGAGGCCGAGTCCTGCTTGTAGGTCACCTGCTCCAGCTCTCCTGCCCCAGTCAGTGTTTCCGGCGCACTTGATGCCGATGTGGAAAGAAGACTGAATGTGATGGTGTGGAAAGGACTTGTCATTTTATAGCAATACCCTAAGAATCACATTTTGAAAATCCAATTTTTGAACGTGTATTCAACATGACTTATTTGATCATTTGTGGAGGAGAGAGGCAATTATAATGCCATGATTAGAAGCAAAAGCATCATTTTCTGCATGAGGAGTAATACAAATTGAGCTATTACTAATTAAGCATTCAACTAAAGAATCTATTTAAAAAGTCAGGCTGCAGATGAGTAAATATCAGATTATAAAAACATGGCTTCATGTTTCTAATACCACATCATGGTCCAGACCATGCATTTTGGAATGGACAAGTCTCTATTGGATCCCCCTCTATGCCATAGTAATAAGCCATGTGAGTTAAGGCAAATAACTGAACTTCTTCAAGCCTTAATTTCTCCATCTGCAAATTTGGAATAAGAGGATTTTCTGTATAGGGCTGTTGAGGAATGAATGAGATAAGGCACTGAAACTGGTCAGCATGGTATCTGGCCCTCAGTGAATCTTAACTAATATTATTATTCTCTTTAATGGGATGGTTTCAGGCCATTTTATCAAATTATTCCACAAAACAAAATGTATGGATTTTGTAAGCAATAGGTATTATAAATTAAAAAAGCAAGAGAGCTCATAATTCCAAGACATTTTGTGTCTCCTACAGCCACACGCCGAAACACATAGGGCCCAATGATGCCACAACCTAGAATAGTTGTCCTGTAGACTAGAAGTTTTTTGAGTTTGGGGGTTGTGTCTTCTTTACCCCTTTTCTAGCATCCAGCACAGAAACTGTGTTCAATAAGTGTTTGCTGAGACAACAAATGAGCAAATGAAAATGTAAAGCCCTGCAGACAGACTCTTTTCACGGACTGTGGAGCTAAAATGATTTGTTGAGTTCATAGTTCTATTCAACTGGACCATCTCTTAAGAAATATCACAAGACTCGCAATGGCACGGATTTTTGCTAGTCTTACCCTGCCCTCTAAGAAGCCAGAGTAATAAAATAAGAGGGGTTGTTGATGTTTTATGGTCAATTACTGTAAGAGTAAAAATTTTTGCACTGCATTAAGGGTGAGATCCAAAGCAATCACAGATTTTGCAGGTTATTAGAGAAAGAAGCATTACTCATTAAGAATTCATACTAGAGGTACTTAATCAAAGTGTTTCTCTTAAAGAGACCATCTATAAGAAGAGCATCTTGAACCCGTAACTCACACCAAGGGTTTAAAGACACCATCCTAAAAATAATTTTAATTTCAAGCTTTGGTCTATTTGTGCATGTGCGTATTGTCAAAATATAGAATTTCAGTTTACTTGCAAGCAGGTAAGTAAATAAGCCATTTTCAAAGTAATTCATTTACATACAGAGTTTCCAGTAGCTGCAAAATGGCTCTCTGTATGCTGACTTGATCATATAGATCATTTGTTTTCTCTAAAAAGCATCTCTTGGTTTTTTATTCACACAATCAAAGTAGAACAACGTTACTTACCTGGGGGAGTTACTATGAGCTTAGTTCCTTCTGCAAATATCTTGATCCATCCTGATTCATCACACTGGTTAGAGCTTCTACAAAAACGTCAGCCTTGTCCTGAGCCTCATGGCATGACCAGCAAGTAGAAACCTTGTCCTGGCAATTTGATCTTCTGGACTCCCTTGGAAGTCTTTGAATATAGGCTTCATGGCGTCTGACATTTTATAAATTTTCCTCAGATTGGTTGATAAAAATCTGTGTTTTCCAAGGAGTCAGTAATTACAGAAAGTGCTGATAGAAAATGGAAACAATTAGAGCACAAGTAGAAAGAAGAGAGAGAGAGAGAGAGAGATTGGGAGTAACTTGTCATCCAACTACTCATTTAAATTACCAGGAGGGGCACCTGGGTGGCTCAGTCGGTTGAGTGTCCGACTTTGGCCTAGGTCATGATCTTGCCTTTCCCAAGTTCCAGTCTCATGTCGGGCTCTGTGCTGACGGCTCAGAGTCTGGGGCCTGTTTCAGATTCTGTCTCTCCCTCTCTCTTTCTCAAAAACAAAAATAAACATTAAAAAAAAATAAATTACCAGGAAAAGTGTTCAGTCAATTAAAATGTTTTGATTTCCAGGTGTTCAAGTGTGTGAAACTACTCAGAGATCACATCAAAGGAAAAGCCCTTCTCTTCTCAGAAACACCAGACCTGCTCTGTTAGCAATCTGGGATTGTATTTCTAAAGGAGGAAACTCTTTAGTAACCAAAAATACAAAAATGCCAACAGAAATATACTCAAGAAATGTGAACAGTGTTGTCCAGTTTTAAATCAGCTACTTTTACCATTTGACAACATGATTCTCTACCACACAGTGCAAAAATGAGAAAATAATTGTGTAATGACATTCCCGCCCCCCCCACCGAAATAAAAAAAGAAATCTGTAGAAGTCTTTCTTCCATGAAATACTAGATTCCTATTTAAACCATAATTTGAAAACAAAATCCAGTTCTCTGATATGTTGAAAAAAAGAAGTGATTCTGTGATCTTCAGAAATGCACTTGTAGTCCTCTCTCTGTGGTTAACTAGCTCTGGCCGAGCTTTTGCCATCACTGGGTCTCTGCATCCCCATTGGTTGTGTGGGCATTGGGCTCTGTATGTCCAAAGGGCCCTTGCTGTTCTAACAGCTCATAACCTGTGACTAAGGACAGGAAAGGTTGGGCTGTGGTTGCTCAAGTGGGAAAGAAGTTGAGAGTTAGTAATAGAGAAGGTTTTCTTATAGGTCCTTCTGACTCTGTGATATTGTGAGATCCCAGTGGGCACCATATTAGGTGGCCTTACTGGACTTCAGGACATTTTTGATTATCAGGTAAAAGCCTCCATTTTCTTTCTTATCTGTGTCCAAGCCAGAATTGGACTAGTCTTACAGGTAATATTGGTTAATAGGATTGGATATAGCATTCGTTTCAGGGGCCCTGCTTCTTTTCGTTGTTACCAGTGGGTCTACTTGAGGGAATCCCCAGAGTACATGCAACACATGTCAACTGTTCCGTCTGGTGTTTGGGGAGAGGAGAGTTGATCCTGAGAGATTCTCATTTTGGTGGCTCCATTTGAGAACCAAAGGAGTAAAATCAGAGGCGCTTGAATAAATTGAAAGTGGACGTAAAAACAGTAAGAAGATAAGCAAGGGGTATAGTCAACATACAAGCCCAAGCCAAAGACCCACATAAATCCATTTGGTTGGCACTGCCAGTGATTGGTCAGAATGGACTCTAAGAGGGGGGCATGAATCAGGACTGGGAAGGCAGGGCCAGTCCTCATTCTTCAGAGGCCAGGACGTGAAAGGAAAGTTTGTTTTAGAACCAATGAAAAAGCTTCTCTGTAAGACCTGTCTCAATGTTATTTTATTATGTCCCTGGTATAAAGAACCAACAGATCCCAGCACCTCACCAAGACACCTATGTAATAATAATTCAATGTTATCTTCCTTTTGGGGGCAATACCTCCATAATTTTCCTTTAGGTTTTGCTTCAAACACATGTACCCTTGAGCTCTTTTTCATCCCTGAGTTATAGATTTTTCACCAATTTCATGAGTGTGGCAGCTATATGGCTATCATGAGAATTGGAAGAAAACTCTTACCACTGTATAATAAGAAATGAGATAATAACCTCAAAACATTATGCAGAAGTATGTACATTTACATGGACATCTTATAGATCATTAGTTTGTAGAAAGCTCCCAAAGCTTGTTGAAATTTAATAATTAATGTAGTTATTGCTTTAGATTATATGACGTTTCTATACTCTGCTGTGAATGAAGAAAAATCTTGGAGGAAGAATTCACAATTCTTAACTCTTCAAAATAAAGCAGACTTTACTGTTGTTTGGAGGACGATGTAAGATGTGACTTTTAAAGAGCCCCTGAGCTCCTGTGTTAGCTGAGATGGCTCAGGGAAGAAGCTCGGTTGTAATGGGAACTGACACTGTGATGTGCTGACCCTGTGCTCGAACTGTCCTGTGTGGAACCTCCTTCAGTCCTCAGCAACCCTATGAGAAAGATCTGGTAACGTTCCTGGATCGTGCTGTCAGTTAAGTGGCTGAGCAGGAATTCAAATCCAGGTTTTTATCACTCCAAAGGCTTTATGGGGGCCCCTGGGTGGCTCAATTGGTTAAGCATCTGACTTCAGCTCAGGTCATGATCTCGAGGTTCATGAGTTCGAGCCCCGCATCAGGCTCTGTGCTGACAGCTAGGAGCCTGGAGTGTGCTTTGGGTCCTGTGTCTCCTTCTCTCTCTGTCCTTCCCCTGCTCATGCTATCTCTCTCTCTCTGTCTCTCTCAAACAAACAAACAAAAACAACAAAGGCCTTGTGGTTTTCATCATTCTCCTATTCATTCATTCATTCATTCATTATTCATCCAAAACCAGCAAACCATTTTGCACATTGGATATGGCTTCCTTCCCAGGAAGCTTCTCATAGACGGAGAAGTGGAAAATTCAGGACACTTACAAAAGCCATCCAGTCCCCAAGAGGGATAAGAATAGACGATAAAGTGACCTAACTAGAAGAAACATCAGATTACATCCTTGGGCTCCTAGCACAGACCTTGCTGAGGACACAGATGCAGGAGACAAGTCCTGTAGAGACAGTGGCCAGGTCCCTGTGGGAGGCAGAAAGGCGTGTGTATGTGTTTGCAGGGGTGTGGGGTCATGGGAGGGTTTTTGTTCAGTGTTACTGGCGCATTTCCATACAGTGGATCCCAGCAGGCGCAGTAATACAGCCCAGCATCATCCTCACTAATTTTGTGTATCCTCAGGCTCGCTGGCAAATCCCTCTGTCGTTTTCTGGCTTCATATTTTTCCTCACTAACACCTTGTTCGTGGACCACATTTTCATTTGAGGAAATATACAGAATGCGTTTTAGAGGCTGGTCTGGCCTCTGTCGATACCAGTGTATATTTACGTTTTTCTTTAAGACACCTGTTTTTACTTGGCATTCTAAAAATGCTGTGTTTCCTTTTTTCTTGGTAATGGATGGTATGAATTGTGTTATGAAAATGCCTCCATTTGTATCTGAAAGAAAAACAAAAGCAACAATTAGCAAAATTTAGACATTCATTGAAATAATACACCTTTCTTCCCCATTAATGAAAAGCTTGGGGTCAGGGGGTCAACATTTTCTTCCGGAAGAATTCAAGGTCATGGTGAAATTTGTAGTTTACTTTGAATGACCTTGTGGGTGGCCTTCTGCCCACATGGGCCACTAGATTGTCGATGCTTAATATCACCTTTCTTCACTAAATGAAATGCCCCGTGGGTAGAGCCACTCACAGCTGCAAAGGGAGGCCACCAGGACCAGCTGGGACAGGAGCCACATTCTGCCAGCACTTGTCAGGAGAGGTGGTTGAATACAGGGCTGATCACAGCGCAGATCTGGTGGCTGTTGCCGTAAGAGGAAGTGGTGCTCTGAGCACACAGCTAAGAACCAGAGGAAGAGACCCACAGAATTTACCCCAAATCATCCTGCAAATAAGGCTACTAACCTGCTTTATCAGCAGATTTCTCTCATTACTGTGCATTTGTTATCCAATGATATTAATGTAAAGAAGCCATTTTCCTGGTAAAGGACTATTGTCCTTCACCAGTTCAAATCAGAGAGTGGGAGGTGGGGGGGTAATTCTTACAGTTTTTCTATGAGTTATGAATTATCTGCTTCCTCTCTCTGTCTCTATGTCTGTCATTCTCTCTCTCTCTCTTTCTCTCTCTCTCTCTCTGTCATTCTCTCTTTCTCTCTCATATCTTTCCATTGTCATTTGGGTAATATCTAGTGGCCCATAGTCTTTCCTCATTTATCTTAAATCCACTGATGAGCCTTTCAGGGCATTCTTCATATCTGTTACTGTGTTTTTTATTTCTTGCATTTCCTTTGATTCTTTCCATCTCTCTAATGAAATGATTTGCCCGATCTTGCATCTTGTTTACTTTTCCTATTAGATTAGATCCTTTAAAGCATTCATCAAAATTATTTTAAGTTCCCTGATGGTTCCAACATCTCTGTCATGTCTCAGTCTGGTTCTGGTGACTGGTCTGGGTCCTCACACTGTGTTTCCTCTTGACTTGCTCTACACCTCTGGGTGTCTGGCTGGAAGCTGGCCACATTGTGTGGTAGAGTAGATACTGAGATAAATATGTTTTGTGCTTGAAAACGAACACGCCTTGGGGTGCCTGGGTGGCTCAGTCTGTTAAGCGTCCAACTTCGGCTCAGGTCATGATCTCACGGTTTGTGGGTTTGGGTCCTGCATCCGGCTCTGTGCTGACAGCTCAGAGCCTGGAGCCTGCTTCCGATTCTATGTTTCTGTCTCTCTTTCTCTAGCCCGCTCCTCCCCTCCCCTGCTCATGCTCTGTCTCTCTGTCTAAAAACTAAATAAACAAAAAATTAAAAAATAAAGTGGACGAAATGAATATTACATTGCAAAAAAGTTGTGATTATTATATATATATATATATATATGTAATATGTATACATAATATACCTAATATAATATATATGTGATATCGGCAACATGTTTCCTGGCACTCAGTGATTTCTTCTTTGGATTTGAGCAACATAAACTTTCGGGTAATCTCCAGACAGTTACCTGACTTGGTCCAGATGTTGAACATAGTCTGAGTTTTCAGAGGTTGAGGAAGACGTCCTGGGAAGTGGAGGCCAGCTCTGAGCACAAGCCAAGAAGCTGGCCACGGTGCTCACGTAGGGAAAAATGTGGGTAGACACAGACCTGAGAAGAGGTTCTGTGTGGGTTGTCCGGGCACCTCTTGACCCATGTGTCCAGCTGACACAGTAGTAAATACCCACATTTCCTTTTCTTGCAGATTTATTCTCAAGGTCAAAATGGACCCGGGAACACTGTTTTTGGCGACAGAGCCTCATGGTTGATAAAAATCTGTCAGGCTATGCTTCAACCAGTATGAGTGGCTGAATATCATCTTAGGCAGTGTTTGGACTTTTTCTATATTTCTCAGAAAGATTAGCATTTCAGATCGCTCCAACTTAAACTGTCAAACACAAACTGGGCTCAACAAAGAGGAGTTCTGAACACCAGCTTTATAAAGATGCACCATTAAATCATGTCTTTGCTCTCCCACCAAAAGTTGAAACGAGTGAGGAGCCGGTCTGAGCTCAGACGAAGGAGAACATCAGTACTTCCAACACTGACATCTTGCTGAGGAGGCAGGAAAACAAGAGTTTGATGACCAGATGGTTCAGTCAGAGGGGGGAAGGGTGTGATCTGACCCAGGTGGGTCACATGGTCTCTACAGGCCATCCCGTGCTGTCTGCACACCAGATAGGACACCCCAGGGGTGCGCGGAAAATCAAGGGAGACAGCTTTGATTGTGTGCTGGTTTGGGGATGATGAGATTGCCTTATTTCCTTCGCACACCCTGTGCCCCTCCCAGGGTTGCATACAGTACATAGGAAAAGACGCCTTTCATGTTCAGTATGAAACCTTTCACCTTCTGGTTTCAGGGCAGAGTGATGTGAAACAGTGCAACAATTTCCAATAACTATATCCAATACTGAGATCCCTATTGATATTGTTTGGATGCCACAATAATTCCAAAGGCGTGAGCAGTAGAATGCATTTAAAAACTTAATTTGGCCCCCACAGTACAGATGCAATGTCAGAAAATCCTAATTTCAATGTCATATCATTCACTTGTTTGGGACAACACCAGATAGACTAGAGTGTAGACTGGGTCATGGCTTGAAGTCTGCCTAGACCTTGTAGCCTCTCTCATGAATATGTCAATACCTAGATCTTCCAGAAGTAATTTTGGTATGGAATAACATTAATAGTACTATTTTTTGAGCATCTGCTATCTTTTAGGAGCTGTGCCTTACGTATGTTATCTCAGTTTCTCCTCTCAAAAGTCTGAAGACCTTATAGTCTGTTGTACAGATGTAGAAAATGCACCAAACAGATATTAACTCATGTATCCAGAGTCACAAAGCTGGTATCTGCGGGACCCTGGGAACTCAGTGAAAAACTCCTGTGGAAAAGGGAAAACACAATGATAACAACATAGGTCTCCCATGACTATACCACTGTAGGGCAAACACCATTTTCAGTGCGGTACATTTATTTATGGTTTTTCTTCCACAGCATATACATATACAGACACACATAAAATTATATGATTATATGCAAAAAACTAATTATACACCTATATAAATTTAAATTATACGTACACATACATATATATAATTTAAGTGGTCATTTACTTAGACTTTATACGATTTAGCTTTATTTATGAACTTATGATTATTTTTATAGCTGAAATTTATAAATAATTAAGTATACACTTGTACACATCTTACAGTGTATATGTTTCATAAGAAATTTATATAAAATCATTGTAAACCTTTTAAAAATCAGAAGAAGTGCAAAAAATAAAAATAAATATTATCCACAACAGGCTTTACCACTCTTAAAACTCTTAAATTTACCTTGATTTTATTAATATATCCATTCACATATCTGTGAGCTGGTCACATATGCAGTTCTTTATTCTTTTATTTTTCTCAATATTTTCAAGTTAGTATTTTCTTTTTTTTAAATATTTTTAACGTTTATTTATTTTTTAGAGAGAGAGAGAGAAAGAGACAGAACACAAGTGGGGGGGAGGGGCAGAGAGAGAGACAAACATACACAGAATCCACAGCAGCTCCAGGCTCTGAGCTGTTAGCACAGAGCCTGACTCAGGGCTCGAACCCACCAACCGTGAGATCATGACCTGAGCCGAAGTCAGATGCGTAACTGATTGAGCCACCCAGGCGCCCCTCAAGCTAGTATTTTCAGCCTTATTCCTTAAAGTCCCTATTTTTGGTAGACACCTAGTGTTTCATATTTTGGTGCAACATTAATTAACTTCACCGTTTTCCCACCATGGACACCCCTGGGAAGGTAATGAGAAGCTGATACAGCCTCAACCCTTTTGTATTACTCATAAGTGACCCTTACTTTTAGATCCTGACTTCTCCGACTGTGAGTGAAGTACACAGGGATCCTGCAGGAACCTTGTGAAACGAGATTGGCATTCAGGAGGCCTGGCTGAGGTTTGATTTTCTGCATTTGTAACAAGCTCCTAGGTGAGTGGAGGCTGCTGGTCCACGAATCAAATGTTGGGCACCAAAAAGTTAAAATACACATGCAAATGATTTCATTTTCAAATAGGCAATAATAACCCATATAATCGCTGCAATGCCCCAATATATTGAGCATGAGGCATGCTCCACGCATTATTGACGTTACTTCTCTCAGGACCTCCTTCAGGTTAATATGTTAATATGTTTCTATTTTAAAATAAGGAAAATGAGTCAGAGATATGTTATACAATTTACTCAGAATAAGTTCATAAATGGGGAGAGTGGCTATGTAATGAAGGGACATTGAAGAAACACTAAGAAATAGGGAAACCTATAGTAACAATAAATGTCACTCTCAGTGTATCATTCTATGGAGGTGATTGATGAACTACTTCTGTGTAGGGCCACACAATAACATTTTAGGGTTTTGGGGTCTCTGTTGCAACCATTCAACTCTGGCATTTAGTGCAAAAGCCACTATAGACAATTTATGAACATATGGGCAAGGTGGTGTTTCAGTAAAACTTTATTACAAAACTAGGGGCTGCTGGGTATGAATATAGTTTGCTGACTTCCTGTTCCATGGCAACCATTATGGCTAATTGTAGTGTCTTAGTTTGTATTTTTTATGGAAGATACAGACTAGTAATATTATTACACAGAAAATTAAAAATATATAACAATTTTAAGTGTGTCATATGTATATATAGCTATATTCTATATTATTATATACACAATCTCATTATTAAATGTATAGATCAATAAAATATTGAGGATTATGCATACATAATAGATTTTTATTAAATTTTACAAAATCTTTAAATGTACCAAGAAGAATTAAAAGCACCTATCTTTCCAGAGACATCCACTCTTTAAACTTTGAAGAATTCCTTTGCGTTAGTTCTTTTTATGTATTTGAAAGCGTATTACATAAACCAGTTCTGTGTTTAACCTTTTCCTTGAATATGTGGTGAATATGTTCCAGGTTCTTATAGTTGATCCAAAAAACATGTTTTTAATGGCTCCATAATATTTTGTCACTTCAAAGTCTCATAGATGATGGCCCCTTTCCCTCCCGTCACCACTGTAGGGGTTCCTGGTCGTTTTGCGTTGAAAAGTCAGGGTGGCTCTCCCTCCTGAGATCAGTCTCCGTGGGGCCACTTCAGGTGAATTCTGCCCTGCTCTTCTCATTATTAAGTGATATAATCTGTGTAAAGCATTTGATACAGATACGATAAGAAGTTAAGTACTTTTTTTCATTCCCTTCTTTCTAGAAACGGTTCACATTCTCTGACTCTATATTCCCCTCAGGGATCTTCCTACCGTTGCTTCTGTAGATGTGTTAGGGGACAGGTGAGGCCCTTTGAGACCCAGGCCCTCCGGGTCCTCCAGCTGGGGACCCACCACTGTCAGGAATCATGCTGGACAGAAAGTGGGACACAAGATCCGGAGTTTGCCCCTGGGAAGGAAGACGTTCAGTTTCCGTGGCCTCTCTGCACGTGATAGAAGCACCTGATCCGTAGAATGAGAAACAGAATGAATGTGTTGTCATTATCTCAGGAAGGAGGGATAAAGTGCATGGCAATTATGCATTCAGATGTTCACATTTACCAAAGGTACCAAAATTTTTGCCAAGTAAAGGTTTTTTTCTCATCTTTGACAGTGAACTCTAAAGAGTGGGAGAGGAGTTGGAGTTTTTTTGTTTTTGTTTTTCTTGAGAGAGAGAGAGAGAGAGAGAGAGCTCAAGTGAGGGAGGGTCAGAGAGAGAGGGAGAGAGAGAATCCTAAGCAGGCTCATGTCCAGTGTGGAGCTTAACTCGGGGTTCCATCTCACGACCTTTGATCATGACCTGAGCTGAAATCAAGAGTCTGATGCTCAACCGACTGAGCCAACCGGGGCGCCCCAAGAGAGGGAGTTTTATAGCTTCACACATAACACAGTGTGTTTCCTTATTTTTGAAAACTCATAGCCATCCAGTTACTAATCACAGATTTCAATTCTCAATAATTATTTTGTGTTTTATTGATGTGTGAAGGACATACCTTTCTCTTCTTTACAGATGTAGAGACTGTGTATTATCTTTCTTGTTACCAATCTGATTCTTATTCAGGATCTTTCTTTCTCTTTGTAGAACCCTGGAGAACTAAGTCTTGGAGGCATATCCACCATGTTGGAAGCATGTGAAGTGCTCAGGGGCTGTTTAAAAGTACATCTCTGTTTTCGTCCCCGTATCGATCCCTGGATGTGGAGTCAGGCACTGTCTATCTCTCCAGGATACAGAATTTATACCTTGGTGACTCCTATTCCCCAAAGAGCTGGTTGCTTACTTCAGTGTTTCACGGTCACTAGATTCCTTCAGGATGGCCTCAGTTATTATGTCTGACAGATCATTCCACCTGTGAAGAACTGTAATGCCCGTGAATTAAATCAGAAAGTAAAAATGACAGGAAATATTTATGTCCTTTCCTCTCTTCATTCTGAGCCACCCGGGTGCTAGAAACCTCTGTCTCCACAGTGAATTAACAGACACATGGATTTTTCGCTGATCCATCCACCCTGTGTTTTCAGAGTTCCCAGACAGCTGAATCCAGCGGGAACCAGTGTCAAACTGCTTTCACGCGGACCGTCATCGCTGGTATCAAGTGGGGCTCGCTGTGTGAGCAGAATCTATAATGTCTTCCTGCAAAGGTCAGGCACTACTGCAGAGGGAGAGGCTCCGGCTGGGCACCGGGCCGTGCGGCCTCTGTGGTTGCCCATGTGGAGAAGGATGTGGGTGGACCCAGACCCCAGCACGGTTCTTGTGCAGCTTCTCCTGGCAACTCTGGTGCTGTGGCTCCAGTCCCAGCAGGCACAGAAGTACACGGCCTCATCTTCTTGCTCTAAGAAATTTATTTTCAAGGTTGCAGTGGAAGCGTGAGCGTTTTTACTTGCCTCAAGTTTGTCGCTCTTCCCTCCTAAAGAAACTCGAACGGGGTGTGTTGAGACGAGTGTTAGATGTTCTATCTCCTGATCTGGCTTCTGCCGGTACCAGTGTATGGCTCTATTGATGACCTCAGCGGACATCTTGCACGATATGTGTGCACTCTTCCCCCTTACTCTGGAAATTGATATTTCAGGTTGTTCCAGTTTCCCCTGCCCAAGGCCAACTGCAAGCCAAGAAGAGAAATCCCCATGAGCAAATGATATGGAAAAGGGCAACAATAAAGAATTTCTCAAGTTCTCCTGTAGACTGAAGTGACTGGGGGACACTCACAGGCCCAGAGAGATGAGAAGATGATGGCCACAAGCAGTGACATCCTGCGGGCCAGGCTGGCTCCCCAGGGACAAGGTGAGAAGTGAGGTCCCCGTGAGCAGGACTGGGCAGGCCAGTGATAGGAGGGCGGAGCTGGTTCAGGATTTAGAAGAAGTGGTGGCTTAGAGAGTTTCCTGATCAACCACAGGTATGAGCAGTTCTGGGGTTTCCTGAGTCCCGTGATGCTGGGCAGATGGGGTAAGAGGGCCCCCAATCTGGAAAGAGATCCTGGTACCAATGTGTCTGTCTGGGGTGGGGCAGGATGGTTCTCACACCCCCTCAGCCATTCCCCCTGGGATCCCAAACCCCAGAGACATTGCCCAAAGACATGGGGCCATGCCTGCTGGGTTCAGCCCCCGTGTGTATCTACCTCTGATTTGCTGTTGACTCGTGACTCGGATGGGAAACCTGACCTTTACTCTTCTGTAACAACCACAACAACACAACAATCAGAGACTGAAATATGTCATCGATGATTTGAATACGCCATGTGAACAAGCACCAGAGTATCTTTGGGTCTTGTAAGTTAATTGTGATGTCACCAGGCAGATGAGGACTCAGAGAAATCAAATTTCATTTACAATCTGGGTGCCTCCAGGAAGGGAGTAAGCTGCAATTGCTGGGGGTCGTGAGTCAGAGCAGTCTCTCGAACCAGCTTCTACTTGCCCTGGGCCTTGCCACTGTCTCATGAGCATGATGTCACATGTGGGATCATTTTCAAAGCAATGTTGTGTTTCAAACGTAATGGTAAGTGCTAAAATTAATGTACATCCAATGTCCATTGTGGACTTGCTTTTGTTAGGCATATTTCTGACAGCTTTCTTGTATAATTTATGTAATCCTCTCCCCTGTCCCAGGAGATGGCTGTTGTGATTAATCTCCATGTCACAGATGAGGACATTAGCAGGTAGGGTCCTGTGGCAGACTGTCCTGAAAGGGAAATCTTCCAGATGTGTGCCTGCTGTATTCCTTTACACGTGACTTCTTTTTTTTTTGTTTATTAATTTATTTTTGAGAGAGAGAGATAGAGAGACTGCACAGGGTAGGAGCAGAGAGAGAGGGAGACAGAATCCCAAACAGGCTCCCCACTGTCAGCGTAGAGCCCAACCAGGGCTCCAACTAACGAACCATGAGATTATGACCCAAGCCAAATCAAGAGTTTCTGCTTAACCGACTGAGCCACCCGGGCGCCCCAGCCATGGTTTCATGAGTGACACTCATACTGTCCTGCCCAGGCTCGGCTGGGTGTGGCGGCAGGTCTGGGACAACCCATGATCGCCCACAAATGCCAGAGTATGTTCTTGTGAAGTTAACAAACACTAAGGGAATTCAAAGTGGCCCAATGTCGCAATTGAAACAGCATGGACTATGCATTTGGAAACACTTCTGTTCCTCTCTAAGCAACAATTCTTTCTTCCATGAATTAGGTTCATTTGCAGGATTTTTATGACGATCACATGAGCTCCTGGATGCACACAACATCTGGCTCATTATGTGGCAGCCAGCGGAGCGAATGGATATGAATTCCATGCAGTTCTTTGCCAGCCCGAGCTTTTGACACTTCTGAAAATCTCTGGGGAATGAAACACTACACCTTGCTTCTCTCTGAGATAATCAGACCATTTCAACATACCAAGTCTCCAAATAGGAATCCAGCCCAATAGGAAGTTAGGTGAAACCAGACATCTGGGGTACAGTTGGTAGCATCTGTGGGGGTACAATCGACAACCATCAGGCTGTCTTTTCTCTTTCCTCTGAGACTGAGGCATTGACCCGAGGAAGGTCACAGGACGTAGTGCAGGCTGAGGCTGAGGCCTAGTCAGGGCTGAGGTCTGGGCTTGGGGCCAGAGTTGTTGGGAGGGATGCAGTCACAGTCATGATTAGGGGTGTGTGTGATTATTAACTTAGTATAATGGTAATATAGATTTCCGGGGGCCTTTCTATTAGGTCATCGTGTCCTCTTCTACTTCTGCACGTTTTATATTAAGGACCAAAGCAGAACGGACAGAATTTTATGCACCTCGTGGTTGTGGTTCTTTGTCTGTAATTGGTCTTGAACAAGGGTTTTTGATCCACAAATCCTGATTTGGTGTTGTCGGTACCTGTGTGCATGAAAAGTGAAATCTGGATACGCTGTAGTGAAAATATCATTTCCATTATTGAAACAAATATTTCTGTTGCTTCCATTATGTATATCCACTTGCAAATCTAAACAAAAGAACAGCATTTCAAGAAAAGCCAAGGTTATCAAGAAATAAAACATGAAATTTAAAAATTTTAAAGTATCACTCAACCAATCTGAAAAGTAGGGAAACAAATTCACATTCGCAGGTGAATCCTGCCTGCTCAGGCTGTCTGCCCACAAAGAAGGCTAAGGAGGAGCCAGGGACGCCGGAACAGGAAGAGGAGAGGGAGCCTCCAGGAGTGTGAGCACAGGAGAGGGATGACTCGGAGCCCGATGCCAGATTGGACATTTCTGACATTGCTCTAAATGGCTAGCAATATATGGGAATTTTATCCATATGTATATGATGCCAAAATAAGCAATCCATTTACGAAGGTGGAAGTTTCCCCTAGGATGATTATTAGCAAGATTATTATTTCATCAAGAGGATTTTGCTGATTTCAGTAGGAAAGTTGGCCCCAGTTACCAAGTCTGCGATGACCTGAAATCCCCTTTTGACTTTTTAGGTGACAGTCATCACTGGTCCCTCTGCCCATCTGCCCCTAGGGACTCAGGTCAAACGCTTCTATGACCCTTTATACAGATCTCGGCTCTGAATCTCTGGTGGCCCCAGGGCCTGGGGAGTCCTTTTGTTTGTGTGAAGGTGGGAGGGCTGTCTCTTCATGTCCTCATTGGAAGAAGCCAGGATACTCCCAACTGTATCTTTAGAGAAAGACTCCATAGAATCAATGTCCCCAAGGATTTAGGCTCCTCTTATAGCTGGGCTGGATGTAGTGCAAGAGCCAAAGGTTGGAATTATGAATTCTGTCCACCTCCCAATAAGTCTTTGGGAAAGGTAGGTAGGCCAGGATTTCTCGGCCTGAAAATTGCTACCATTGGGGGCTCAGTATTTGTTTGACATGGGGGTGGGATGTCCTGGGCACAGTAGAATGTTTAACATCATTCCTGGCCTCTACTCATGAGATGCCTATAGCACCCCCAACCTGTTGTGACAACCAGAAACGTCTTCAGACATTGCCAATATCCTCTGGAAGGGAGATTGCCTCCGGTTGAGAATCAAGGTTTAGGCCCCTCTTGTAGGATACAGGCACACCTTATTTCTATGGTTTTGAGTGTGGGCCTCAGCCAGCCAAGACTGGGACAAAATCATACTCCCATTAACATCCAGCCCACAAAAGTTCCATTCGCTCAACGAACAACACCATTAATGTGCTTTCCTTGGGGATTTCACTCCCTCATCTGGGTGAGTGTAACAGGAAACGACTCTATCACTTTGTTAACATACAGGTCCTGCCTTGCTCAACTGGCTGTTACCTGTTACTTTCATATATCCTGTGCTAAGTTTCACTTTTGCTACGTCGGCCATGTGTTTTAGTCATTGTTCAATTTCCCTACTGCATCTAGCATGGTGCCTTCCCTTTAGTGAGAGCTCCTTAAATATTCATTATCATTAAATGATCATTCATATTCTACAGCTTATTGACACAAATGACAGTTGTTAAAATAAAAGGCTAAGTCTTTAGTACAGTATTTACAATTTCCAAGATGCTTACATCCTTCAGCTCGTTTTCTCTAAATGATGTTATCTTGAGGCAAGAAGTGATTCCCAGAGCGATGAGGATGTAATGTAAGGCTTCTTGGATCATACATGGTGGAACCGAAAGTCACACTTATTTCTCTAATGCCAAGTGCGCAGTGTAGAAGAGAGCCCAAAGACATCCCCACTGCTTCTAAATCCCATTCTGCATGTTATCAGCATGACTTATTGGCTGTCTAACAGTGTCCTTAACTACGTAAATGCAATAAAGAGTTCAGGACCTGACATCTACTTGTCCCTCATTTCATGCCAGGCCCTCCCTGGCAGCCATAGAGGAAGTGAGCATATCTTGGCCATTTGAGTCAAGGCTGCTGTTTTGTTTTCAAACATCTGAGCTCCAAGAGGCTCCTGGGAGGAACACTCACCATAGTGGACTCCTGTTGTGTCTTATCTGCACCCTCTTTAATCAGGGCCACAAATAATAATGACAAGTGATATAGTTTTGTTGAACTCTTACTATGTGACAGGCATGGGTCTAAATTCTTTGCATATATAAACTCAGTATACCTCCCAGCAACCCTTTGAGGTAGGAACACTTATACCTCTTTAAATGCCTTGGGGGACTGGATCTCAGAATGTTGAGCTGGGTGGTAGCTGTATGTTCTGTGTGGGCACCTATATATACTAGAGAACAGGGTCATCAAAGGTAGAGAGGGGCACACTCCATCATGAATGTCTGAACTCTACAGATTAAAGTTATTAACGCTCTGTATAGAGGTCTCCAAACATTCTTGAATTTTTACCATGGTGCCTCCCTCCTTCACGAACCTCTTCTCTCCAAATTTGGCCACAATGACCTACTATTCACCATAGGGTCTAATGCTCATGTTCTCATCACCAGTGTTATCCCGTTTCTGAGCAACAATCAGGCTGTTACCAGTGGGGCTGGGAGTGTGTCCAAGAGCATTTCAAATACAGCAAACAAAGTGGTCAAAGCAACTTCAGTCACCGTGATTGACCTGGAGGTCCTTTACTCTCTTGTCCATGCACCCATGAGGAATATGTCCGTACTTTCCAGTGGGCTGAGAGTGGGGGAGTGGAGCACCAAGGGCAGAAATCAAGGAGCACATCCTTGTGTTCCATCTTGATGCTTCTTTGCTCAATAAAGAGTTCTTGTTATGCCTATCTTTCCTCGTAGAAAAATTCTGGGGACCCAGACGTCAGAAAAAAATTGACTGCATGATAAAATTCTCTGCAAAAAATTCTCTGCTGATTGTCTCTAAATATACACCACAGAGATCAATTTAAATAGCTCTGTGTGGCTCCCAGGGCTGGAATATACCTTATATTTACAGAAAAAAAGAACATAATCATAAAAAGGATGGTTAAATAAATTCTCTATTTCTGTCCAACATGCCTGCTTCAAATGTTTTCTTTGTTTCGTTTTGCTTTGCTCACCAGTCTGGATCAAGAGCTCAGATTTTGTAATCAGACAGATCTGGCCTCAGAGTCCCACTTGCTCCTTATTATCAAGGCACTTAATTTATCGAGGCATCAAATTTCTAAAATATCTATGAAATTGAGACGATGATAATAATTAATAGTTATCTCACAATATTGTTATTAGAATTACATAACAAAAAGTATGTGAAGTATTTAACACAGTGCCTAGTACATAAGGAATATTCAGTTAACACTAGCTATTAGTATATTCTTATCAGAATATTACATTATATTTATTAATTTTTATATGGAACCGAGCGCCTTGAGAGAATGAGTACACATTCAACTCTGTACACATAAACTAGTTAATTCTTCGTTTTGGTTTGGCTGAGCAAAGAAAAAAAGCAGAGTCAAAGAAATCTGGTGACTCACAGATGTGCGATACAAATAAAGCATAAGATAGCCATACAAATGCTAATTCCACCACGTCCAAAATGTAACTGCAGATTTTTGCTAATTACTCTGTAACTTCCACTTAGAAGTTAAAAAAATAAAGGCAACCGAACCACAGTACATAGGAATGACCAGCTTGTGATTGAAAAGTTAACTGTTGACTCATAGATGGTAGGCAAGTAGATAAAGGAAGGACAGGAGAACGGATCAATTATGAAGCAAGAGAGGCTATATTTTAGTCGACATTATGAAAGTAGCAGGCGTTTCTCTAGCCCCAGATATTTAATAAGAGCTGGTGTTGTTTCACTACCCTACTTGCGTATTATATTAAAGAACATCAGGAACACAGAATTGGATTCCTCATAACATTGGTGAATAAAGCCCTATAATCATTTGTCTACACATGGACTTCTTTTAGGTTACTCATTTTATTCTACTTACATGATGATGACTTACTCAATATGTCAACAAATACCATAGAATCCATTATGTAACCGAAGAACAAAAGCATTACAAATAATCTGCATGCTACTTTCTTAGTTCATCAACCAGAAGAGCACAGAATTTAATGATAATCTCGCAAACTTGTCCAGTTTCCTGTTTTGTTACTGCAGGAACAGGGCACATCCTGTTCTGTTAGATACAGGTCCTTGGTGGCTTTGTGGGAACTGAAATGAAACAAACTAGATAAAATGGTCCCCCTGCTCCCGTTTTAGTTATTTAGTGGGAAACATAACCCACTTATTTGACCATCTGCTTTATTTCTTCCTTTTGCTCCTCCAGATGAATGGTCTACCTCTCTTTACCTTGTCCTGGGCATTACGAGGCAGACCCTAATGGACTACACGGATGGTTTTCGTTATTCTCTGGTTGCTGCTTGGAAGCAGTCAATGGAAGCATCAGGAGGTGGCTGGAAAGTGGGAGCAGAGTGAGCTCAGTGCTCCCTCCCTGACAGGTGGCCTTGGGTTGGCTGCATCCTCCCCTGGAGCCAACATACAGGGCCCTCTACCCCAGGACAGAAGTTATGCTCAGGACCCAAGAGGTGTAGGTGGGAGTGGCCATTCCCTTTTATTCCGATTAACCCACTGGAGGAATTTTTTTCTTTTCTTTCAGGGCCTGGATCCACAGGATTGGAAATCTTGTGCCCAGAAAGAAATGCTTTTGTCTGGTAACATGGTGATGGTTCTTTGGACTTCAGTTTCTATTAGCCAACATCGGATAGAAATCGGAGCAAAGATGTCCATTAGTGGAATCCACAGGGGTTAGTCTCAGGGGTCCCAGAGCAGGATGGGGAGCATCAATCCTGGGGATGAAACAGAAGATTTTGGAGAATCCACCTTTATGGCCCTCAGCATCCACACTTGTCCTTTGACCAGGAGAGAAATGGGTTCCCCCAAAGAAGGGGACACACAGAGTCCTAATTGAAAGTCTATCTTCTCTGTCACCAGGTGAAGATACATGAGGTTGACTTCCAGCAACCTTCCATGAAAGCTAGAAGACTACGTTTTCACACAATAAAAGTACCAATCAACTTAATGGAAACTATGGTTGTGTGCGATTCTGCTGGAGACCATCTCATTCCTGCATCTGCATGTGGGAAAAAGATACATAGAGAAAACAAGGAAGTTACCGCACAGTGTTACTAAGAAGACTGAGTATTTGTGCCACTCTCCGTAGTACTTGGTACTCTCCTACTCAGGGGAAAAGACACACTCAGCCCAAGCACCTGCTCTGAGCTCTCCAAGCATGACCCTTGTCTCTGACTTGGAGTCCATGGGAATCAGGAAAGAAAATAAGATTTTTTAGTGAAAGAAGCAAAGGTTGTTTGAGAAGAGGGGAGAAACGTGATCAAGACAGAGCCAGTTACAGGTCTTTCTAACCATCACATTTCACCTGCTGTGTCTAAGTGCTCAGTAATATGCAGAGATTTTAATATTAAAACTACCTGCGGGTTCCCTGGGCTGTTGAGTCTGTTAAGCCGTGAACTCTTGGTTTCGGTTCAGGTCATGGTCTCACAGCTATGGGATCGAGCCCCACTGCTGGCTCTACGCTGAGGGCGGAGCCTGCTTGGATTCTCTCTCTCTCTTTCTCTCGATCTGTCCCTCCCTTGCTTATGCATGCACTCTTTCTCCTTCAAAGTAAATAAATAAACTTTGGAAAACAAGCAAGCAAGAAAACAAAAACAAAAAACACCTAAGTGAATGTCTCTCTCTCTTTTTGTTTAATTGATGTCTGTGCTAGGCCTTGACCGGGGACTCCCACAGGGGGTACAGCTGGCTCCTTCGCTGCTGCTGCTTGAGCCTCAGGTTTTCCTTGTACTTGTTCAGCAGGCGGAGCATGGCACGTGTCTTCTTGGGCCGCAGATCTAAGGGCTTGTACTTCTTAGCCTGGAGAATCTCCTGAGGTTCTCTGGTTGATGAGGGTGAGAACAGGGCATGATCTCACAGCTCGTGGGATCTCGTGGGGCATGATCTCACAGCCCCACATCGGGCTCTGTGCTGACAGCTCAGAGCCTGGAGCCTGCTTCAGATTCTGTGTCTCCCTCTCTCTTTCTCTGCCCTTCCCTCGCTCACACTCTGTGTCTCTCGCTCTCAAAAAATAAATAAACATTAAAAAAAAAAAAAAAGGAAGAAAAGAAAAGAAAAAACTATCCTGAGCTCAATGTGGAGAGGTGACCTCTCCAAAGCTGGTCCTTTCCTCTGCTCCAGGCTGTGTCCCCGAGCCCATTCTCGTGGCTGAACATAAAAAGCACCCAACACAAAACAGTCAACCTGAATATCCAGGTGCACCTGGCAATCTTCACAATTTTGATTTTTCTAGATGATTCTGAGGTAACAGAAATCACTTTTCCCACAGTACTAGGGTGTGGGTGCAGTTGGTAATGGATAATATAACTATGAAAATTGTGATATTTAAGATGTCTTTAGACTTAATCAACCTTGATATGATAATATAACGTTGGTCGGACTATTCAAAGTCTTTGTGTCTCACCCACCTCAGGAATGAAACAAATGAGCTGAGCCCAAATTCTCGGGACATTTTGAGCTCCATCTGTGCAAAATCCCCTACCCTGGAGATAACGTGGGCCCCTCAGTAATACTCAAAATATCAATCTCCCTTCAACAAACTTTGATGGAGCCTCCACCATACCCGGTCCTGTACATTCTAATAAGATACTTTCAGTGTTTTCATGAATCGGTCATTTAAACAACCATTTCATTGGCAAATATTTACTTAGGAAAGGAGGTCTGGGTGGCCTCTGGCTGGTTTGCCTTTGGTGTGTGTGGCCAAAGTGTCCTTGGTGAAGCTCACCTTAGCCAAAAGGAGAAGAGTAGGAGGTAAATGACTCGAAAGATGTGTTTGCACCCAAAGGATTGTTTGCTCCATACATAAGGCCACTGTCCTTCCCAGGTATGTGTAACCAAGGCACTAAGGAACCATGTGGAAATCTGAGATTTTAATTGATTTGGGATGACATCTCGTGAGTGCCTTCATATTTCGCTAATTTCTCTCTCTCTAAACTGTAATACTCAGATCTCGGAGTCACTCCTCTGCGGAGTCGGACAATGAGAGGGTGCCACAAGAGGAAAGGGTTTGGTTGTATTAGAAAATGGGGAAGACGAATGAAGGAACATCCCCTGAAAAGAGCAAAGATAAACTTCTGCGCCAGCTATTCCCACCCCTTCCTGCATATGCTGGAGGTGTTGGCCTTGACCCAGGCCTTCAGTACAAGGTCAGGGTCTTAGTTGGGCTCTTTGAAAAGGAGGTGTGTCTAAATTATAAATCTCCCACCAAAAACACAGAAGGGAGGCAGAGGAGTTAGTGAGCCTGAGGAACCAATTTCCTCGAGATCATTTAGACTTTCTCTTCATTAATCATGTTAGCAATGCCATTAAGCTGTATATAGACTTTGAAATTTCAATTGTAAATGGGTTTAATTCCACTCAGACTTCCCCAAACAGCTTTTTTTTCCTCCCTCCCCCACCCACATATAGTAGTGGGAGTTTTCCTTTTGGGGCTGGAGGATCAGTAACACGTTTTCTTTGCTTTGCTTTGCTTTCTTTCTGTTTTGGTCTTTTCAATCAGTTGACTAACTTTATAAGAAGGTAACAAACATAGTAATATTTTATTTGTATAATTTTGCTCTATACGGAAGTCAGTCACATAATCTTAAAGTTGAACCACCCCATTTTACAGATGAAAGAATAGAGGTCTAGGGAAGCTGGTCCCCAAATCCCATATGGAGTCACTTTCAAGGAGAAGAGGAAGGCGGAGGGCCCGGGGTCTCGTCCAGGGCTGATGCGTGCACCTGCCCTGAGGATCATTTCCCCCACAGGAGAGTGAGCGCCAGGCATGGGTGAGGGTGCTGCGAAGTCAGCCACACTGTTTCCTGGGCTTCTGATCAAGGAGTCTCTGCACAGGAACCAGCAGTGGGCGGGGCGGCAACTTAGAAACTGGAGTCAGGAGTTTAATTCCAGTCTCAGCTTTCAAACATTTTGTGGCCCATCTCCAGAGAGTCCTTCACCCTTGATACTATTTGCACCATATTTTATTTGCACATTCTTTAGGGCAGATAGTCAGATTTTTAAATTGCCAGTGTATAAGAGTGCTTTTAATAGAAATAAATGTGGGTCCCAGTGGAAGCCAAAACTACAAATTTTATAGCTGCTACATTTTTAAAAAAGGAAAAAGAATGAGTAAAATTCACTTTAGGACTATTTTTATTTAGTAATCCCAAATATCCAAAGTCATTTCTCACATGCAATGAATATAGAGATTATTAAAGAGATATTTAATCTTCTTTCTATAGTCTCCAGAATATGACTTGTATACTACACAAGCAGCCCATCATGGCGAGGACTAGTGCACTGGCTACATTTCAAGTGCTCAGTAGCCACATGGGGCTGGTGCCTGGTGCTCGTGGCTGCTGCCTTGAGCAGCTCAGATCCTGCCCCAGATGCTTCAGAAGCTCCGCCCCGGATGATCCTTGAAAAGTGCGTCCAGACAGGACAGCTCCTGGGTCTGCACCAGCCTGCCAGCCAGGGGCTCCTTAGCCTCCTGGGTTATGTGCAGTGGACCCACGGAGGGGGCACTGGGGAGAGCCAGGGGTGCTGAGGGCTGACTCAGGGCACCCCAGGAACCCAGAGGTGGTGGAAGGTATCAGGCCTGGAGGGCCCAGATTCAGAGACCTTTATGTGCAGCCGGGGGTGGGAAGGTGGGAGCCAGGCCAGCGCGAGGGGCGTGCGGTTCCCAGACAGCACAGTAATACATGCCCTCGTCATGCTTCTGCATCTTCAGCACCCAAAGGGTACAGGTGCTGCCATCCTTGGCCTCTGTGGCCGTGACATTGTCTGCTTTCTCGACAGATTCCCACTGCACACCCTAATGGAACATGGCCAGTTAGTGAAGCCTTTGGGGGACCTTTCCCTCCTGGTAGTGGTACCAGTGGGTGTAGCTGACCTTGGTTCCAGCCGGGCATGGAAGGGTGGGGAGCTGCCCTCACGAGCCACGACCACAGCCGGCTGCTCCAGCCTGACCTCCTCTGTGCAACCTGCAAAGGGGACCTCCATGAGGCAGGGGAGGCCTAGAGCCTCAGTCACCCTGTGCACCCTGCACCAGGGAGGGAGTCCGGACTTACAAGGAAACAGGAAGGTGCACAGGAGAACAAGGGGACCCAGCATGATTCTACATCCTGCCAGGTGGACAAAAGCCCAGGATGACCTCGCAGCAGCACCTGCTAGGAGGTGACTGCAGAAAGCTGGTCAGGTTCCTAGCCTCCAGGTTGCCCTGGCAGGTAGTGATGAGAGAGAGGGGGGAGGGACTGAAGGGGCCAGAGGGCAGGGACAGGTCTGACCACATGAGGGAGGGGAGAGGGACCACCAATGGTCAGGTGCTGAGAAACACTGAAGAAAGTTGGTGCAGTAAAAGCACCAGCAACAATAATAATCTTGGACTACACTTGAGCACTAATTGGTTTCTGTTCATTGTTTGATTAAATCCTGAAAATAACCCTGTGGGATGACTATTGCTAACCTGGCTGGTATTTTACACAACTCTTCCAAAGCTGCATGCCTAAGGGGAAATAAGTGGGATGACAGCCTGGTCTGGCCGGAGACAAATCTCAAGCCTCAAATGGCCACTAACAGAGCAATGAGGGCGTGGCCTTCCTGGGGGGTGGGGACTAGCAGAGCAGCAATCCCCGCCTAAAAGGCACGCCCCCCCCCCCCTCCCATCCAAGCTGGCACTGGAGCATTGTCCCCAGAAGAGGCATCAGGAGATTAAATGCCCTCACATAACACGATAGCTGTGCAGTCGTGGGCGAGCTGTTTCTCCTCCTTTTCCTCATCTGTCAAAAGGGACCTCGTTCGTTTGCAGGCAGAGTGAACAGGAAATGTGAGCAAAGCGTGTAGCCTGTCCCAGGTGCATAGACAAGGCTCAGGAAATGTTGGGGAAGGGCATTTCACCTCAACACTGGCCTGGGTGCCGTCGATGATTTCTGGGATCCTCATAGTACAAAATTGTAGGGAATATTACTGTTTTTGGAAAATCAGGGGCATGTGTGAATGTGTGAGTGTGAGTGTGCATGTGTGTGTCCAAAGGCAGAAGCCTGCGTTGACCCAGGGGCAGTGGAGACCAGGGGGCGGAACCAGGTCCTGCAGTCCCAGGGTCAGATCCTCAGGAATGGTCAAGTCAGGGCCTTGTGAAGGGGCAGCTGAGGAACGCATCTGAAATGAAATTTTGAGAGATAAAGGGAGCATTGACTTCCAACTGAAATGCAGGTTCCTTTTCAGTTATGCCAAGTGTATCAGGGCCTCCTGGGTATAGTTACGGTCATCACATATGATAATTACAGCCTGACCGCCTAGAGGGAGAGGGCAGCTCCAGTCCAGGCCCCGCCACTTGGAAGATGTGCATCCTTGGGAAAGTCACTGTAAATGAAAATAATAATACTCTGGAGACAACATCCACCCTGGGCCAGTGATTGGGCCATACTGGTTGCTTTGTAAATAAATCCTATCAGCCTAAATACAATGTAATTCTTATAACAGTTTATTCCTGTTTATTAACATGTTTATTAACATGTCAGGGTAGTTACAACAACCGCATTGACAGATCAGCTAATTAGAATCTTAAAATGCTTCACCTGTTCTAGATCATGTAAGTAATGGAGTCTTGATTCAAATCCAAGTCTAATAAATGCCAAAATCCATGACGCTATCGATTCCTAGTAAATAAAAAGTTTTATGTGTTATAATTATATATATATATAGATAGATCATGAAGATGTTATAATTATATATATATGCATATACACATATATGCATACACCATGAAGACTATTTCAGAGACGTTGCAGAACTCAAGAATGTCTCTCAGGTGCCAGTAAGCAAAAAGCATAAACTATTCTTGAAGAGCAGTCCTTCAGGTAATAATGCTGGACCTCAGAACACAGTAGAAATTCTTTTACCTCTTGCATATTACTAGTTGCTTGCCTTTTGTGAAATACTAATTTTTTAAAGGCCGTAACAAAATCATTGATCCATTAGATAATAACAAATAATCTTTATTGAATGTCAAACATTGTACATATTGATTCCTTCCTTGTAAGCATAAAGTAGGTGTTCTTCATCCCATTCTGCAGATGAACAGAGGCTTATTAGGGACGTTAGGTAACGTACTGGAGATTGCCTGGCTAAGAAAGAGCACAGCAAGAACTTCAAGTCCACCAGGCTCTTGAAGACTGTGACCCACATAACAGGCTTGGATGTTTGTGATGCAGGGATTACTTTCTGTCCTCCTTTTGCTGTCGCTTTGAATGCAAAATGTGATCTTAGAGTTTGCATTTATTGTCAATTATGTGCTTCCCACTTAAAAACTAGTCGTTTGCTTGTTACTTACCCTGACTTCTCGCGCCCCCTCCTGGCCAGTTCAGGTATGTCATGCATGTTATAGGCCATCTGTATTCCAGCCCAGGTAAGTGGAAAATCTTACAACCAAAAACTTTTTTGCTAACAAACTATGAAGCAGTGCTATAAGACAGATTCCAACTAGTTTGACAACTTGCCTGTTACTCAGGGGATTGTTTGACTCAGCACTGATGGCACCTTTTCCTGGGGAACACCTTCCTTCCTGCAGAAATCAACACCATCATCAAAACCAAAGCACAAAGCAAATGAAAAACTTGGTCAGCTCAGACCAGTGGCCTATAGTGTGCATTTTGTTAGAGACAAGCCAGTGCAAAAGATAGTAGATTGAGAGCATCTTATAAATGCATAAAGTGATAGTAAGATGGTGAAGAAATATTGATTCAATATAACAGTTTCCACCCCACAAAGGGAATTCCGAGGGGAAAGAAGAGAGGAGGCAGCAGGATGTGGAAGCTCAGGACCGGCGCCCGCGAGCACAGAGAGCGTCGGCGGCGAGTCTCGTCCGGAGCTGAGCGAACACGAGAGAAGCTGGAGGAAGCCGCGGCCGAATCGCAGGTGCAGGTGTGAGCTCACTGCCTGCTCGTGACCGTGAGCGTACCCGCTGCTCCACGTTTTCATCGACGCCAGTTCTGCCCTGTTAGTGCCTTTGAACGTGGTGGCATCACACTCGCATTCAAGTGTCAGTCACATTAGCAGGACCAGTGACCCCCGGATGACATTCCCAGGGAAATGTGTCCTGAGGTGTTAGTGACAGGTGACAGCCAGCAGGCGCAGCAGGACAAGTGCCTGTCACTGGCAGTGGAGGGATTCATGCAGTGGCTGCAACCAGCGGCAGAAGGAGCAGCACAGAGGAGCAGTGAGCCTAGTGGACAGACGGAGGGACAGACACGGATCGACGGGAATGCGATGCCGTTTATATAGATGTAAAGACGCATTATTCACAAGCAATTCTCTGTAGATTTCACAAGTACATAGGACACCAAACATATCAGACAATTCTCACTTGTGCCTGAAGAAATGGAGATTTTACAAGAAGGAGCCGCTTACCTAAAACTCCCAAGCACACCGAGTACACAAGTGGAAAAAGAGGTCTCCTGCCTGGTATTTCTGGGCTCTTCCACTCACTAAACTGAGTCTTTGCTGTAAGAGAATTCACTTGCTGGGAATCCAGGGATTATAAGGTGTAGGACATACCTTAAATGGCCAGCAGGGGGTGCAAGAAGTCAGCATAAGTAACAAGCAAAGTACCACCGTTTTTAAGCAGGAAGCACAATATTGAGAAACAGAGGGAAGTATAACCACATCACATTTTGCATTCAAAGCAACAGCTCACTGAGGACAGAAATTAAGCCCCGAATCACAAACATCCAAGAAGTTTACTTAGAGCACAGGCCATGAGAACCTGGCCGACTCGAAGTTCTGGCTGTGCTCTTTCTCAGCTAGGCAAGCTCAAATACACCTCTGTCTCATCCGCAGAATGGGATGAGTAATACCCAAGGAATTGCAAGGAAGGAATGAATATGTGCAGTGTTTGACATTCAATAGGTTATTTGGTATTATTTAAGGGATCAATGATTGCCGTTATGACCTCCAAACTATTGGTCATCACAAAAAGCAAACTACTACTAATTCAGCAGTGCTAGAAGAATCTCTACTACGTTCAGGAGTCCAGCACTGTCACCCGAATGACTGCTCTTCAAGAATAGCTCATGCTCTTTGCTTACTGGCATGTGAGAGAAATTCTCGGGTTCTGCGACCTCTTTGGAATTTTCTTTATGGCCCTTTACTTTTTAGAGCTTAAAAGAAACTATATGTACACATGGAATTCTACTTATATGCAGTGGATGCTGTGATGGGTTTTGGACTCTGTTAGACTTGGGTTTGAGTCAAGGCTCCTTGACTGACTTGCATGACCCTGAGCAGGTGAAATGTCTTCAGACTCCAATTAGTTGATCTGTCAGATGTGGTTGTTAGAAGTACCTTGACGTGTTATTACAAGGAACAAATGGTCATAAGAATTACTCTTAAGACTGCCTGATCGTATTTATTTACAAAGCAACCACCTTGGCCGGATCTCTTGCCCTTAGTGGATGATGTCTCCAGAGTAGGCATTATTATTCCCATTCACAGTGACTTTCCCAAGGACACACATCCTCCAAGTGGCAGGGCTTGGACTGGAGCTGTCATTCTGTCCTTGTCAATGTAATAAATCTTCACAGACTCAGGAGGTGTCATTCAGAGCTTTCAAATGTCCCTGTTGGGCAGCTCCATGCTGAGAAGGACCTCTCCCCTCAGCCACCGTGTGTCAGATCACAGCATCAGCTTCCCAGAGAGCTGGGGCCCCCGGCTGGACCCCACGACTGGACCGCTCACCAGACAAGCGAGTCTGGAAGGCTGGCCACACGTGGAGGCGTCTGAACGGGCAGGTCCCTGAAGGCCGCGTGCACCTGGCAGCCACGGAGCCCGTGGGAAAGGCAGGCAGGATGTGGAGCTTTGGCTGAGGTTTCCGGGCTGCCCTCAACTCTTCTGGAAAGTGCCCTGGCCCAGCCCCACCCCGGCACCAGCAGGGGATGGGGTTGCTTTCTGGGAAGCTGCGGGAGGCCCCAGCAGCACCGGGCCCGGAAGAGTGAACTGGGCCCTAGTGAGGCTTCCTCTCTCCCCCACTGTCAGCCCCTGTTTTAGTCCAGTGTGTTCAGTAGTGATTTGCATAAAGTCACGTTCCCATCCATGTCCCAGCCCAGACTGCGTGAGAATTCTGTTCATGACAGTTTCTTCTAATCTTCTATGCAAGGAACACAGAATATAATTCAGTGTTATTGACACCCTGATAATAATATTCTAAAACATATGGTATCTCATACACGTATATTAAATGTATAGCATCTTCTAAGCCTTTCTCCAAGTACTCTCCATACAGAGGCATGTGGTCATTATGAACACTACTGATCTGTGTCACTGTGGTCACAAAACAGCACAGAGAGACCCATTTCAAGGTCATGATATCGTAGGACATTCTAATAATTCATGATAGACTATTTTTCACACTGTCACTAGGTAACACCTCACAACCAGCTGATAGAAATACAAGGTGTGCATGTGATGACCTTGTCCCCCAGGGCCGCAGTGTTGGGGACAGTTCTATCACTGCCATCATCGTTCTGATCACTTGATATGTGGCAGGTGCGATCATCAGGAGACACTGAAGGAGTAAACGTACATTTGTGAGCTTGGGCCCATCCTGCCCCCTTAGCACAGACCACAGGCCTGTATCCCACAGGCCCCAGGGGACAGAAAAGAGAAGCAGAGAGAAGGGAAAATGGACAGAAGAGGCTCCTATGAAGAGGGCACTGAGAGGACAGGAAGTGGTCATCAGAAGACAGGGAAATACACAGATGTCAGAATAACAAAGAATTTCAAGTAGCTACTGTGACCATTGAAGGAGAGGTAGAGAGAGAGAGAGTGGAAAGTCAATAAGAGAGAGAGAGAAATAGAAATAGAAACTGGGTGTTAGAGATGGCCAAACAGATGTAGGGAGGCAGATACGCAGACACAGATAAGAGACATGTAGAGAGAAACAGAGAGAGAGGGAGAGAGATCAAGAGGAGACAGAGGAGAGATAGAGAGAAATAAAGAAGGAGGAGAGCCAGCTGGAAAGGGAGACATGGAGACAGATGCAGAGGGACGGACAGCAACAGGAAATGAGAAAGGCAAAGAGCTGGACATGGCGAGGGAGACAGAGGGACGTCAGGAGGGGACAGGGACACAGAAGGGCAGTGGGAGCAGCGCCAGTGCGGGTGATGGAGCTGTGACCCCCCCCCCCCGGGTGACACGTGTCCGAATCCAGTGTCTCATGAGGGGCTGCAGGAGGGCGATTCCCTCCTTCTCCAGTTCTCTCTCACATACTGGTCCTGAGCCCATGAAGTGAAGCTGTCGTTCATCAGCTCTGTGCTGTCCTGAAACATAGTTTGTATGGAGACGGGCGCGTACGTGGTGACTCTGTACTATTGTGTCATTTCTGGTTTCAGTCATTTCTCACCTGAGCCCTGGTGCTCGTGGTAAGAAATGGTGTTTGATCCCACAGCATAGATGCCAGGAGTGCTCAGAGTTCCGGGTTATTATGGCTTTCACTTTTCTCAGTGGATATCTTCAAAGGGAGTAATTTTCAGAGACGAGGATTCAATTATAGATCACAGTTTTGCTAATCCTTAAAAATTGTATATTTGCCTTTCCCCTTATACTGACATCTTGCTAAGTAACACTCTCAACATGAATTTAAAAATATGAATATAAACAAATTGTAATCACCACTAACAACACTAAGCCCACAGGATGCAATTTAAGATTTTTTCATTCTCTCCCTTTCCCCTCACCCCCTCTAGGGCACCTTGTGCTCATGAATAAACTCTGAGGCCAATACTGAGCTCTTTTTTGTGCTGTAGCTTATAGCTTCTGTAACATTCTGGTGGAGGAGATTTCTCCTGTTGGTTTTGGTTTTTTAAGAATTACCCTTCCACTCTAGTGTGATACATGGTATACATTCTTAATTTTGAAACCATGCCCCATCTGGCCCAGCAGGGATTTTCCCGGACTGCAGACACTCACACTTGCCTGGGACAGTCGGCTCTTGGAGCTGTTCCTGTGACAGCCTCGTGTCCCCTGCACGTGGTCCCTGGGCAGAAGATGGTCAGCCAGAGTCCCTGCCCTTCCTCCCTTCCCAGCTTCTGCGATGACACCTGTTATTGTACTCTTTTTGATTACAGCCATCTATCAGGTGTGAGGTGCCAGCTCAATGTGGATTTGATTTACATTTCCCTGAATTCCAGGTAAACAACAAAATCATTGTAGTTTATGTCCAAATATTGCATTGCATTTTGCAATTTCCTGTAAATCTGACAACCTTTGTGAGGCTGCTTTTTTACTTGAGGAGGAAATTCTCTGTCAAGTTAATTTGTTTTGAGTGCGTGCACACACACACACACACACACACACACACATTTACCTTTGAGAAGGGTCCAATGCACACCAACATAACTGATCCTAATTTCTTCTAATAAAGCTGGTTCCATGATTATCAGATTTGCTCAGCTGTTTTCCAAAGTCCAATGTGAGGAATGTCTTAAGGAGCCTGACAGTCGTCATCTGTTGACTGGGAACACTAATGCGTGCCTCACAGCATTTTACAATTCTCAAGGGTTACGAAAGTAACGTTTATGTTTGAAAAAGGGCCTGGTCCCAGCGTTGAGATGTAGTGGGTGCTCTGATGTAGATACTGAATTAGAAATGACAGGTCCACTCAATGTGATGTGTTCACGGTACTGAGGAGGGACGGGGGTTCGAATCCTGCTTCAGCTGCTCATGATCTTGTTATACTGAAGGAATCACCTGCTTTTGGGAGCTGTTCTCTCATCTTTAAAGATGAGAAACAACGAGGCATCTGGAATGAGGGTTTTCTTCTTCAGCTTGAAGTGTTTAAAGTTCTGTGATTCTGTAGCAAAGTATGAATGTCCAGGATGCTACCCATGATTTAGTTTTTAAAAAATGGGATTATTAATCTAACAAATGAGAAATAAATTTTAGAAAAAATGTGGATTCAACACAAAGTGTTATAAACATGTAAGTGGAAGAAAAAAGGAAGAATATTTTATGGACAGTCCAGTTATCAAAATATACAAATATCTTTCCTCTTTTGGGCTTTCGGGCTTGTCCCATTCACCGAAAGTTGACCTCATGTCTGCATCCCTTTATTCCACGTGACCAAGGGAAGCGGTCACACTGGACGAGATCTCAGACTCTCTGCTGGGAGGAGGGGAGCTGCCCCAAGTGAGGCGAGCACGCCAGCCTCTCAGAGGTTAACCGAGCAGGTCCAAGCTTCAGCACCTGGCCCTCTGCACAGGGTCTGCCTGAGTCCACACCTGCTGTGACCCAGCCGCCTCTCCCCTGGGGCTAAGGTCTGGGGCCATCAGAGCAGCTTCATTCAGGCAGCAGCGGGATGACCTGGGGGGACAGGACGTCCTGCTCCCTCAAGTGCAGCGTAATTTCTCTCTTCCTGGAGTCAGTGGGGTCCTGATCAGAACCCTCCACTCTCCACATAAGGGTGGTTACTCTTTCTCTCTTGCTGAAGAGTTTTCCCTATTATTTCTTTAAACATGAGCATCTTTTAAGAAATATGACCTTTAGTGCCACTTAGAGAAGAGCAGGCACACTCCACAGCAGGAAGAGTAGAGGAAAGGTGAACAATGGTCACCTGCTGACATACATCTCCAGGCCCAGGATGGAGCCGCTCTTGCCCAGGGTCCCAGGTCAGCAAGCAGGACAACACCTCACCAACTGAATGCTACATGTCCCTGTCAATGCTGCCCTTGACCAGAAACAGTATATCCCAGCCAGCTGGTCCCCATCACCAGGAATCTGTAATGATTTCCCTGTTCTAAATAGGATCAGATATGCACCCCAGCCAATCAGCCTGAGCCAAAAGCTCTCTCCTTATTCCCTCAGTGACTTGCTAGCCTTGTAGGGAGATCCCTGAACCCCACCTAATCCTGCCTGTTCCCCCTTGGCTGCTTCTAAGGCTCTATAGACTCCCTCTTGCCCAAATCCCTGGGGAACGGTGTCCACTGCTTGTGAGGCACTGAACGTCCCAAACCATGGATTATTCTTCTTTCAATAAAGGACATCACAGTCTACAAACTAAATTGTTTCACTTTTGCCATTTGACACACCCAAGAGAGTATTTGGCTGGAGGTTGGAGACAGACTTCATTACCCACTAAGGATGGTCATGGCCAACAATTTTTGGCCTTTAGTTTGAGCAGTATTTGAACAAACATGGTAAAAGTCATTGAGAGAAACAGATTTTTGAATGCTGACCATGTGAAATAAGATTTGTTTTCATAAAAGAAGAGAAGGTTGTGGATTTTCTCCCCCAAAGTAAGATTTTCCTATCAGTAAAAATCTAGGAAATAGAGAAAGGAGGAAGAAAATGTCACCCAATTTGTCACCACCCACACTGCTCACCTTCTATATTGATACTCTTTCCACCTGCCGTTTTGTTGGTCAGATGTCTCCCCCATTGTCACTCTCAGTTCCACTTAACACTTAATAAGCACAGCTGCCCTAGACACCTGTTGAGGGTCTGAATGATGGGCCTGGAATATTCTTTTAGCAGAATATTCCAGTCAACACCTCACCAACTCAGCACTACCCCAACCTGCATTTTGGGACACATGAGCCTTAAATCCCAGTTATAGCTCAGCGTGTCTGCCCTCCAGTTTTACCAGGAACAGGAGCACGGGAGCTGGGTCTGGTCATGGGTGCTGCAGGACCCAGCCCTCCAGCCCAGCCAAGTCCTTTTCCTGGCTGTCCCCACTGCCCTCGCCCTCCAGGAGGTCAGGCTATAATGAGTATAACTAATTATCATAACTACACCCAGGAAGCCTTGGTATACTTGCCATAAATGAAAAGGAATATTCGTTTCAGTTGGAAGTCAATGCAAACTTTATCTCTCAAAATTTCATTTCAGACACATTCCTCAGCTGCCCCTTCACGAGGCACCACCTTTAGCATTTCTGAGGATCTGACCCTGGGACTGCAGGACCTGGTCCCACCGCCTGGTCTACACCGCCCCTGGGTCAATGCAGGCTTCTTCCTTTGGATGCACACACACACACACACACACACACACACAGGTGTGCCCACCCAAGCCAACATCCCTTTTTTTCAAAACTAATCCTATGCTATGAGAAAACATCTACTCCCCAGAAAACTACTGCCAATAGTCCAGTGTTGAGGTGAAACACCCGTCCCCAACATTTCCTGAGCCTTGTCTATGCACCTGGAACAGGCTACACGCTTTGCTCACATTTCCTGTTCACTCTGCCTGCAAACAAACGAGGTCCCTTTTGACAAATGAGGAAAAGGAGGAGAAACAGCTCGCCCACGACTGCACAGGGCATTTAATCTCCTGATGCTACCTCTGGGTACAATGCTCCAGTGCCTGCTCGGGAACCCCGTGCCTTTTAGGGGGGGATTGCTGCTCTGCTTGTCCCTGCCCCCCAGGCAGGCCGCACACCCATTGCTCTGTGAGTGCCAAGTGGCCATTTGAGGCTTGGGATTTGTCTCCAGCCAGACCCGGCTGTCATCCCACCTGATTCGCCTTAGGCATGCAGCCTTGGAAGAGACACTGAGCAGAAACCTATTAGTGCTCTGCTCAAACAAAGTCGATGTCCAATCAAAAATTGCTATTATTAGTGGTGCTCTTACTGCACCAAAGTTCTTCAGTGTTTCTTAGCACCCTGACCACTGGTGGTCCCTCTCCCCCTTGTGGTCAGACCTGTCCCTGCCCTCCGGCTCCTCCCTCCCTCCTCCCTTCCTCCTCCCTCCCGCCTCCCTCTCACCAGTACCTGCAGGTGCCTCAGGGAAGCAGAGCTCAGAGCCTAACCTGCCCTCTGCCACCCATCCAGTCAGTCTCCATCCAGCAGGTGCAGCTGGGAGGTCACCCTGGGCTTCTCCCCACCAGCGGGGAAGCAGAACCATGCTGGGTCCCCTCGCCTTCCTGTGTGCCCTCCTGTTTCCAGGTAGGTCCCGACTCCTTCCCTGGTGCGGGGTGACCCTGGTGTGGGGTGAGCTGAGGCTCCTATCTTTCTCCGTCTCACCGCTGTCCCCCTTGCAGGTGGCGTGGCAGCGATCAGTCTGACTCAGCAGGCTGTGGCCGTGGGGCGTGTAGGCAGCTCGGCCACCCTGTCCTGCCAAGCCAGAGCCTCCGTCAGCTACATCCACTGGTACCTCCACCAGGAGGGGACTGACCCCAAGAGGATCCTCATGCTGGACATGTCAAGGTTACATGTGCAGAGGTATGGGGGCTTGGAAGTGGACAAAATTGATGCCAAGAAAGGCAAGAAAAGCAACAGCTGTGAACTGTCAGTGAAGAAGCTGCAGAAGAGCGATGAGGGTGTGTACTACTGTGCTGCCTGGGAAGCTCACAGCCCCACACCCTGCTCTCCTCCCTGAGCAAAAAGTCTCACTCTCCCAGGGCGCTCCAGGCCCGGACCTCCCAGGGTTGCTGGGTCCCTGGGGCTTCCTGGGGTCAACGGTCAGTACCCCTGACACCCACGCCCCCTCCGCGGGTCCACTGCACATAACCCAGGAGGCTAAGGAGCCCCTGGTGGACAGCCTGGTGCAGAATGAGGGAGCTGTCCAGTCTGGAGGCACTTTGTTTTTAATGTTTATTTATTCTTTTTTTTTTAAGGTTTATTTATTTTTGAGAGAGAGACAGAGAGAGGAAGGGTCAGAGAGAGAGGGACACACAGAATCTGAAGCAGACTCCAGGCTCCGAGCTGTCAGCACAGAGAACAATGCGAGGCTCAAACTCACGAACCGCGAGATCATGAGCTACAGTCGGACGCTTAACCGACTGAGCCACCCAGGTGCCCCAAATGTTTATTTATTCTTGAGAGAAAGAGGGAGAGAGAGGGAGAGAGACCGAGTATGATTGGGGGAGGGGCAGAGCCCAAGAGGGACTCTGAGCTATCAGCACAGAGCCCTAGGTGGAGCTCGAACTCACCAACCATGAGATCATGATCTGAGCCAAAGTCAGACACTTAGCAAACTGAGCCTCCCGGGCCCACCTAGAGACACTTTTCTAAAGATTGTCCAGGGTGGAGCTTCTGAAACATCTGGAGCAGGATCTGAGCTGCTCAATGCAGTAGCCACGAGCACCAGGCACCAGTCCCATGTGGCTACTGAGCACTTGAAATGTAGCCAGTGCACTAGTCCATGCCACGATGGGCTGCTTGTGTAGCATACAAATCATATTCTGGAGACTATAAAAAAAAGATGAAATAAATCCTTAAAAATTTCTATATTGACTGCACACTGAAATACTATTTTGAATATCATTCACTAAATAAAATTTGTCCCAGAATTATTTCTTTAACTTTGTTTATAACACAGCAGTTAGGAAATTATTAATTTGTCTCTCAAATTCTGTCTTACACTTATTTCTATTGAACAGAGCTGTGACGGATGGCCTTTTAAGATTCTGACCACATCCCCTGAAGAATGCAAGAATAAATTATCGTGCAAATAATTTCAAGGCCGAGAGACTCTCTGGGGATTCCGCACAAAATGGGTGCAAGCAGAGACTGGAAGGCAGCTCCTGACTCCAGTTTCTAAGTTACCGCCCCGCCCACAGCTGGTTCCTGTGCAGAGAGAGAGACTCCTTGATCAGAAGCCCAGGAAACAGTGTGGCTAACTTCGCAGCACCCTCACCCATGCCTGGCACTCACTCTCCTGTGGGGGAAATGATCCTCAGGGCAGGTGCACGCATCAGCCCTGGACGAGACCCCGGGCCCTCCGCCTTCCCCTTCTCCTTGAAAGTGACTCCATATGGGATTTGGGGACCAGATTCCCTGGACCTTTGTTCTCTCATCTGTAAAGTGAGGAGGTTTAACTGCTACAGTTGTGTGACTGATTTCTGTATTAAAGCAAAATTATACCAAAAATATATCACTATGTTCACTAACTTCTTATAAAGTTAGTCAACTTCTTGACCAAAAGAAAAAAAAAGAAAAAAGAAAGAAAAGAAATTGAAGAAAAGAAAAGCTATTTACTGATTCTCTGGCCCCAAATAGAAAGGCCCTGCTGTGTGGGGGGAAGATAAAGCTCTCTGAGGAGGTCTAAGCTGAATTAAATGCATTTTCAATTGAAAATTCCAACTTTATGTGACATAATAGCATTGGCAAAAATGATTAATGAAAGGGAAGTCTAAATGACTGGAAGTAAATTGGTTTCTCAGATTTGCTAAATCTTCCTCTGTCTCGATGAGCTTCTGTTTTTGTGGATGAAGATGTATATTTAAGACATGCCTGTCTGTGAAGGAGCCCAAACAACATCTGGACCCTCTACTGAAGTCCCAGGTCAAGGTTAAGGCCTCCAGCAAGTGCAGGAAGTGTGTGAGGGGGGGAGGGTTTGAGGGGGCAGAAAGTCACCTTCCCTCCCTCTTGGGGGTGGTCCCCTCATTTGTCCTCCCCATTTCCTAATACAACCGAACCCTCTCGTCTTGCTGCACCTTCTCAGTGCCTGACTCCACAGAGGGGTGACTCTGAGATCTGGTTATTATAGCTTAGTTAGAGAGGTTAGAAAAATATGAAGACACTCTCATGAGAAGTGATTCCAAGTCCATGTCAATCTCAGTTTTCCATGTGGATCCAATGTGCTTTTGATGTGCAGCCTGAGAGCACAGTGGCCTTGTACAGGGAGGAAACACCCCCTATGGGGAGGAGGAAACAAGTCTATGTTTGGAGTCATTTCTTCCTCCCGCCCTTCTCCTTTTGGCTAAGGTGAGCTTCACCCAGGACACTTTGGCCACACAAACCAGCCAGAGGCCAACCAGTCCATACAGAGAGGTATGGCTTGTTACGAACACTACTGACCTGCCTCACTGTGGTCACAAAACAACATAAAGAGACCCATTACGAGGTCATGAAATCGTAGGACATTATAATAAATCACGATAAAGAGACTATTTCTCACACTATCACTAGGTAACACCTCACAACCAGCTGATAGAAATATAAGCACTCATGTGCATGTGATGACCTTGTCCCCCAGGGCAGCAATGTTGGGGACAGTTCTGTCACTGCCATTATCGTTCTGATCACTTGATATGTGGCAGGTGCGATCATCAAGAGACACTGAAGGAGTAAACGTACATTTGTGAGCTTGGGCCCATCCTGCCCCCTTAGCACAGACCACAGGCTTGCATCCCACAGGCCCCAGGGGACAGAGAAGAGAAGCAGAGAGAAGAAGGGACGATGGACAAAGAGGCTCCTATGAAGAGGGCGCTGAGAGGACAGCAAGTGGACATCGGAAGACAGGGAAATACACAGATGTCAGAATAACGAAGAATTTCAAGTAGCTACTGTGACTGTGGAAGGAGAGGTAGAGGGAGAGAGAGTGTGTAAAGTCGATAAGGGAGAGAGATAGAAATAGAAACTAGGTGGTAGATAGAGATGAACAGAGACAGAAACACAGAGACAAATAAGAGACATGTAGAGAGAAACAGAGAGAGGGAGAGAGATCAGGAGGAGACAGAGGAGAGATAGAGAGAAGTAAAGAAGGAGGAGACCCCGCTGGAAAGGGAGATGTGGAGACAAAGACGCAGAGGGACGGACAGCAACAGGAAATGAGAAAGGCAAAGAGCTGGACACAGCGAGGGAGACAGAGGGATGTCAGGAGGGGACAGGGACACGGAAGGGCAGTGGGAGCAGCGCCAGTGCAGGTGACGGAGTTGTGACCCCCTTCCCCTGGGTGACACGTGTCTGAATCCAGTGTCTTATGAGGGGCTGCAGGAGGGTGATTCCCTCATTCTCTTACAATTAGGACTCTGGGGGTTCCCTTCTTTGGGGGCGTGGATTTGTCTCCCAGTCAAAGAACAAGTGTGGATACTGAGGGACATTAAGGGTGGATTCTGCTGGAACCTTCTGTTCCCCCCCAACTTTCCCCACCCTACTCTGTGACCCTCTGAGACCAACCCCTATGGATTCCACTAATGGGCATCTTTGCTCTGATTTCTCTTTAATGGTGGCAAATCAAAATTGAAGTTTAAAAAATCATCACCATGTCACCAGACATGAGCATTCCTTCTTGAGCACTAGATTTTCAAGCCTGTGGATCCAGGGCCCTGGGAGAAAAGAAACAGATTCCTCCAGTGGGCTAATTGGTATAAAAGGGAATGGCCACTCCCACCTGCACCTTTTATTTCCTGAGCATAAAGCTCTGTCACTGGGGTAGATGACCTTATATGTTGGGCCCCGGGGGATGCTGCAGCCAACCTAACCGTCAGGGAGGGAACCCTGAGCTCACTCTGCTCCCAACTCCCAGCCTCCTCCTGATGCTTCTACTGACTGCTTCCAAATAGCAACCAGAGAATAAGGAAACCCATCCATGTGGTCCACAAGGGTCCACCTCGTAATGCCCAGGACAAGGTAACCGGAGGCGGACAGTCCGTCTGGAGGAGCAAAAGGAAGAAATCAAGCAGATGGTCAAATAAGTGGGTTATGTTAGTTCTAACTTAGTAGAACAAACTGGGGAGTAGGGGGAAGATTTTATCTAGTTTGTTTCATTTCAGTTTCCACAAAGCCACCAAGGTCCCATCTCTAACAGAACAAGATGTGCCCCGTTCCTTCAGTAACAAAACAGGAAACTGGATAAGTGTTGAGAGATTATCATTAAATTCTGTGCCTTTCTATTTGATAAACTAAGAAAGGAGCATGTAGATTATTTGTAATGTTTTTTTTCTTTCTGTTAAATAATGGATTTATTGATATTTTCAGTAAGTTATCAACATATAAATTAAAAAAAATAAATAACATAAAAGAGATCCATGTGTAGATAAATAATTATAGTGTTTTATGAACTGATACTATGATGTATCCAGTTCTGTGTTCTGGATGTTAATACAATAAACAAATGTACAGGAGTGAAACAATGCCAGTTCTTATTAAATAACTAAGACTAGAGAAATGCCTGTCACTTTCAGAATGTTAACAAAATCCACCTCCCACACTTGTTTTAACTGATCCATCTTTTCTGTAGTTTCTTAATCTACTTGTTTTGTCACTTTTGAGTCAATTATATTTAACTGTTTCAGTCACAACCTGATCATTCCAACCTACTGTGGTTCTGTTGCCTTTTTTTTAACTTGTAAATTCAAGTTCCAGAATGATTGCCAAAAATCTGAAGTTATATTCTGAAAGCCATAGAATTTGCAGTCGATGGGTCAACAGATACCTTTGACTCTACTTTTTTTGTTCATCCAAACCAAAACAAAGAATTAATTAGTTTATGTGTACAGAGTTGAATGTGTACTCATTCTCAAGAAGCTCAGTTCCGGGGCACCTGGGTGGCTCAGTCGGTTAAGCCTCCGACTTCAGCTCAGGTCACGAACTCACAGTCTGTGAGTTCGAGCCCTGCATCGGGCTCTGTGCTGACAGCTCAGAGCCTGGAGTCTGCTTCAGATTCTGTGTCTTCCTCTCTCTCTGCCTCTCCCCTGCTCATGCTCTGTATCTCTCTGTCTCAAAAATAAATAAAAACATTTAAAAAATTTTTAAAAATAAAAATAAAAAAGAAGCTCAGTTCCATATGAAAATGAAGAAATATAGTGTGATATTTTGATATAAGTATACTAATAGCTAATGTTAATTGAGCATTCCTTATGTACTACGTGCTGTGTTAAGTACTTCATATACTTTTTGTTATGTAATTCTAATAACAATATTGTGAGATAACTATTAATTATTATCATCATCTCAATTTTATAGATATTTTATAAATTTGATACTTTGATAAATTAAGTTCCCTGATAATAAGGAGCAAGTTGGAATCTGAGTCCAGATCTGTCTGATTACAAAATCTGATGAGCAAAGCAAAGCAAAACAATGAAAACATTTGAAGCAGGCATGTTGGACAGAAATAGAGAATTTAACCATCCTTTTAATGATTACGTTCTTTTTTTAAAAATATGAAGCATATTCCATCCCTGGGAGCCACACAGAGTTATTTAAATTGATCCCTGTGGTGTATATTTAGAGACAATTAGCAGAGAATTTTCTGCAGAGAATTTTATTATGCAGTCAATTTTTTTCTGACTCCTGGGTCCCCAGAATTTTTCTACGAGGAAAGATAGGCATAACAAAAGCTGTTTATTGAGCAAAGAAGCATCAAGATGGAACACAAGGATGTGCTCCTTGATTTCTGCCCTTGGTGCTCCACTCCCCCACTCTCAGCCCACTGGAAAGTACGGACATATTCCTCGTAGGTGGATGGACAAGAGAGTAAAGGACCTCCAGGTCAATCATGGTGACTGGAATTGCTTTGACCACTTTGTCTGCTGTATTTGAAATGCTCCTGGATGCACTCCCAGTCCCACTGGTAACAGCCTGATTGCTGCTCAGAAACAAAATAACCTTGGTGATAAGAACATGAGCATTAGACCCTATGAGGGATAGTAGGTCATAGTGCCCAAATTTGGAGAGAAGAGGTTCATGAAGGAGGGAATCACTATTGCAAAAATTCAAAAATGAACCAAGAATGTTTGGAGACCTCTATCCAGAACATTAATTGATTAACTGTGTAAAGCTCAGACATTTGTGATGGAGTGTGGCCCCTTCCACCTTTATAAACCCTCTTCTCCCACAGAAAACATACAACTACCCAGCTCGACATTATGAGATTCAGTCTCCCCAGCACTTATAAGGGTATAAGTGTTCCTACCTTCGAGGGTTGCTGGAAGATATATAGAGTTAATACATGCGAAGAACTTAGACCCATGCCTGTCGCATAGTAAGAGTTCAACAACCATAGTACTTGTCATTATTATTTATGGCCTACGCCCTGTTTAAAGAGTGTGTAGATTGCATTAAAAAAAAAGGATGAAAATCATACGATCCCCTCAATAGATGTAGAAAAAAGCATTTGAGAAAACACAGCATCCATTATTGATAAAAACCCTCCAAAATATATGGATAGATGGAACATACCTCAACATCATAAAGGCCATACATGAAAGACCCACAGCTAATACCATCCTCACGGGGAAAACTGAGAGCCTTTCCCGTATGTTCAGGAACAAGACAAGGATGTCCACTCTCACCATTACTATTTAACATAGTACTGGAAGTTTAGCCTCAGTAATCAGAAACCAAAAAGAAATAAAAAGCATCCAAATCAGCAAGGAAGAAGTCAAACTTTCACTATTTGCAGACAACATAATACTGTGTAGAAAACCTGAAAGACTCCACCAAAAAATTGCTAGAACCAATATTTAAATTCAGCAAACTCCCAGGATATAAAACTCAACATGCAGAAATCTGTTGCATTTTTATACACCAATAATGAAGAAGTAGATAAATAAATCAAGAGATTGATTACATTTGAGTGCACCAAAAAATTGATAATTCCAACCTTTGGCTCCTGAACTACATCCAGCCTATAAGAGAAGCCTACACCCCCGGAGACACTCTATGGAGCCTTCTCTAAAGGGTAGAGTTGGGAGTATCACTGCAACCTGTCTCTTATTCAGATGAGGACATGAGGAGACAGCCCTCCCACCTTCACACAAACAAAAGGACTCCCCAGGCCCTGGGGTCACCAGAGATTCAGAGTCAAGATCTGTACAAAGGGTCATGGAAGCCTTTGACCTGAGTTCCAAGGGGTAGATGGGCAGAGGGACCAGTGATGACTGTCACCTAGAAAGTCAAAAGGGGATTTCAGGTCATCGCAGACTTGCGATGGGGCCAACTTTTCTACTGAAATAAAAAAATCCTCTTGATAAAATAATCTTCCTAATAACCATCCTGGGGGAAACTTCCACCTTTGTAAATGGATTGCTTATTTTGGCATCATATACATATGGATAAAATTCCCATATATTACTGGCAATTTAGAACACTGTCAGAAATGTCCAATCTGGCATCGGGCTCCGAGTCACCCCTCTCCTGTGCTCACACTCCTGGAGGCTCCCTCTCCTCTTCCTGTTCCGGCGTCCCTGGCTCCTCCTTAGCCTTCTTTGTGGGCAGACAGCCTGAGCAGGCAGGATTCACCTGCGAATGTGAATTTGTTTCCCTACTTTTCAGATTGGTTGAGTGATACTTTAAAATTTTTAAATTTCATGTTTTATTTCTTGATAACCTTGGCTTTTCTTGAAATGCTGTTCTTTTGTTTAGATTTGCAAGTGGATATACATAATGGAAGCAACAGAAATATTTGTTTCAATAATGGAAATGATATTTTCACTACAGTGTATCCAGATTTCACTTTTCATGCACACAGGAACCGACAACACCAAATCAGGATTTGTGGATCAAAAACCCTTGTTCAAGATCAATTACAAACAAAGAACCACAACCACGAGGTGCATAAAATTCTGTCCGTTCTGCTTTGGTCCTTAATATAAAACGTGCAGAAGTAGAAGAGGACATGATGACCTAGTAGAAAGGCCCCCAGAAACCTACATTACCATTACACCAAGTTAATAATCACACACACCCCTAATCATGACTGTGACCGCATCCCTCCCAACAACTCTGGCCCCAAGCCCAGACCTCAGCCCTGACTAGGCCTCAGCCTCAGCCTGCACTACATCCTGTGACCTTCCTCGGGTCAATGCCTCAGTCTCAGAGGAAAGAGAAAAGACAGCCTGATGGTTGTCGATTGTACCCCCACAGATGCTACCAACTGTACCCCAGATGTCTGGTTTCACTTAACTTCCTATTGGGCTGGATTCTTATTTGGAGACTTGGTATGTTGAAATGGTCTGATTATCTCAGAGAGAAGCAAGGTGCAGTGTTTCATTCCCCAGAGATTTTCAGAAGTGTCAAAAGCTCAGGCTGGCAAAGAACTGCATGTAATTCATATCCATTCGCTCCGCTGGCTGCCACATAATGAGCCAGATGTTGTGTGCATCCAGGAGCTCATGTGATCGTCATAAAAATCCTGCAAATGAACCTAATTCATGGAAGAAAGAATTGTTGCTTAGAGAGGAACAGAAGTGTTTCCAAATCCATAGTCCATGCTGTTTCAATTGCGACATTGGGCCACTTTGAATTCCCTTAGTGTTTGTTAACTTCACAAGAACATACTCTGGCATTTGTGGGTGATTATGGGTTGTCCCAGACCTGCCACCACACCCAGCCAAGCTGGGGCAGGACAGTATGAGTGTCACTCATGAAACCATGGCTGGGGCGCCTGGGTGGCTCAGTCGGTTAAGCAGAAACTCTTGATTTGGCTTGGGTCATGATCCCATGGTTCGTTAGTTGGAGCCCTGGTTGGGCTCTACGCTGACAGTGGGGAGCTTGTTTGGGATTCTGTCTCCCTCTCTCTCTGCTCCTACCCTGTGCAGTCTCTCTATCTCTCTCTCTCAAAAATAAATTAATAAACAAAAAAAAGAAGTCACGTGTAAAGGAATACAATGGGCACACATCTGGAAGATTTCCCTTTCAGGACAGTCTGCCACAGGACCCTACCTGCTAATGTCCTCATCTGTGACATGGAGATTAATCACAACAGCCATCTCCTGGGACAGGGGAGAGGATTACATAAATTATACAGGAAAACCTTCAGAAATATGCCTAACAAAAGCAAGTCCACAATGGACATTGGATGTACATTAATTTTAACACTTACCATTACGTTTGAAACACAACATTGCTTTGAAAATGATCCCACATGTGACATCATGCTCATGAGACAGTGGCAAGGCCCAGGGCAAGTAGAAGCTGGTTCGAGAGACTGCTCTGACTCATGACCCCCAGCAATTGCAGCTTACTCCCTTCCTGGAGGCACCCAGATTATAAATGAAATTTGATTTCTCTGAGTCCTCATCTGCCTGGTGACATCACAATTAACTTACAAGACCCAAAGATACTCTGGTGCTTGTTCACATGGCGTATTCAAATCATCGATGACATATTTCAGTCTCTGATTGTTGTGTTGTTGTGGTTGTTACAGAAGAGTAAAGGTCAGGTTTCCCATCCGAGTCGCGAGTCAACAGCAAATCAGAGGCAGATACACACAGGGGGTGAACCCAGCAGGCATGGCCCCATGTCTCTGGGCAATGTCTCTGGGGTTTGGGATCCCAGGGGGAATGGCTGAGGGGGTGTGAGAACCATCCTGCCCCACCCCAGACAGACACATTGGTACCAGGATCTCTTTCCAGATTGGGGGCCCTCTTACCCCATCTGCCCAGCATCACGGGACTCAGGAAACCCCAGAACTGCTCATACCTGTGGTTGATTAGGAAACTCTCTAAGCCACCACTTCTTCTAAATCCTGAACCAGCTCCGCCCTCCTATCACTGGCCTGCCCAGTCCTGCTCACGGGGACCTCACTTCTCACCTTGTCCCTGGGGAGCCAGCCTGGCCCGGGGGATGTCACTGCTGGAGGCCGTCATCTTCTTATCTCTCCGGGCCTGTGAGTGTCCCCCAGTCACTTCAGTCTACAGGAGAGAATTGAGAAATTCTTTATTGTTGCCTTTTTCCATATCATTTGCTCATGGGGATTTCTCTTCTTGGCTTGCAGTTGGCCTTGGGCAGGGGAAACTGGAACAACCTGAAATATCAATTTCCAGAGCAAGGGGGAAGAGTGCACACATATCGTGCAAGATGTCCGCTGAGGTCATCAATAGAGCCATACACTGGTACCGGCAGAAGCCAGATCAGGAGATAGAACATCTAACACTCGTCTCAACACACCCCGTTCGAGTTTCTTTAGGAGGGAAGAGCGACAAACTTGAGGCAAGTAAAAACGCTCACACTTCCACTGCAACCTTGAAAATAAATTTCTTAGAGCAAGAAGATGAGGCCGTGTACTTCTGTGCCTGCTGGGACTGGAGCCACAGCACCAGAGTTGCCAGGAGAAGCTGCACAAGAACCGTGCTCGGGTCTGGGTCCACCCACATCCTTCTCCACATGGGCAACCACAGAGGCCGCACGGCCCGGTGCCCAGCCGGAGCCTCTCCCTCTGCAGTAGTTCCTGACCTTTGCAGGAAGACGTTGTAGATTCTGCTCGCACAGCGAGCCCCACGTGATACCAGCAATGACGGTCCGCGTGAAAGCAGTTTGACACTGGTTCCCGCTGGATTCAGCTGTCTGGGAACTCTGAAAACACAGGGTGGATGGATCAGGGAAAAATCCATGTGTCTGTTAATTCACTGTGGAGACAGAGGTTTCTAGCACCCGGGTGGCTCAGAATGAAGAGAGGAAAGGACATAAATATTTCCTGTCATTTTTACTTTCTGATTTAATTCACAGGCATTACAGTTCTTCACAGGTGGAATGATCTGTCAGAGATAATAACTGTACATCTTTTATTAGCGTCTGAGGCCATCCTGAAGGAAGCAATAACGATTAACTCTGAAGTAAGCAACCAGCTCTCTGGGGAAGAGGAGAGACCAAGGTATAAGTCCTATGTCCTAGAGGCAGAAGCAGCACCTCACTCCACATCCAGGGATCGATAGTGGGACAAAACCAGCACTGCTCCATTGGAACAGGCCTTCGAGCACACCCCGTGCCTCCAACATAGCAGATATGCCTCTGAGTCTTTGGTCTCCAGGGTTCTACAAAGAAGCAGAAAGATCCTGAATAAGAATCAGATGGTTAAAAAGATAGATAATACACACTCCCTACATCTGTAAAGAAAAGAAAAGCAATGTCCCTCACACATTAATCAAATGAAACATGGTTACTGGAACTGAATTCTTTGATTAGGAACTGGACGTTTTTGAGTTTTCAAAAAATGGCAAAACACCGTGTTATGTGTAAACTGTAAAACCCCCCTCTCGGGGCATCTGGGTGGTTCAGTTGACTGAACGTCAGACTCTTGATTTTGGCTCAAGTCATGATCTTGTGGTCTTGAGATTAAGTCTTGCATGGGGTTCTAGGCTGGGCGTGGAACCTGCTTAAAATTCTCTCTCTCTCTCTCTCTCTCTCTCTCTCTCTCTCCCTGTCCATGCCATACTCAGGCTCTGTCTCTGTTTCTCGCTCTCTAAAAAAAAAAAAATAAAAAAAAAATTCCAGCTCCTCTCCCACCTCTTTAGAGTCCACCGTCAACCATGAGAAAAAAACCTTTACTTGGCAAAAATTTTGGTACCTTTGGTAAATGTGAACATCTGACCACATAATTGCCATGCACTTTATCCCTGCTTCCTGAGATAATGACAACACATTCATTCAGTTTCTCATTCTACGGATCAGGTGCTTCTATCACGTGCAGAGAGGCCACGGAAACTGAACGTCTTCCTTCCCAGGGGCAAACTCCGGATCTTGTGTCCCACTTTCTGTCCAGCATGATTCCTGACAGTGGTGGGTCCCCAGCTGGAGGACCCGGGGGGCCTGGGTCTCAAAGGGTCTCACCTGTCCCCTAACACATCTACAGAAGCAACGGTAGGAAGATCCCTGAGGGGAATATAGAGTCAGAGAATGTGAACCGTTTCCAGAAAGAAGGGGATGAAAACAAGTACCTAGCCTCTTATTGTATCTGTGTCAAATGCTTTACACAGATTATATCACTTAATAATGAGAAGAGCAGGGCAGAATTCACCTGAAGTGGCCCCACGGAGACTGATCTCAGGAGGGAGAGCCACCCTGACTTTTCAACACAAAACAACCAGGAAACATTATAGTGATGAAACTCAGGGGAAGGGGCACATTATCTATGAGGTTTGGAAGTGACAAAATATGGACCCATTAAAACATGATTTTTGATCAATTGTTAGTGAACTTGAACATATTAACCATGTATTGCAAGGGAAATGTCACGGAACTGGTTTATATAATAAGCTCTCAAATACATTAAAAAAACAAACCCAAAGGAATTCTTCAAAGTTTCAACAGTGGATGTCCCTGGAAAGGTAGTTTTAATTCTCTTGGTACCTTTAGATATTTTGCACATTGTAACAAACAGCTTTTTATTATGTATACATAACAGTCACTGTTGTATTGATTTTGTACATTTAATGATGAGATTGTTTATGTAACAATATAGAATATACCTGTATATATAACACACTTTATTTTTTAATTAATTTATTTATTTTGAGAGAAACAGAGAGAGAGCAAGCACAAATGGGGAGGGGCAAGAGAGATTGAGAAAGAGAGAGAGAGAGAGAGAGAGAGAGAGAATCCAGAGCAGGCTCCACACTTTCAATGCAGAGCCCAGTGTGGGGCTGGAACCCACGAGCTGTGAAATCATGACCTGAGCCCAAACCAAAAGTCGGACCCTTAACCAACTGAGCCACCCAGGTGCCCCTATAAGACACACTTTAAATTGTTATGAATTTTTAATTTTCTGTGTAATAATATTACTACTCTGTATCTCCTATAACACACACACACACACACACACACACACACTAAAACACTAAAACACTACAATTAACCATAATGATTGCCATGGAACAGGAAGTCAGCAAACTATATTCATACCCAGCAGCCCCTAGTTTTGTAATAAAGTTTTACTGAAACACCACCTTGTCCACATGTTCATAAATTGTCTATAGCAGCTTTTGCAATGCATTGCAGATTGAGTAGTTGCAACAGAGACTCAGAAACCCTAAAATGTTACCATTTGGCCCTCTGCAGAAAAAGTTTGTCAATCACCACTGTAGAATGATACACTGAGAGTGACATTTGTTGTTATTATATGTTTCCCTATTTCTTAGTGTTTCTTCAATGTCCCTTCATTACATAGCCACCCTCCCCATCTATGAACTTATTCTGAATAAATTGTATAACATATCTCTGATTCATTTTCCTTATTTTAAAATGGAAACATATTAACCTGAAGGAGGTCCTGAGAGAAGTAACGTCAATAATACCTATAAAGTTCTCACGACGCTTGGGGCATGCCTCATGCTCAATATATTGGGGCATTGCAGTGAGTATACGGGTTATTATTGCCTATTTGAAAAGGAAATCATTTGGATGCGTATTCTAACTTTTTGGTGCGCAACATTTGATTCGTGGACCAGCAGCCTCCACTTCACCCAGGAGCTTGTTACAAATGCAGAAAATCAGACTTCAGCCAGGCCTCCTGAATGCCGATCTCGTTTCACAAGGTTCCTGCAGGATCCCTGCATACTTCACAGTCGGAGAAGTCAGGATCTAAAAGTACAGAGTCATTTATGTGTAATACAAAAGGGTTGAAGCTGTATCAGCTTCTCATTACCCTCCCGGGGGTGTCCATGGTGGGCAAATGGTGAAGCATATCAATGTTGCACTCAAAATATGTAACACTAGATGTCTACCAAAAATGGTGACTTTAAGGAATAAAGTTGAAAATCCTAACTTGGAAATGTTGAGAAACATAAAAGAGCGAAGAATTGCATATATGGTCAGCTCTCGGTTATGTGAATGTGTGTATATTAATAAAATCAAGGTAAATTTAAAAGTTTTAAGATGGTAAATTATCCATCAGTGATGGATAATTTTTATTTCTGTGCACTTTTGCTGATTTTTAAAATGTTAAAAATGATTTACTATAAATTTATTAAGAAAAATACACACTTTAAGATGTTAAAGTGTACACTTAATTATAAATTTCAGCTATAAAAATATTCATAAGATCACAATAAAGATAAATTGTACACACAAGTCCATATGTGAATGACCACTTATATATATGTATATGTGTGTGTGTACATATAATTTAAAATTATATGTGTATAAATTAGTTTTCTGTATATAATTATATAATTTTATGTGTATCTGTATATGTATACACTGTAGGAGTAAAACTATAAATAAATGGTCCACAGTGAAAACGGTGTTTGCCCAACAGTGCTATAATAATGGAAGACCTATATTGTCATCATTATATTTTGCCTTCTCCACAGAATTTTTTCACTGAGTTCCCAGTATGCATCCGGGCTCCCATAGGTACCAGCTTTGTGACTCTGGATACACGAGTTAACATCTGTTGGCTGCACTTTCCTCATCTGTACAACAGTGAATATAATAACATCTCAAAGGTCTAGACCTTTTAGATGAGAAAGTGAAATAATATATATAAGGCACGGCACCTAAAAGATAATAAATGCTAAAAAAAATAGTACTATTAATGTAGTTATCCCATACCAAAATTACTTCTAGAAGATCTAGGTATTGACATACTCATGAGAGCGGCTATGAGGTCTAGGCAGGCTCTAAGCATGACCCAGTCTACACTCTAGTCTATCTGGTGTTGTCCCAAACAAGTGAATGATAGGACATTGAAATTAGGATTTTCTGGCATTCCATCTGTATTGTGGGGGCCAAATTAAGTTTTTAAATGCATTCTACTGCTCACGCCTTTGGAATTATTGTGGCATCCAAACAATACCAATAGGGATCTCAGTATTGGATATAGTTATTGGAAATTGCTGCACTGTTTCACATCACTCCGCCCTGAAACCAGAAGGTGAAAGGTTTCATACTGAACATGAAAGGCGTCTTTTCCTATGTACTGTATGCAACCCTGAGAGGGGCACAGGGTGTGCGAAGGTAATAAGGCAATCTCATCATCCCCAAACCAGCACACAATCAAGGCTGTCTCCCTTGATTTTCTGGGTACCCATAAAAACTACAGTGAGATGCCATTTCTCACTCATGAGATTGGCAAGAGTTTAAAAGTTTGACAATACATTCTGTTGGTGAAGCAGTGGGAGAAAACGGGCAATCATACATTGGTGCAAAATACAATCATTTTGTGGGGAAATTTGGAAATATATAACAAAAGTTTATATGCATTTAGCTGTCAAGTAAAAACACTTTTTAGAAATATACTCTAAAGGCACAACTTTCAAAAATGTGAAAATACAAATGGATAAAGTTATTCATTGTGTAACTGCAAAATGTTGGGAATGATATAAATATCCAAACATAGGGACAGTGGTGGAACAAATGATGGCACATACACCTAACGGAGGACTATACAAAATACAATAGAATGTGAGATGAATAATCAATTGTAATTCATATCCTGGCAATTCACATTTGGAAACAGAAATTTACAAAATAGTATCATTTACAATACCAACAAAAACAATGCCAAAAAACCTCTATAATACATAGAAGTAAATTTGAGCAAAAACAGATTTGTATGCTAAAAACAATAAAACTTTTTTTAAAAAAATTTAATGTTTATTTATTTTTGAGAGAGAGAGAGTGTGTGTGAGCAGGGGAGAAACAGAGAGAGAGGGAGACACAGAATCCAAAGCAGACTCCAGGCTCTGAGCTGTCAGCACAAAGCCTGACTTGGGGCCGGAACCCACGAACCATGAGGTCATGACCGAGGCTAAGTCGGACACTTAACCAACTGAGCCACCCAGGTGCCCCTGAAAACAATAAAACTTTAATGACAGAAATCAAAGAAGAACTAAATAAATGAAGAGATGTACCATGTTCATAGATTGGAAGACTCAATATAGTTAAGATGGCAAACATTCTCCAAACTGATAAATAGATTTAATGTAACCCCAACCAAAATCCCAGGAAAACTTTTCATAGAAATCAATAAACTGGTTGCAAAATTTCTATGGGATTACAGAAAACATAGCATTGCCAAAATTGTTTTGAAAAGAGTTTAAACACTTACTATTAAGCTACAATGGTCAAGAAAAAGGGGTTTGGGTGAAATCATACCCACATAGGTAAGAGGAACAGAATCCAGAAATAGGGCAACACCGAAGTGCTTACCTAACTCCTAACAAAGATGGACAAAATCCATGGGAAATCCAATGGACAAAGAATACAGTTTTCTACAAGTGATTATGAAACAATTGTTCATCTATGTAAAAATAAATAAATAAATAAACCTCAAACCATACCAAACATTATATATACAAATTAACTAAAAATGAATTCTAGGGGCCCCTGGGTGGCTCAGTTGGTTAAGTGTCTGACTCTTGATTGCAGCTCAGGTCATGATCTTGCAACTTGTGACTTTGAGCCCTGTGTCCAACTCCATGCCAAGTATAGAGCCAGCTTGGGATCTTCTCTCTCTCTTTCTCTCTCTCTGTCTCTCTCTCTCTGCCCCTTCCCTGCTTATGCTCCTTCAGTCTCTCAAAATAAATCAATAAACATTATAAAACTGGATTCTAGGCCTAATTGTAAAAACTATAACAATAACATTTCTTGATGAAAATATAGGAGACAATCTTTGTAACCTTGGGTTGGGGAAAGATTCCTCATATAGGACACAAAAAGCAAGAATCATAAAAGAAATATTTAATAAATTGCACTTCCTCAATATTAGCATTTCTGTTCTATTCAAGACTGAAATGGAAAGAAAATAGAACATTTCAAGAAAATGGAAAGAAAAGCCACAGCTTAAAAGAGAATATTCTCAAAATACATGTAGAGAAAAGACTGATGTCCAGCATACAGAGAGAAGTCTCAAGACTCAATAATAATAAAAGAAATTCAGTTAAAAATTGGAAAGAGATATAACGGTAATTGGGCAGAACTCAACTGAAATTTACTTCTCTTCTTCTGATAGAAGAATTTTAATGTAAATGACAATTTACATTAAAGAAACAAACCAAAAAAAAAAAAAAAAGGAAGAAAAAGGACCCACATGTGCTCAGAGATACAGAGAGCTGGAAATGTCACAGCTCCCATCTTACAGAAACACTCAAAAAGCAGAACAGGGGGCTTGGATGGTTCGTTCTGACTCTGGATTTTGGCTCAGGTCATGATCTCGCAGTTGGTGAGGTCGAGCTCCACATCGGGCTCTGTGCTGACAGTGCAGAGTCTGCTTGGGATTCTCTCTCTCTCCCTCTTTCTGTCCCTCCATGCCACCCTCAAAATAAATAAATAAACATTAAAAAATCGGGACAAACTGAGATTTAATACTTTGTTTGAATCCATCAGAGAACTGAGGTTGTAGGTAAGTGACTTACACAAAAACTGGAGGCAGACAGGCACTTTCAGGGAGACATAGGATGTGAGCATTTCTCACCTTGGATAGATGTTGTCAAACATATTTACTCAGAAAATATCAGACAGTATAGACTAGTGTGGGGGGTGTGTGAACCCTTGGAACCATAAACAGGGGGTTTTCCAACACCTTTTAAGCTTCTTCTGGAGGAATCCCATAAAATTCTTGCAGGGAAGACCAGGGACAATCCAGACAAAGCTCCCCCTTTGGTGTTGCAGGAGGGGAACAGCAACTACCGCTGAAATCCACCCATACCCGATCCACCCCGTTATCCCTGGAGACAAGAGGTGACTTCATCTGCAGGGGAGGTGCCGGTGGAATCTGCTGTGGTTGAGAGAAGGCAAAGGAGGCAACCACCAAAACTTTTTCCAGAACATCTCCCCTATGTCCCAAGGTAACAAGAGGTCATCTGCAGAAGGATAGGCATCAAACCCACGACCTGAAGTAGGTGGGTACTTCATACCCTGGGAGGAGAGGAACAAGGATTGAAAATGTTCCATCTCTGAAGAAGAGGCAGGAATACTTGTGAAGACTGTGACATTAAGACCCAGTTTCATTGTATCTGCTTCAAAATGAGACTTACTAAAAATACCAGAGAATGTCTCCCTGTGTGACCTTTCACCTCCAAGGTAGCAAACTTTGAGTGAAAGTAACAGTAGAATAGAGCTAAGAGAACTTTGAGAGACAGAATTTCTCTGGGGATCAGAACAAAGGGAAGACTCAAAGACAAGTGAAGAGACAAAGTACAATTAGAGAATTTTTAAGTGTCTGGACTCTGACAATAACACATTTCAACCCGATAACTTAGCAACAACCAGCTCCAAATCCAGTCTACCTCCTGAATAGTTAACAGAAAGCCCCACACTAAAGGCCAAAGTGGAAAGGTGTGCTCATTTTCAAGCACAAAATATATTTACCTCCGTATCTATTCTACCACACAACGTGGCCAGCTTCCAGCCAAACACTCAGACTCTTGACTCAGCAAGTCAAGAAGAAACACAGTGTGAGGACACAGACCAGTCACCAGAACCAGACTGAGACATGACAGAGTTGTTGGAACCATCAGGGAACTTAAAATAATTTTGATGAACACTTTAAAGGATCTAATCTAATAGGAAAAGTAAACAAGATGCAAGATCAGACAAATCATTTCATTAGAGAGATGGAAAGAATCAAAGGAAATGCAAGAAATAAAAAACATCAGAACAGACATGAAGAATGCCCTGAAAGGCTCATCAGTGGATTTAAGAGATATAAGGCAAGAATTAGTTAACATGAAGATAGGCCATTAGAAATCACCCAAACTGCAATGGAAGGATGAGAGAGAGAGAGAGAGAGAGAGAGAGAGAGAAGGAGAGAGAGAGAGAGAGAGAGAGAATATGACAGAGGCAGAGAAAGAAAGCAGATAATTCATAAGTCATAGAAGAAGAGAACTGTAAGAATTACCCCCCACCTCCCACTCTCTAATTTGAACTGGTGAAGGACGATAGTCCTTTAACAAGAAAATGGCTTCTTTATACTAATATCATTGGATGGTAACAAATGCACAGTAGTGAGAAAAATCTGCTGATAAAACAGGTTAGTAGTCCTATTTTGCAGGATGATTTGGGGTAAATGCTGTGGGTCCCTTTCTCTGCCATCTATGGTTCCTCGCTGTGTGCTCAGAGCGCCCCTTCCTCTTACCACATCAGCCCTCACATGTGCTCTGTGATCAGCCCAGTATTCAACCACTTCTCCTGACACCATCCTCAAGTGGAGACATTTTTATAACACAACTCATACCATCTATTACCAAGAAAAAAGGAAACACAACATTTTTGAATGCGAAATAAAAATGGGTCTTAAGGAAGAATGTATAATAATACACTGGTACCAAAAGCCAGACCAGCCTCTAAAATGCATTGTGTATTTCCTCAAGTGAAAATGTGGTCCACGAACAAGGTGTAGTGAGGAAAAATATGAAGCCAGGAAACGACAGAGGGATTTGCCAAGCGAGCCTGAGGATACACCGAGTTAATGAGGCAGGTGCTGGGCTGTATGACTGCACCTGCTGGGATCCACTGTATGGAAATGTGCCACTGACACTGAACAGAAGCCCTCCCACTACACCACACCCCTGAAAACATATACCCATGCCTTTCTGCCTCTCAGAGGGACCTGGCTACCATCTATACAAGACTTTTCTCCTGCATCTGTGTCCTCAGCAAGGTTTTAGGTTAGAGCCTAAGAACTCAATCTGTGATGATCTTTCAGTTAGGTCACTTTATCATCTATTTACTCTCTGGGGCCCAGGCTGGCTTTTGTTCGTGTCCTGATCTTCCACTTCTCTTTTGATGAGAAGCTTTCTGGGAAGGGAGCCATATCAATGTGCAAAATGGTTTGCTGACTTTGAATGGATGAATGGATGGATGGATGGATGGATGAATGATGGAAACCACAAGACCTTTGGAGTGATGCAAACCTGGGTTTGAATTCCTGCTCAGCCACTTAACTGACAGCACGATCCAGGAACATTACTAAATATTTCTCATAGGGTTGCTGGGGACCGAAGGAGGTTCCACACAGGACAGTTCAAGCACAAGGTCAACACATCACAGTGTCCTTTCCCATTACAACTGAACTGCTTCCCTGAGCCATCTCAGCTAACACAGGAGCTCAGGGACTCATTAAACGTCACATCTGACATTGGCCTTCAAACAACAGTAAAGTTTTCTTTATTTTGAAAAGCTAAGAATTTTGAATAGGATAAGAGTTGAGGGTCATAAACCAAAGGATATTTTTCTTCCAAGATTTTTCTTCATTCACAGCAGAGGACAGTAATGTCATAACACCTAAAGCAGTAACTATAATAATAGTTCAATTTCACCAAGCTTTCGGAACTTTCTATAAACTAATGACCTATAGAATGTAGATACTTCTGCATAATATTTTGGGGTTATTATCTCATTTCTTATTACATAGTAGTAAGAGTTTTCTTCCAATTCTCATGATAACCATATAGCTCCCACACTCACAAAATTTGGTGAAAAATCTGTAACTCAGAGATGAAAAAGAGCTTAAGGGTACATGTGTTTGAAGCAAAACCTGAAGGAAAAATGTGAAGGTATTTACCCCAAAGGGAAGATAATATTGAATTATTATTACACAGATGTCTTGGTGAGGTCTTCTGGGATCTCATATTTCTTTATACAGGAACATAATAAAATGACACTGACATAGGTCTTACTGAGGAAGTATGTCATTGGTTCTAAAGTAAATCTTCCTCTCCCTCCTTGCCTCTGAAAAATGAGGGCTGCCACTGATTCCCCAGTCCTGATTCATGCCCCCCACTTAGAGTCCATTCTGACTAGTTACTGGCAATGCCAACCCTATGGATTTGTGTGTCTTTGGCTTGGGCTTGTAGGTTGACTGTCTTTTCACTGTTTTTATGTCCACTTTCAACTTGTTCAAGTGCTTCTGATTTCACTCCCATGCTTTCCAAATGGAGACACCAAAATAAGCATCCCTCAGGATCGACTCTCCTTTACCTAACAGAAAGAACAGTTTATATACATTGTAAGCAGTCTGGGTTACTCTCTCGAAGACCATCGTCCACCAATAACAACCAAAAGAAGCAGAGGCTCTGAAATGAATCCTGTATGGCTCAACGAATATTACCATTTCTGGCTTGTACACAGACAGGAAAGACAACAGAGTCTTTTACCTGATAATCAGTAAGGCCCTCCAGTCTGATGAAGATACCTGCTATTGTACCTGCTGGGATCTCACAATGTCATAGAGTCAGAAGGACTTGTAAGAAAACCTTCTTTATTACTAACCCTCAACTCCTTTCTCACTTGAGCAACCACAGCAGACCCTTTCCTGCTCTTAATCACAGGTTTATGAGCTGTTGGAAGAGGAAGGGCCTGTTGGACACACATAGCCCAGTGCCCGCACAACAAGTGGAGACATGGGAACCCAGAGATGGCAAATGTCTTGTCCAAAGCCAGTTAACCACAGAGATAGGGCTACATGTGCATTTCCAAAGACAACAGAATAACTTCCAAGAGGCTTCTTTTTTTCAACATATCAGAGAACTGGATTTTGTTTTCAAATTATGGTTTAAAAAGGAATCTAGTATTTCATAGAAGACGGACTTCTACAATTTTCTTCTTTTATTCCAGGAAAAAATGTCCTAACAAATTATTTTCTCATTTTTGCACTGCGTGGTAGAGAATCATGTTGTCAAATGGTAAAAGTAGCTGATTTTAAAATGTAGAACATTGTTCACACTTCTCGAGTATATTTCTGTTGGTATGTTTGTATTTCTGGTTACTGAAGAGTTTCCTCTTTCAGAAACACAATCCCAGATTGCTAACGGAGCAGGCTTGGTGTTTGTGAGAACAGAAGGGTTTTTTGCCTTTGATGCGATCTCTAAGCAGTTTCACACACTCAAACACCTGGAAATCAAAACATCTTAATTCTCTGAACACTTTTCCTGGTAATTTAGATAACTGTGTTGGTTGCCTCGTTACTTCCAATCTCTCTTTTTTACTGGTGCTTTCATTGTTTCCATTTTCTATCAGCACTTTCTGTAATTACTGGCTCCTTGGAAAACAGACATTTTTGCCAACTAATCTGAGGAAAATTTATAAAATGTCAGACGCCATGAAACCTATATTCAAGGACTTCCAAGGGAACCCAGAAGATCAAGTCTCCAGGACCAGGTTTCTACTTGCCCGTCATGCCATGAAGCTCAGGACAAGGCTGACATTTTTGTAGAAGTTCTAACCAGTGTGATGAATCAGGCTGGATCATGGTATTTGCAGAAGGAACTAAGGTCATAGTAACTCCCCCGGGTAAGTAACTTTGTTCTGCTTTGATCGTGTGAATAAAAAAACTGATACATGTTTTTTAGAAAAAAACAATTTAGCATCAGAGCAGCTTATGGGCAGCAATTTCGCAGCTACAGCCACTCTACATGGAAATAAAACTACTTTGCAAACGTTTATTTACTTCTCTGCTTGCAAGCGGAGCGAACTTCTACTTTTAGAAAAATATGCACACAAAAATAGACTCAGTCTTGAAATTAAAATGATTTTTAGGACTGTGTCTATAAACCATTGGTGTGAGTTAATGGTTCAAGCTGCTTTTTTTGTAGATGGTCTCTGAAGAGACAGACACTTTGATTAAGTTCCTTTTAGTATGAATAGTGCTCCGTTCTTTTTTTTTTTTTAATTTTTTTTTTTAACGTTTATTTATTTTTGAGATAGAGAGAGACAAAGCATGAATGGGGGAAGGTCAGACAGAGAGGGAGACACAGAATCTGAAACAGGCTCCAGGCTCTGAGCTGTCAGCACAGAGCCCGACGCGGGGCTCGAACCCACGGACCGTGAGATCATGACCTGAGCCGAAGTCGGCTGCTTAACCGACCGAGCCACCCAGGCACCCCTAATAGTACTCCGTTCTTAATGACTACTGCTTCTTTCTCTAATAACCTGCCAAATTCTGTAACTGCTTTTGCTTTCAGCTGTTAGCAGTTGAAAAATAATTTACTCTTACAGTAAATGACTACAAAATGTCAATAATCCCATTAATTCTTATTACTCTAGCTTCTTAGAGGGCAGCCTGAGACTAGTCGAAATTTGTGCTATTGTGAGTCTTGTGATACTGCCTAGCGACGGTCCAGTTTAATGGATTTTGTGAGCTCAATAAACCATTTCAACTCCAAAGTCCATAGAAAAAGTCCGTCTGCCTGGGTTTACGTTTTCATTTGTTCATTTGTTATCTCAGGAAACACTTATTGAACACAGTTTCCGTGTTGGATGCTAGAGATAAAGAGTAAAAAAGACACAGCCCCAACACTCAAAAAGCTTTTGGTCTACAGGACAAGTATTCTAGATCGTGGCTTCTTCAGGCCACGATCCCTTTTCGGCATGTAGCTGTAAGAGACAGAGAAAGTCTTGGATTCATGAGCTCTCTTTATTAATTTGTGTAATACCTATTGCTTATAAAATCCAGATGTTTTGTTTGGTGGAAAATTTTGATAAAATGGCCCGAAACCACCCCCTTGAAGAGAATAATAGTATTAGCTAAGTTTCACTGAGGGCCACATACCATGCTGACTAGTTTCAGTGCCTTATCTCATTCATGCCTCAACAGCCCTATACAGAAAGTCCTCGTATTCCAAGTTCACAGATGTGGAAAGTGGGGTCTGGAGAAGTTCAGTCATTTGCCTTAACTCACATGGCAAGTTACTATGACAAAAAGTGGGATCCAACAGAGACCTGTCCATCCCAGAATGCATGGTGTAGGCCATGATGTGATACTAGAAACATTTAGCCATGTTTTTATATGTCCATATTTACTCATGTGCAGCCTGACCTTTAAAATAGACTCTTTAGGGGCGCCTGGGTGGCTCAGTCGGTTGAGCGTCTGACTTCGGCTCAGGTCATTATCTCGAAGTCTGTGAGTTGGAGACCCGCATCGGGCTCTGTGCTGACAGCTCAGAGCCTGGGGCCTGCTTCCAATTCTGTGTCTCCCTCACTCTCTGCCCCACCGCCGCTCATGCTCTGTCTTTCTCTCTCTGTCAAAAAATAAATAAACATTAAAAAAAATTTAAAAAAATAAAAATAAAATAGACTCTTTAGTTGAATGCTTAATTAGTAATAGCTCATAATTTATACTGCTCCTCATACAGAAAACAATGCTTCTGCTTCCAATCATGGCATTAAAATGGCCTCTCCTCCCCCCAAAATATCCAGTAAGTCATGCTGAATACGGATTCATTAGATTTTCAAAATGTGATTCTTAGGGTATTGCTATAAAATGACAAGTCCTTTCCACACCATCGCATTCAGTCTTCTTTCCGCATCGGCATCAAGTGCGCCAGAAACACTGACTGGGGCAGGACAGCTGGAGCAGGTGACCTACAAGCAGGACTCGGCCGCATGACCCACAGCTGCCTTTCCGTTCAGGCCGGGGCAGCGGCAGAAAGACCAGACCAGACAGGATCCTCTGATGAGCAGCTCAGCATTTGATTTGATTTGATTTGATTTGATTTGATTTGATTTAAAAAAATTTGTAATGTTATTTATTTTTGAGAGAGAGTAAGCATGAGTAGGGAAGGGGAAGAGAGAGGAGGAGACACAGAATCCGAAGCAGGCTCCAGGCTCTGAGCTGTCAGCACAGAGCCCGACGTGGGGCTTGAACCCACAAACTGTGAGATTGTAACCTGAGCTAAAGTCGGACGTTTAACCGACTGGGCCACCCTGGCACCCCACGAGCATCTCAGGATTTTAAATCAATGCCTGGAAACTGTTGGGGTAATTTCATGTTCAAACAGGCAGTCTTTCAGGAATGAATAGATTAAGAGATTATTATTAATATTTCAGACTGTAACTACTTATCTGGTCTACCATCAGTGGGGCTTGGATTCTGGAAAGAATTTACCTACAGTCAAACAAGATAGCGACCCCTCAATACCTAGAAATAGGAAAAAAACATGTAAAAATATTGAAGATTCATTTATTAAATACTTTTTTGTTCCTCTTCAAAAACAAAATAAATAATAACTTCAAATTATACTCTAATAAAAGAAGCGATATTGCACGACAAAGTCTTTTAAGGGAAGAGATTTCTAAGGGTCAGGAAAATGTCGAGAGAAGGTAAAACCATATTCTCCAATGCATGTGAGCGAGATGGAAAGACACAACCCAGCTGCCCAGGCAGAGAGAGGTCAGTTCATCCATTCTTGACTAAGTTCATCTCTGATGTGATGTTGCTTGAGGTTCATCTTTGTGTAATGTTAGCAGGACCTACTTTTTATATGTTTATATAAATATTGAAAAAATGTGGGCACAATTTTAAAAGGTGGCACAAAGGGAGATTTCTGTACAAGCTTTTCAGACAGTGGGAGTGGTATGATGGGTATGGCTGGTATAGCTGGGGCAACAAAGTGTTCGGTCCTGGCACACTGCTCAGGGTCGCAGGTAAATATTCTTTCATTCTTCTGTATAACGTAGGGAGGGGAGGCAGGGGATGCAGGGGCAGAAGGCTAGGTGCTGGTGCCAGCTCAGAATTCTAGGATTCAGTCCCAGTTTGGTCACAAGTGGCAGCAGGATCCTTGGAGAGGTAGGTGACTGTGTCCCAGTCCTTGGGGGTAGTTGCCACCTGAGCTCCCGTGAAGGACATTGACAAGGAGCTAACTTGCGACAGCAACTGGGGGTTTCTAAGGGATGGAGATCTTAGGGCCATTTGGGTTTTCTGTGTTGAAAGTTTTGTAAAGAAGTTTATCTTATTCATTTAAATCCAAAAATAACTAATGGAAAAGACTGAACACGGGGTGCCTGCCTGGCTCAGTCGGTTAAGTGTCCGACTTCCACTCAGGTCATGATTTCACAGTTCGTGGGTTCAAGCCCCCCATCGGGCTCTGTGCTGACATCTTGGGGCCTGGAGCCTGCTTCGGATTCTGTGTCTCCCTCTCTCTCTCTGTCCCTCCCCCACTTGTGCTCTGGCTCTGTCTCTCAAAAATAAATAAATGGTACAAAAAAGGATGAACAAAAAAAATTGCTAAACTTGTGTTTTGTCAAAGGATAATTAATATCAAATATCGAAATATTTACCTGTGTAAACATATTCAAAAATGTGATAAGCTAGGCTTTTTCCCCTAAATGCAGTATTAAATTTGTTCATTCTTCATTAGCCTTAGAAATGAAATTTTGCCTGAGGGGGGAGAATTTCTCACAGGGATGGCTAGCATACTAGGTGAGTCAAATAAAAATTTTTAAGAATTTTCTCAAAGGTGGTAAAACATGGAAAAAATGAAAGATGATATATCGTGTTTTCCTTAATGGCTGTGATCATAGGCACAAATGAACTCATAAGCTGAAAAGCAAGCTTCTGGTCCTTTTTCCAATTGACTACGTAATCAATGTAAATTCTTACAATCTAATTAAATAATGGTGACCTAGATATAATTCATGGAGTCCTGAAAGATGTCTTTTAGGAGAACGTGGTACACAAAATATAGACTGTGGATCTGGATCTATCACTTTGTGGATAACCATCCTTTAGTGATTAAATTTTGATTCAGTCATTATTGCTTTCTTAAAACTATAAAAATAATAAGTGCTTATCATGGGAAAAATTGGAAAATAGAAAAATAAAAAAATTAAAAATTTTCAGTGACACTTATTGCTGTTAATATTTGCCATCTTTCCTTCCATTCATTCTGTCAATGTGACAACCATCTCAAGAGGATGTTACAAAGACTAAATGAAATTAAATATGGAAATCACTACTATAAAAATTAGGTTGTCAGAGATAAAGAATGCCAATTTCAAGAATTCGAATTACCACCCACTGGAGTTTTTTAATGAAATCAGGAGTACAGAAAACTGTGTTAATTACCATCTAGTCTACATGTCATTTTAGAACAAATGGTCGAATTTATGAAATACTTCCAACTTCTAAGACTCATTGTCACCTGCTTGTAAAAATGATGAGAATGTAATAAGCCTCACTTTAAAGATTGCTAGCCTGAATAAAGGGTAATCTCTCATTTTTCAGTGGAAATATCCAGACATAGAGAAATAGGGAGGAAGTTTCAGAACTTAAATATATAAACTTACAGTGATGTAGATAAAAAGTCAAGTATTCATTTGTATATTTAATACCTTAATTGAATTATACCTACAAAGTTAAAAATGATATCAGTACAGCATCACTTCAGAAATATTGCTTTTTCTGCCCTCACATTTCATTACAAATTTTGTTCAGACTTTTCATATGCATCTAAAACACCTACTTTAGAGCAAATTTCTGAGTTGTCTCCAGGTCCAAGTTTCTGTTTGGGCCTCCCATTACGATGCCGTCACTGGATCTTTTATCTGAAGAGAAAATTACTCACAACATTTTTTTAAAAAACATTTTTTTCATTCACTTCACTATTCTATACTTGTGCGATGTAAGCGTAAAGTGTAGCGCTTTTCGTCCCAAGTAATATTTGCCAAATCCATGTTGCCAGCGCTACCTCTGAAACTAGCATTGGGTTTATTTCAGGTTGATATCTTGTCCAAGCAGTATTGTTTGATCAAAGCAGAGCAGTAGAAGAGCTTCCTCTACTGAGGACGTTGCCCAAGGACATAAGGCAACCTGAGGGATTGTGTTAGGAAGTAAGCCTCACCTTAGGCTCTGGCATTTTAATGCGTTTGAATGGTGCATGTTTAGCATCTGTGTGTCAGAGTGGGATTTGCAAACATCTTCTCTGATGTTTCAAGTCATCTTCAGTTAGACTTGAAAAACTATCACCTCGGGGCGTGTGGGTGGCTCAGCAGGTTGGCCATCCACTCTTGGTTTCAGCTCAGGTCACGATCTCACGGTTTGAGGGCTCAAGCCCGGCATTGGGCTCTGTGCTGACAACTCAGAGCCTGGAGCCTGCTTTGGATTCCGTGTCTCCCTCTCTCTTTGCCCCTCCCATGCTCATGCTCTGTCTCTCTCTGTCTCTCAATAATAAACGTTAAAAAAAAATTTTTTAAATAAAAATTAAAAAAAAGGAAAAGAGACAAGAGTTAGAAATAGTATGTTACCATCCAGAAACTTCTCAAGTTCATCATTTGATTTTAAAGTTGTATACTATCAGGAATCAGAAGTATTCCTATTTAAAAAAAAAAAACACAAATTTTCTAAGATGAAAATTAGATTCCTTAATATATTGACTACAGGCTAAAATTATGTAAATGTCATGTACAACTGAAAAATTAATGTTGTCTATCTAGCATGTTTTTTAAATTAAAAGCAGAGTATATGGCTGGAGAAATATACAGTATCTTATTGTTATAATCAATAAAAAACTATTTGTACTACAAGCAAGATGTATAAACTTAAAATAAGCACATTATGCCCTAATTCTACCTGCAGCATGAATAAAAAACTCATCCTTTGCTTACTGACTTAGTATAAAAATCAGGAGCTTTGTTACACAGGTAGAAATTTTCAAAAATTTTTTTCCTAAAAAAAATAAAATTGAGTATTAACAGTACCCCCCAAAAATAATTTTTTTACTTTTACTTCTCAAATGAGAAATTCGACTGCTTTTTTAAGAAATTGTCCATTGGACTGTTAAACTAACTCCAAACTAGCCCAAAGAGAGTATCAGTAAAGCACTTGCATTTCAGTTGGAAATCAATTTTCAAAGGATTCTAACATTTATCATTTCAATCATTAACAGTAAATGTGTGATCAACTAACATACCAACATATGCCCTTGAAAACAATGATGTTTTGTTATGTATTCTGCCATTATGTCTACAGGAAACTCTGGAACCCTAACTGTTAACACTACACTACTTACATAAAACTTTATTCAGCAGCTGACATCACCGATTATTGTGGCATTGTAAACAGTTCAGCAGCTTTCTAGGAAGATTCTGCTTTGAGTGGAGACTCTGAGAGTCAAAATACGATGTCTTCCTAGTCACACTTGAACTTCAAATGAAATTCCAATAGAAAATGTGCTTTTAGTGACCATTTTCCACAGCAAAACCAAATTCTGGTAAGTGTGTTATTCCATGAAGCTAATATAAAGGCATTTCTAAAAATAATCAGAGTTTTTTAATAGCAGTTTTGTATACGTTGCCACGTTGCTTCTAAATTCAAGGCACTGTAAGTAATTTGGAGGTGCAGCTTTAAACATTGTCCTACTCAAAACTCTGCATGATTCAGGTGGGATAGTGAGTTGATCTATAAAATCAGAAGTCAAGGAGAAGGATTCCACTACTTTAGAAGTGGGCATGGGATCCATATTTGAAGCTAAGAGTTCAACTTGATAGATTGTCAAGTATGTGTGGAAGTAGATTCCCATTCAAAAAGTGACTATGTATACGGTTTTAAAAAATCTCATGTTTATCCACACTCTACCACTTACTTATTAGCTGTGACTTTGGGAAAGTTACATGACCTCTTGTACCTGTTTTCCCATGGAAACTAAGAAAGTGAGCAACTCATAACCACTGTGGATGAAAGACCATGGTAAGCAGGAATACTATGGCAACTTTCTTTCATTTCACTCTGTGCGAGGTGGTTCCAAACCACACAATGTTTGTGTTTCTCTAATAATGTTTTTAACTGTTATTCCATTTCCCCCCATAGATAGAAGCCTTGATGCAGACCCTTCCCCCAAGCCCACACTCTTTCTTCCTTCAATGGCTGAAATAAAATTCGATAGGACTGGAACGTATCTTTGTCTTCTTGAGAATTTCTTCCCTGATGTTGTCAAGATAGACTGGAAAGAAAAGAACAGCAAAAGAATTCTGATATCCCAGCAGGGAAACACCATGAAGACAAAGGACACATACATGAAATACACCTGGTTGACGCGCACTAAAAAGTCAATAAATAAAGAACACAAATGTATCTTCACACATGAGACTAATAAAGGAGGGGTTGATCATGAGATTGCTTTTCACTCAATGAAAAAAGGTATGTGCATATCTAATCTAACCTAATCTAATCTAAGTATAATATAATGTAGTATAATATAATATAATATAATATAATATAATATAATATAATATATAACCTTCCAGTAGCCTACCTTTTCTGTCAAATATTAATGAAAAGAAACAAATAGAAATCTTTCTTGACTGTTGTTACCTAATGGTAACATAAATGTCCTGCTATTTCTCCATAGAACTAAAATACTATGGGTTTTGGAACATACAAAGAAAAATAAAAAGAAAAATTCATTTAGCCTTTTCACCTCAGTTTCATCAACCAAAATATTAAGGTTACAGTGATGTTTTTAGCATCATTGTTTGGGTTAAATGAAACAGTACATGTAAAGGCATCTAGCAACCTCACACACAATAAATGTTCAAGAGAGTCCATTTCTAAGGATCTTACTTGATCAGAAAATAAGAACAATTACACATCGTTCAAGAATGTTCTACCCAGCCAAGTCCCTCTCATTTCAATCTTGCTGTACTCAAAGTATAACCCATAAACAACGAGCTGTATGTGACAAAATGCTGTTCATTTGAAGAGCCAGAGCGCAGCTCAACAAAAAAAAAGTATAATTTGGTTGCTGAGGTCTTAGTATGGTCTTGGGTTTTTTAGATTTGAATTTTACATACCACTCTAAGGTGAAATTTGGTAAGTAAAGACTGTGTGAGGCTAATGTATACAAATATTCTTCCATTCTACACAATGGATGTGTTTCTACCCCTGGGAAATGCTGCCCAGCAAACACTGCAGAACGAGTGTGTGCCAGGCCTGGAAAGGATGCAGGATGGACCACTGTCCCCAGGAGGATCACTACAGTAGAGTGAATACATGTTTCCTAATCACTCACGGTCACTTGTGATTCAGCCATGGTGTCCCGAAGGATCACCATTGGTACAAATGCTGATCATTTTTAGATAGCGTGGGCACCCGGCTGTGATCCAGTAACCTCTAGACTCAGAAGTCAAGTCCTGAGCCTTGACATAACAGACCATAGCCCCAGAGGGCCCACTGGACAGGACTAGTTTGTACCTTTCTCTGTGGTTACCAAGCCCTTTGGAAGCAGGGGGAACACGCATGTAACTAAATGTGCAAAGACCTTTGCTGTGTACCGCTTAAAATTGTTGAAATAAATCTTTATCTTCTTGGATCCTTAGTGTTTCCAATGATCAAATTAGGGTTGAACATTTATCTCTGCTTTCTCCCCGGCTGTGATGAAGAAGAAATATAATCATGTCAGTGAAAATGCTTGCTTTTGAAAATATAACATGAATGCATTTATTCATGTGCTTCTTGTATTTATGTGCACCCTCTCCTAAAACTAACTGAAGTAAGAGTGCAAACACCCCTAATTTTTTAAAATTTCTACAGCTAAGAAACAGAGAGGAGGCAAATGAGCAAAGCACAAGTTTAATGTAGCCCTTGGGCTAATGTCCTTTAGGTATTGATTTTTATAGTGATCAAAGTAAAAACACAGTAAGTTTCATGGTGATGATTACTGAAAAGAGGGAAGTTCTAATTTATGATGTGTTTTCCCTGAGAATTAATTTCTGAAAGGAATGTCTCCCAAGGTCTTCTCATAGCAACAAAGCTAACAAAGGCATTTCTGATACCATTCTACAACAAATTTCTATTGCTATAGGTTTGCTGCTTGTTGTTTTTATTTTTGATGAAAGCTAAAAATATATAGGACAAAAAATCCATGCTTTTGAAGAGATAAAACTAATCTGTCCAAGTTTTCAATCAACTTGCATGGAGAAAGAGAACCTAGGGTACATACACAGATTTTAATTTGAAAAATTGCTACCTTACTTCTTTTACCTCAATTGATGCATGGTGATAAGAGATTTTTATTTCTCTTTTAATGAGTAAAGGCACCATATAAAATAGAAAGGGACTTTTAAGACACTTTAAAATTAGCTCTTAAGGAGGGGTGCCTGGGTGGCTCACTCGGTTGAGCATCCAACTTTGGTTCAGGTCATGATCTTGCGGTTCGTGAGTTTGAGCCCCGTGTCGGGCTCTGTGCTGACAGCTCAGAGCCTGGATCCTGCTTCAGATTATGTGTCCCCCTCTATCTCTGCCCCACCCCTGCTTGTGCTCTCTGTCTTTCAAAAATGAATAAACATTGAAAAAAAATATTTTAATTAGTTCTTAAGGATATTTTAACATCTAAATATGATTACAAACATTTTTATTTTGGGGATTTACCCCAAAGACTGCACCTAAAACCCATTTTTTAAGCACACCCCAAAACAGGATTGTGTGGAGTGTGTAAAATTGCATCCCAGAACCACGTGTGTATGGACAAGGACACATCCAGTGGAAAAAGGATAAACAAAAACAACCTTGTAACTCTCTCTTCCTGCATCCCATGGTCAATGACCTTTTTAAATTTTTTTTAATGTTTATTTTTGAGAGACAGAGAGACACAGAGTGTGAGTGGGGGAGGTGCAGAGAGACAGGGAAACACAGAATCTGAAGCAGGCTCCAGGCACTGAGTGGTCAGCACAGAGCCCGATTCAGTGATCTTTTTAAAGGAATTTTGTCTTATTATATATGTTGGTTTTTTTTTTTAAACATTGTAGAGAAATACAACCCTCACCTCAGGTTTTATATATTCAGAAAACTATAATTATTACTCAGTGTATCTTTCTGTCCCTGGAAAGAATGCACTGAAATGCTGAGCTTCTGTTATAAAAAGGGTCACTTGCAAGAACGATTAAGGTACTAGAAGAGATGATTCATGTCTGAGAGTCCACAGTGCTGGAGGTATGTTCGATTTCTGCGGATTGTGTCCCAAGGTACTTCCCACTTGCTCTAGCTCATCTAAGCTCCCATAATTGTCATGTGAGTGCTGGCTCAGCCAATTTCTGGTATGAGTCTGGGCAAGTGAGACTCTCTACACCGTATTTCCTTGTGTGCAACATGGAGCCCTCCAGATTCAACTCACATCAGTGTGACTGAGGGATCAGGTGAGACAATGCAAGTGAACCTTTCACACAGTGCCTGGCACAGTCAGGTCATAATCACTCGATAGGTATTGGCTTTCATTAGCATTGCTCTCACATCCTTAAACAGCTCCACTCCAGAAAATCATGTGCAGGAGTTGGGGTTACTGGGGAGTGCAGGGTTTGAAAGGTAGGGCTGCTTTTCTTTGCTTCTACGGGAGAATTATGTAAACCAAACTTATCCCAACATGTAAGATTCTGCTGCGGATTCCAGGGTTGGAAGAATTATTTTGGTAGTATCCCTTCATGTCAGCAGTGGGTGCTGAGGACTGTATAGCAGTCACTTTTTCTATTTTTTTATTATTTTAATTCAACTTTGAGGCAGGCACTGTGCTAGGAGCTATGAGCACAGGAAGAAAACAAGATAGTCTCAGACATTACCCACTAGTTGTGAGAAAAAAAGAAAAAAAATGTATCATTCATGAACTTCAACGTCTTCATGTGCAGAAACACAATCTATGAATTGATCTACTGAATTATATAAAATCAGGTCAACCATTTCTGGAATTGTGGGGCTCATATTTGTAATGGCTCTATCTGGATTGACAGATTCTGCCTTCTTCCCTCCCTCTTTCCCCTCCTCATTCCTTCCTATCTTCCTTCCTTCCTCTTTCTCTCTTCTTTCCCTTCCCTCCTTCCTCTCTCTCCCTTTCTCTCTCTCCCTTTCTTTCTTTCTTCCTTCCTTCCCCTCTCTCCCTTTTTCTTTCTGCCTCTCTCTTTTCCTTCCTCCCTCCCTCTCTCCTTCCTTCATTCTTTTTCTTTTTTCCTTTTTTTTCTTTCTTTTCTTTTCTTCTTTTCAGCCCCAACACAGACACATATCAAATAATGAATATGAACAATTGAATAATACTTGTTTTTATATCTTGTAGAGCTCGCTGTCATTGATTCTATAGAAGCTTCTCTGAAAGATGAAAATGGTAAGGCTTTGTATGTTTGCCTTTATGATATGTTATAGCATGTTTCCTCCTGATCAGCTTTACTTTTGAACTTCCCTGGCTTCAGATAGAAGCCTCATAATGGCAGGATCTTACAAAATAGACTGAGTGATACTTTAAGTCAGTCCTTCATTTCCCAGGGATCAACTTCACACAATAAATGCTGGTTTGGGAATGAGAGGACTTTATAGTCTTAGGGGTGCAGTGAGGGGCTCTGAAGTCTTTCCCCAATGGACTTCATTTGCTTCTGTGGTCTTTATTTTTACTGAGGAAAACACAGTATCAAGTTGCTTCTACATTTTTTTAAGTCTGTGTTCTTGCTCATATTTAGTAACATGAACCGACACTGAGAGGTTCTTGTACAGAAGGCGTTGTGTTATTGTGAGTGCATTTTGTTTAATTCTCTTAATACTCACTATGAAGGATTTTATTCCCATTTTACACAAGAGGGCAGTGATCAAAAATTAATTAAATCCCTTGCACCATGCCACACAGTGAGATCTGAGGCTTCAACACAGAGGGTTTAAAAGTTCATATACTTAGGGCATCTGCGTGGCTCAGTTGGTTAAGTGTCTGACTTAGGCTCAGGTCATGATCTCTTGGTTCACGAGTTTGAGCCCCTCATCAGGCTCACTACTGTCAGCATGGAGTCCACTTCAGATCCTCTGTCCCCCTCTCTCTCTGCCCGTTCCTCACTCATGCGCTTGCTCTCTCTCTTTCTCTCAAAAAACAAGTGGGGGAGAAAAGAGTTCATATACTTACTCAGTTTTCTATTCTTCCTCTAAGATGTCATCACAGTGCAAGAAACTCCAAAGCCACGACCCTGAGACAGGTGCACACATGGGGCATGGGTGTGGGTGCAGGGCTTCAAGTGCCACAAACTGGACTTTTAACCTCAGCCTTTTAATTATTAGTTGCATGAATATGGGTACATTACTTACATTATCTGAGCCAACCAGGAATAACATGAATAACACCTCCCTCAGTTGTTGAAGACGTAAGGTCACATATGTGGAATGCCTAGCATAGTGTATCTCATTTAGCTGACACATTAGAAGTACTAGTTTCTGTCCCTTTCTCCCCACATCTGTGCAAGAAAGTGACGAGGAGCATTGGTTCTACCCCTGTTGATCTGCCCTCCATATCCAATACCAAGGACCTTAGCTAACATATTACCTGACCAAAGGCAAGAAGTTATGAGTACCTCACCTCTCAAGGTCCCTTTTCATACCAAGTACTAATAATTCTGGAGTTTTGATTCTCTGGAGATAAAGCCTGTACAAGAAGTTTCCACAGGAAGAGACCCTGCCTTCTGGTTCATTGAGTAGTCAGTTGGTCCCACAACCATTGTCATTAATTACTTCTTGACATCGTATATTTCCTGGGTAACTTCAAAGGATAGTAAAGGCAATCATTCTATAACATCATAGCTCCAATGAGGAATATTCAGGAAAGGCAAGGGAGTTAGTTATGACCTCCTAACATTGGAGAGAATTTGGATTAACTACTCTCTTCCACTTTATTTTCTTTTGTTATTTTTTTAGGTTTTTATTTAAATTCCAGTTAGTTGACTTAGCGTATTAGTTTCAGGTATACAATATAGTGAATGATTCAACACTTCCATTCATCACCTAGTGCTCTCCACAACTAATGCCTTCTTGTAAAACCTCCCACCCACCCTACTGTGAACACCACCAAATTTCCATGGAGTGTGGAAATTCCTACACTTGGTAGGAATCTCATTAATGCACAATGTGTAATGGCTAAGATGTTGCTAAATCAGTAATTCATCATTATATTTTTGCTTAACTGTTTGTTGCTGGGGGTACTTATTGCATGTGGAGGTGCAGAATTAGAGTTGGTAAGAATGTATTCTTGAACACTGTGTTGCGGGGATTAAGATCTGGCTTGTGATACTTACTAGTTGTATGACACCCGGCAAATTCCTTCTCTGTCCTTAATTTGTCAAATGGGAATGAAAATAATAATCTCGTAGGTTACTGAAAAATTAAGTAAGATTAAAGCTTTGCCCACAAAACTCTCAAAATTAAATATTTGGCATTTAGTTAGTGGTTAAATCATATTAGCTTAATAGCTAACAATATGTTGCTTACAGACATGTTGGGGGGTGAAGAAATGGTTAAAGCTACTTATCACGAATGCTTTTTTCCGGATGACTCATTCATCTAAAACATAACCTTGCTTTTTAAGACTTTGGAATGTACTAAGTGAATTTCACAGAAGTTGTTGATTCACTTGACCCGCAAGCTGGATTCTGGGTTGTCTTGGTGGTGGTGGTAGGGGTGACAGTGGTATAGACGTTTACTGTTGGGTTGGGTTGATGCAGGAAAGTCACTTCCACCCAGGTCATCAGAATTGCATAATACGACCTACCTCCCATTAATAAATCCTAGCCTTTCAAAACAACAGGTGAAACTAACCGATGGCTTCTTTTAGACCCCCTACAGCTGCAGCTTGCGAACACCTCTGCCTACTACACCTACATCATCCTCCTCGTCAAGAGCATGGTCTACACCGTCATCATCACCTACTATCTGCTTGGGAGACCAGCACTCTGCCGCAATGAGAAGAGTTGTAACACATGGTGGCCCAAGGCTCCACTTTTCTTTACTGGCTATTGTCACTAAAGGTGTCTGCTGAGGCTCTAGCGGGGCTTTCTTTCTGGGTGTGGGTTATTGCAGTTCACATGTGTCTTTTTTCTATGTGTCATCACTGCAGAATGGGTTTACAAACTGCTGGGCAAACAGGAAATGTCACTCTGCACCAAGAACAGACTCTGCCATGAGTCAGGGGCGGGGCCGGGGGGCACTCACGGGGGCTTCAGTACCGCTCTCTCTTTCACGCCCACCAGCCCGTCAGCCACCCAGCACCCTCGCCTCTGAGTACAGCCGGCGTGCAGCTTCCATAGCGGCCCCTGGGGCTCTGTATCCAGATAACTGCCTGGAGGCCTTTTATTTTACATTTCTGGAAGCTGCTATCTTTGCTACCTGAATTTTGTACTGTTGTTCATAACAGGCATAATAAAAATAATCAAAAGTGTACTTTTATCTCTGTGTTCTTTCATTTGGTGAAATCTGAGAGGCTAAGGTAAGGAACAGCATGACAACTGAGCCTTCAAATTCAGCATTGGTTGTAATCATGGCCAATTCCACATTTCTAACTATTTCCCTGAGAGAGTCCTTGTGATGCCTTCTTTGGGGCACTGTCCCCAGGGGAGCCACAGCCAGTGAAGGTGCCCAAGTTATTACTCCTTCAAAAGGCAGCTGAATTAGACTCATTTGGTTTAAGACACTCCAGTGGCAAAGGCCATAACATGTTGCATGCCTGGCTGGTGTGTCAGACCTGGACCAGTGTCTCACGTGCACCATGTTTCCCGATGTCACAAGAACCCCATGAGAGCTGCACTAACACGGGAAGGGAGGGTGCTGGAGGGGTTAAGTGCTTGGACTCTGGGTCCCAAGTGCCTGGGTTTAAATCTTGGGTCTATAGCTATTTGAACTCTCTGTGCCATAATTTTCCCATTTATAAAACGGACTTACAGCGACATATCTCCTGGAGTTTTGTGAATGCGATGAGTTTTTATGCTGAATACATTCAAGTCCTCAATTGCATTTGTATCTACTGTTGGCAGATATACTTTAGAAGTAATAGAGAACACACACACACACACACACACACACAATGAACACACTAAGATTTACGTGCAATGCTGTAGCACCATTCACAACAGCCACAAATGAACTCAAATGCCCAGTAAGAAACCAGAAAAATAAACTAAATGATGTCACATGCCGGACTAACATGCATCTACAAAAAAATTCAGATTGTTAAAGATACAGAAAATTAATCAGGAAGTGTTGTTGAAGAAATACACATGGCAGGACCATAATAAAATTGGTAGATTATACCTTCATATGATTTCAAATTCAAAACACTCTAAAAATTGAACTAAGAAATCTTGTTTCAACCACTGTCTCTACCTCCCAAACATTTGCAGGTCACATTTTTCTTTCTTGTGCATCTTTCGAGTTATTTCTGCAAATATGAGTTTACATATAAACATAAATACAAAAATGTCTCATTTTCTTCCAACACACAGGTAGTATACAACATATATTATTCTGCTTTTCTCACTTATATATTCTTCAGCTCTTTTTATGTCCATATATAGGGACACATAGCTGAACAGTATTTTACTGGTGAACGTACATTTTGTAAGATCAGTTCCTTGCAATAGACGAATGGATTCTTTCCAATCTTTTACTATTATAAAATATGCTGAAATTATAATCTTGTTTTATAATATTGGACATGTGTACTTGTAATTTTAAAGGTATTGCCAACTTACTCCGACAGAGGTCACGCCATTGTGCCCTTCCCACCACAGTGTAGGTCAGTGTCAGGACTGTGCTTGTCAAACATCAGGATTTTGGTAATCTGACAGGTGAAAAGTAGTATTCCACCGTGGTTTTGTTTTTTCTGATGAGGATAACCATATTTTCATAGATTGAGTCCATTTATGTTTCTTTTTTTGTACAATATTTGTCCAGTCCTTTGACCATGATTTCTGAGGAATAATACTATTAAGTATGACACTCATTTATATGTGTATGTATATTTCTACAAATGTGGGTATAAAACACAATGTTCAATGCACGGTAGGTGGGTGAAGAAATTAGTGATTGTTTTTCTCTTTTTCTAATGAATCCTTTTAAAGTAAAAGTTAAAAAGGGGCACCTGGGTGGCTCAGTCGGTTAAGCGTCCGACTTCGGCTCAGGTCATGATCTCACGGTCCGTGGGTTCGAGCCCCGCGTTGGGCTCTGTGCTGACAGCTCAGAGCCTGGAGCCTGCTTCAGATTCTGTGTCTCCCTGTCTCTCTGACCCTCCCCTGTTCATGCTCTGTCTGTCTCTGTCTCAAAAATAAATAAACATTAAAAAAAATAAAGTAAAAGTTAAAAATTTTTAATGTTTATCTTTGAGAGAAAGAGAAACAGAGTGTGAGCAGGGGAGGGACAGAGACAGAGGGAGACACAGAATTCGAAGCAGGCTCCAGTCTCCAAGCTGTCAGCACAGAGCCTGACATGGGGCAAGAACTCAGGAACCGCAAGATCATGACCTGAGCAGAAGACGGACACCCAACCGACTGAGCCACCCAGGCGCCCCTAAAGTAAAAGTTTTTATATACTAGAATAAAATAATGTCTCATTTAAAATTGGGAAGGATTTTTTGTTTATTTACAATCAGCTTCAGTTTCTGTGAAACAGGTGTTTTGGAGACCAAGTAGAGGTGGAAACAGCACAAGACCCACCAGATACCAAAAGGAGGAAATTTAATTCCCATTTACTTCTTCATTTTCAGGAATTTCATTAGGCTTCTTCTTTAGACCAAATACCTGGGCCTCCACTTAGAGATCTGGAACTGTTTGTGTGTGTGGAAAGCACAGAGGCAAAGGGAAAACTAGCAAATGACCCAGAGCCGCGTGGGCTGATTTCAGGGCCGGGCACTCCTAGCCAGTGTCCCCTGTGGCTTCCAATCCTCAGCCCCTCCCTTCCCCAACCCGACCTGGGCAGCCCTGCAGGCTCTGCTCTGCACTGGCAGGTGCAGAGAGGGGGAGGGTGGTGGTGCAGGGGACAGTGTGGGGGGCAGGAAGGGGCTGGTGTTTTGTTTTCTCAGGGTTTTTCTGGTCTATGTGCTGTCAAATGTGGTTGATTCGTGGAAAAGGCTTGAAGTCAAACCGGCCCCTACTGGTTGGGGCTGTGCAAGCGGTGGCTGGGGTGCTGCATGATAAATTAAGGGCAGTTAAACCACAGCCAACTTTGCTCACTTCCAAAAGGTCACAGCTAATGAAAAAATACCCATCTGCACACACGCATATGATTGCTGCCAAAGATATTCTTATTCTGTGGGTGAGGGGTTCCCCTATTTTATACCAAGTTCATTCCAAGTAGCTGCTTCATGAGTTGGGAATCGTATGACCAGGATTGTTGAGACGCTGCACCTTCAGTCCAGTCTGATGCCTCTGTTCTGCGGGGAACGGCCCGCAGACTTCTCGTAGCCCCAGCTAATCCTGGCATCTACCAAGGATCTGTGCTTCCCCCTGGCGTGCGATTTCCTCAGGTGGTACTTTTGGTCTCATTTTGTCAGTGTGGACAGGGGAACACAAGACCCGGGCACATGAAACTATTAGCACAGGTAGAGTGTAGACAGGGCAACAGAAAGGGACTTTTTTCCTCACGAGAACAGACATATGGAGGCCCTTAGTCAACTGTGTAATTGAATGCCACGTGCTGGATCATCTTAGTCCTTCCAAAGGGACACAATACCGTAGCATGAAGCTAAGCAAGGTTCAATAGCAGACATACACGGGAGATAACAGTGTGCTGGGGGTCAAGTGGAAGAGCATTCAGTAATGTGAGCACAACGAGCAAGTGTCCCCACCTCCACGCCACCCGCGTACGGTACAGAGAGGGTGCCCAGCCCTGGGACCCAATCTGTCCGGTGCCTGGCAAAAGCAGAACTCGATTTCTGAGATCAGCCTTTTATGCTTCCAGTCTGCCTTCACTGCGCATTCTCAACACAGACTTCATTCCTCTTGGTCTGTGCTCTGAGAGTCAACTTCTTGGGCGAGTCTCGGCTTCCAGGAGCATGGGCCACGTACTACTGGTTCAGCCTAGCGTATGTAGGTGAGGGCTCTTTCTCAGGGTAAATATACAGGGACATCCGGCTGAGGCATCATCTGGGGGCCTGGTGTGTATGCGGCTCCCCTCCTGAGACAGGGTGTTCTACCTGAGGCCCCTCCACTGAGTTCTCGAGATTCGGCCAGACCCTGCAGACACTCCTCGCCCTTTCTCCACCAGGAGGCTCTTTCCCCTTAGGCCTCAGCCTCCCACAACCCTCCTCGTGGCACTCCGGTCCTCTGGTCCAGTGTCAGAACAAGCACAGACGGAGCTGACGTGACCTGCACAGACGGCCAGTTGCCACCACCGTCACTACACACAGTTGAGTTTTTCTTGAAGGACACAGTGAATAAGACCAGAAAACTAACAGACACGCTGCCTTCTATGAGGCATTGAGGTGAACATGCATATCTGAAAGAAGGAGTTCACGATGTAACTTAGTTTATTTCAGTTCAAATTAGCCACATAAAGAGAAATGATGGCCACGGTCTTCTCTTGTTCATCCAAAAGAAGACTCTCACGTTATTTCAGAACCGTACTTCTAAGGGAAGGATACCATTTCATAATGAAAACAATGCAAAATGTCTGGTTATGCTCGAACATGCATCCACACCCCTCCGTGCCCCATTCGGTAATCCCAATACTTTAAGCCAAATACATAATGCCAAATAAGGAAAGTAAAATGAACCACTTCGATACATTGGATTTTATTACTTTTTAAAATTGTACAAAGAGTGCGTAAGCGTGAGTTAAAAAACACGAGGGAAATGTAGGATGTTAAAAAAAGAAATACAAAAGAAATCTGAGACATGAAACAAAAAAAAACCTCCAACCCTGCAAAGCAAATAAAAAGAGATTTTGCTTACTAAAAAAGGGTTATTCCAATATATTAAGAAGTCTTTTGATCGGGAATACAGCACAAGACTCGGCTCCAAGTATTCATGGACAGATCAGACTCAGTCTCACCCAAGGTGGTGTGGCTCATCACATGATGCACCTGCCGCAGGCAGGCTCCTAAATGTACGTGGGTGTGGTAAGACGTCTATGAGGTATTACAATAAATAAGTTCCTTATCGGCCGTCCGCTGAAGTCAGCGGCGGGTGTCAGCACTTCAACCTGCAACAGGAAAGACCCCGGCTCTGGTCCTTGTCCTCCTCCAGTGACTTTCAGTGACAGATTTCTCACACTTGGAAGAAGAGACGAAAACACACGAATATTTGAGACACAGTGTTAACAGGTAAAGTGCTACACTTTGCCCTGTATTTCGATGAGAAAGTCTGTGTGAAGCTGGGCGGCTACAAACACGTGAAGACCTGGGTGTGGCCACTTAAGAACTTATTTTAAAGCCTTCTTGAATTTGGCTGTTCACGTGCCCCCATCTCTGCTGCCTCTCAAGCACCGATGCAGAAAGCGGGGCTGGAGCGGGCTGGGGCGCAGGGGCTTTAGAAACAGGGCCCGCTCGCTGCCCCCAGGCTGCCTCCGAGGCTAGTCCCTGCCTGTCCCAGCTCCTCAGCAGCTCTGAGCCAGGCACCACTTTCCTTCCATCATCACGTGATTAGGCGGACACGCTGCTACTACAATTCACTTTGTGTTCATTTGCTGCCATTTCAGGGGTGGAAGTGTTTCCCTTTGATGACCTCAAGGGGCTGAACAACACGCTCCACCTTGAGGCCCATCAGGCTACTGCTCTGGCTGGACCACACCTTTCATCTCGGGAGCTCCACGGCACCTAGGGACACCTGGGTGCAGGTCCAGGGAGGACCCTGGTACCAGACTGGGTGGGCCCGAGTCCCAGCTCTGCCACTCGCCAGCGGTGCCCGCTGGGACGGTCACTCACCATGCTAGTCCCACTTGCCCAGGTGTAGACAGAGATGCTCGGTACCCACGTCGAGTAGGACTGCTACCCTCACTCAGCACACTAGGTAGGGTTTGTAACTGAGTAACACCTGACATGGAGATGCTCTGGCTAAGTAAACAGTAACGAACTCATTCTTACTCTGCAGAGATGTGGATGGGAAGCAGGTGTATGACGGTCAGCACTTGGCAGCAGGGATTTACGGTGTATGCAAATAATCGAATTATGATGCCGTAGGCGGGAAACTCATGTAAGGCTATGTGCCAATTTTAACCTCAATTAGAGAAAGAAGAAATGGGAACTCTGAGATATTTTTTATACTTTACAAATTCATACTGATGCAAAAGAATGGTAAGAAATTTCACATGAAAAAAATGTAACCATAAATTCATGTGAATGGGACAGAGCTGGCTCTAGATTTATACTCATATTCTTTGAATTTCACCTTGAATCTACTCAGAGAAACGATCCATATTTAACTAGTTTGTTGCTACACTTTCGGTTGCACTTACTGTCACAAAGTAGTACTCATAGTTCCAAAAGTGGTTTTTCACCGTCCTGCTTTTCTTCAGCTTCTTCTTCAGATCCTACAAGGGAGGGAAAGGGAAGGAGAAAAAGTATCAGATTCCATTAAGGACACAAGCCATTTGCTTGAAATGATAATATACGGGCATCAAATTTTATGTGGGAGGTGCATCTGCTCATCTAATCCTCAGTATTAAAGGTTGGAGTTAAAAAACTGTACCTGTAAAATCAAGTTTTACTTTATTTCTCATAGGAAGAAAACACTTAAAATAGGATCGATCACTCATACTAATCAGTTGAATGGACTTCCCTTATGTAGTTCTGAAAGTTTTCATATAAAGCAAGAATTATTATCTACTCCTAGTCCTCCTCCTCCTCCTCTTTGCTGACAGGCTTAGGTATTTTTCAAGTGTAGCTGACACTGAGCTTTGGTACAAATCATTTAATCTACCTATTTTTAATGTTTATTAATTTTTGAGAGAGAGACAGAGACAGAGAGAGGGAGACACAGAATCCAAAGCAGGCTCCAGGCTCCCAGCTGTCAACACAGAGCCCGACGTGGGGCTTGAACTCACAAACTATGAGATCATGACCTGAGCTGAAGTCGGACGCTTACCTCACTGAGCCACCCAGGTGCCCCAATGGTATGTTAATCTTATGGCTTATGACATATTAGCTCGAATATGTCTATAGAAACAAACTTTCCCATATTAACTGTTTAGTTCTTTTAAGGTATACAGTTGACCCTTGAACAGCATAGTTATGATCTGTGCAAGTCCACTTATATTTGGGTTTTTTCGATATAGTACTGTTTTATTTTTTTATGACTTTAATTTTTTCAAAATGTTTGCTTTAGAGAGAGAGAGAGAGAGAGAGAGAGAGAGCACATGAGCAAGGGAGGGGCAGAAAGAGAGGGAGACACACAATCCAAAGCAGTCTCCAGGCTCTGAGCTGTCAGCACGGGGCCCGACACAGGGCTCGAACTCACGAATCGCGAGATCATGACCTGAGCTGAAGTTGGACATTTAACCAACTGAACCACCAGGCGCCCTACTTATTTTTAAAAGTCGCTGTACCCAGTGAGTGAGAGTTTTGAGGACTTCCTGATGCTGAGAGTGACGGTGCTGTAGCACTGGGACACCGCGGTGGGTCCTGCCTTGTGAACCTTAGATTATTGGTATGTTGGAGCCCACCATTTCATTCTGCAATTATTCCTTGAGGAAACATGTCTGACGCAATCATACTTTTTTCCATTAAGTATATTTTACTTCTAAAAATCTGGGAAAGGGTGCCTGGGTGGCTCAGTCAGTTAAGTGTCCGACTTTGGCTCAAGTCATGCTCTCACGACTCGTGAGTTCAAACCCCTCATCAGGCTCTGTGCTGACAGCTGAACCTGGAGGCTGCTTCAGATTCTGTGTCTCCCTCTCTGCTCCTCCCCCACTCACACTCTGTCTCTCTCTGTCTCTCAAAAATATATAGACGTAAAAATTTTTTTTTTTTAAATCTGGGAAAAAATCTAGATGTTTGAAGGTAGGAGAAAAGTTAAATGATTATCTTATTTCCACAAAATATCTTGTATCCATTTATATTTATACGGTTCAAAACAGCATGGGAAGTGCCTATTTTATAATAAAGTAAAAGCAAATACACAATGAAAAAAACTGTATCCCATAAGATCGTATTGATAAAAATAAAAACTTAAATACATGCGTGCCAGTAAGAAAGACTCTAAGAAAATAACCAGATGACTTGAATCACTTCTGGATATTCCAAAATACATACAACAAACTGACTTTATAAATTTTAAATTATCATCTTTAAAAAAGGGTATAAATAACATCAGCAGTATGGCCACACTTATGTGACATTACAAACACAAAACTAGCAGGAGACAAACTGAATTGTTAATACTGATGTGGTCACAGAGTTTGAAGGACAGGTTTTTTGGTTGCTGTTCTTTTTTAAAATTTTTTTAATGTTTATTTTAGAGAGAGAGAGAGAGAGCGAGAGAGAGAGCAGGGAAGAGGCAGAGAGAGGGAGACACAGAATCGGAAGCAGGCTCCAGGCTCTGAGCTGTCAGCACAGAGCCCGACGCGGGGCTCGAACTCACGAACTGTGAGGTCATGACCTGAGCCAAAGTCAGACGCTTAACTGACTGAGCCACCCAGGCACCCCTCTTTGGTTGCTGTTCTATGCACATTTTTATAAAAGGCCTGTGTTATTCTCACAATCAGGGAAGGAACATAAAAAAGGAGCAGTGGGAAGACCAAGGTACAGGTTAGGGATAGGGCCTCCTCACGCACAAAGGAAACAGCCTGCCTCACAGCTGCTTTCCTCTTGTCAGATAAGACACCTCAAACAACACATTTTTTTTTCCCTTCTGAGAATGTCTGCCTGCTTTAGAGCCAAGAACAAATCTGGTCCAGTAGAATGAACAGTGGAGAATCTGAAGAAAAGATTGTGTCCCACATCCTAACCTCATAAATGTCACACAGTCCAGGTGAGCTTGTGGTGACATAAATAGATAAAGGCACAGTGGTTGGAACGCTTCGCTTTCTAGCCTATTAAATTGCTGTAAATCATAGACACACTGGGGCCAGTTAACACGTTCTCACTCTGAAACGAGTCTAAGGAGAATGGTCATACCTTTTCTTCCTGTTTCTGACCTTACTTTCCACCTGCCAGGCTACTAGCATTTGAGTGACAAGTGTCTTGGAATAATTTGGGAGTTCTAAATAAAGGCAAACTTCTAATTAAAACATAGGTACATTAAATAATATGTATCCTTTACATAATTCAAAATAGTAACAAGACCTTCTGGTTACAGTCAAGTGCAGTTAACAAACCTTCTCCTTGAAAAGCAACTGTAACACTCAACTAGACGAGCAAAACTAACCATTTCAGCAGCTGGGAAATGTCCAAAGACATACAACAATCTGAGAAGTGTTTATGTTTGAAAAACTGCAGAATTCAGGGAACCACACTGGTGCTCTTGCCGGCGTTGATCTCATTCTTCCCCCACCTCCCACCTGCTTGGGCATGAAGGGTGTTCCAAGATAGGACAGGCAGTGGGGAGCGGTGTGAGGGCGAACCGACAGACTCAGGGGTGCTCTGGCAGGAAGGCAGGGGCTGTGCTGGTCGGAGGTTGCAGTCGTGGCTGCAGCAAACGTGTGCTTGGCTGAAGCCATGTGCACGCTTAGTGGAGACTCAGCAGAGCTCAAGCTGGCCACACACTCCTGGTCAATCCCGAGGCCTTGGACATAGGCAGAGGAGATGTGAAAAAACTCAGCCAAGAGTAGAAACAGAGGACGACTTGATATTCCCTAAAATGTAAATGTGCTACTCAATATATACAAATAACCATTTGTCAGAGGATGGAAGTCTTTTTTTCATTTCTGGTATAATGAATGTGTACTGTTAGATTAGATTTCAGTGTCTGATATACTGATTCATCAATTCTATACATTACTCACTGTTTATCCCAAAAAATGTACTCTTAGTCCCTTTCACCTATTTTACCAATCCCCACCCCCCACCCCCACCACCTGCCCTCTGGTAGAAAGTCTGTTTTCTGTATTTAAGAGTCTGTTTTTTTATTTGTCTTTCATTTCTTTGTGGGTTTTTTTTTTCCTTTCTTAAATTCCACAAATGAGTGAAATCATATGGTATTTGTCTTTCTCTGACTGACTTACTTCACTTAGCAGAGGATGAAAGTCTTATGAAGGTGTTTGAGCACAATTTCTATCTAATCACTAATCACTGGCGACCACAGCTAAGCTTAAAAATAAATTAAAAATTAAAAATCTGAGTAGAGTTAACACTCACACACTGCAAGGGACACAATTTCACAGATTTTGCCTAAGCAATTTTCTAAGCAAAAACATAACAATAAAAGCAACCTCTGGGGGGGAAATCGGAATCTAGAGTTGCTAAAATATATTTTCAACAAAATATTTTTCAACTAAAAAAAAAGATAGGAAAAGAATCAAAAAGTGTGACTATTCTCAGGGGGAAAAAAACCCCATAACAATTCAATAGAAACTGTCTCTGAATGTGTCCAGGTAATTTATCTGGCAGACAGACTTCAAAGCAGCTATTAAAAATATGTTCAAGGATGTACAGAAAACCACGTTTAAAGAATTAAAGGAAAACATGACCACAATAAATGAACAAATAGATTCTAAAGAATGAGACAAATTACAAAACAGAAAAGGTACTTAAAAATGTAAAATCTGGAATAGAAAAATATAATATTTAAGCAAAATATTCTCTAGAGGGGTTTAAAAGAATATTCAAGTTGGCAGAAGAAATAATCTGTGAAACTGAAGATAGGGCTGTATAAGTTATCCGATCTTAGGAAGAGAGAAAAAGACTGAAGAAAAATTGAAAAGAGTTCAGAGACCAATGAGATAGCATATATGGAATGAACTCCCAGAGAGGCAGAAAGGAAAAAAAGAACAGAAAAAATGTTTGAAGAAACAATGGCCTAAACTCCCTCATGGCTAAAACATCCCAATTTATTTGAGAGATAATAATCTAGATATTTAATAAAGTAAAGAAATACTGCTTATGATGTATACAAACAGATTCACATGTAGACACATAATAGGCAACCTGATGAAAGCCAAGCACACATGAAAAGTAAACGTAACACATTGAATTTCATAAGAGGTCGCTAAAGCAATGCCTAGATGAAAATTCATATTCTTTTTTTTTTATGTTTATTTATTTTTGAGAGAGAGAGACAGGCAGACTGTGAATCAGGGAGGAGCATAGAGAGAGAGGGTTTGAGAGAGGGCTCAAACCCACGAACGGCAAGATCACAACCTGAGCTGAAGTCAGATGCTTAACCGACTGAGCCACCGAGGCACCCCAAAATTTATAGCTTTAAATGCCTCTATCAAAAAAGAAGAAAAATCTAAAATCAATCATGGAAAAGAAGAATAAGCTAAACTCACCCAAACAGAATAAAGGAAATAAAAATTGGAACAGAAATAACTGAAGTGGAAAACAGAAAAACAAGAGAGAAATACCAATGAAAACAAGTCCATTTTTTTGAAAATCACAAGTTTGACAAACATCAACCTAGAGTTACAAAGAAGAAATGAAAGAAGACACAAATTTCCAAAATCAAGAAAAAAAGAATATCGCTACCAACTCTACAGAAATTTAAAATGATTATAAGGAAACATTATAATTTGTGTCAACAATTACATAATTTAGAAGAAATGAATTCCTAGAAAGACACAAATTAACAAAATGGACTTGAGAAATAAAAAATCTGAATACATCTATACATAATACAGAATTAGCAATTAGAAGTGTTCCCACAAAGATAATTAATTCTTAGCCCAGATGGTTTCTTTGAAAAATCTATCAAACATTTAAAGGGGAAACAATATTAATCATTCATAAGAAGAATTCATTCAGAAAATACAGTGTTTAGGAAGACTTTCTAATGTATTCTATGAGGTCAGCATTACTGATATTAAAGCCAAAGACATAAAAAGAAAACTACAAGACCAATAGGTAAAATGTCATAAGAATCAGTATAAACATTCTCAAGAAAATATTAGCAAATCAAATCCAGAAACATAATAGTGGATCATCCAGCATGACCAAGTAGGAATTTTCCTAGATATAAACAGCTGATTTGACATCCAAATATTATTTAATGCATCACCATATTAACTGAATATAGGACAAAAACCACATTATCATCTCAATAGATGCATACAGAGCACGTGAAGAATTTAATGCCCATTCATGATAAGAACTCCCAGCACACTAAGAATAAAAGCAAACTTCCTCAACCTGATAAAGGGCATCTATGAAAACTCAGAGCTAATCGTACTTAATGATGAAAGACTGAACGTGTTCCCCCAAAGACCAGGAACAAGACAAGGATGTCTGCTCTTGAAATTTTTTATCCACCTTTATTTATTTATTTGAAAAAGAGAAAGAGAGCAAGGAAGGGGCAGAGAGAGAGGAGAGAGAATCCCAAGCTGGCTCCATTCTGTTAGTGTGTAGCCTAACACAGGGCTCAATCCCACGAACTATGAGATCATGACCTGAGATGAAATCAAGAGTCAGATGCTTACCCGACTGACTACCCAGGTGCCCTTGCTGTTGACATTTCTGTTTAACACGGTATTAAGGTTCTAGACAGTGCAACAAGGGGAAAAAAGGATATCTAACAGATTGAAAATTAAAACTAAAAGTCTTTATCCACAGATGACATAATCTTGTATGTAGATAATGCCATGAAATCTACAGGCACACAAAACCAAAACTAGAACTAAGGAACAAGCTTAGCCTTGTTGCAAAGTACAAATTCCATAAAAATTCTATACAAAATATCAGTTGTATATTTATGTACTAGCATGGACAAATTGAAAATGAAATTAAAGGAACAATTCCATTTACTATAGAACTAAAAAGGATAAAACACTTTGGAATTAATTCAACAAAAGTAGAGCAAAACCATGCTGAAAATTACAAAACAATGCAGAGAAAAATTAAAGAATATCTACATAAATGCAAAGAGGGTCCATGTTCATCGATTACAAGATTCAATATTATTGTGATGGCAAGTCTTCCCAAATTCATCTATAAATCCACTGCAGGCCTTATTCACAAAAAATTAACAAGCTCATGCCAAAATTGACATGAAAACACAAAATACCTAGAACAGGCAAAATCATTTTGATAAGGAACACAGTTGGGAGAACCGATAAGGTCACCCTGCAGAAGCAATGTGGGGGAGGGGCGCACCCCAAATTTGACTTGGATGTTGAGACTGATGAAGCCGCACACACAGAGGGTGTGAACAGGTTTATTACTGACACAATTTAGGGTCCTGGGGACAGCAGGACGAGCCATTCAAGCAAGGTCTTAGAGCACCTGATTTCAGAGCTCACAGAATTCAGTTACTAATTAAGCCAGTGTGGTCCTGGTTCAGAGAGAGCATATGGGTCACCAGAAGAGAACAGAGAGTCCGAAATAAACCTGTATTTATGGTCAACTGGACTTTGATAAATGCGCTGAGTTAATTCAGTGCAAGACAGGATAGACTTTTCAACAAATGCTTCAGCTACAACCAGGTATCTGAGGGCAGAAGAGTGAAGGTCATTCCTTACCTCCTCCATGCATGAAGACTAATTCACGATGGACCATAAACTTAACGGAAGAGCTAATACTATAAAATCTTCTAGAAGAAAACATAGGAGGAAATTTTTGTGACACAGGGTTAAGGCAAGGAGTTCTTAGATGTGACCCCAAATGCATTATCCATAAAAGAATAAATTCTGATAAACTCTGACTTCATCACGATACAAAACATGAGCTTCAAAAGGCTCCAGAAAGAAAATGAAAAGACTACAACCTTGGAAAGAAGTATCTGTGCATCACAGAAGAAACTTTTATCTGATAAAGGGTTTTTATCCAGGATGTATAAAGAACTCTTACAACTCAGTAAAAAGGCAAACAACATAACTTAAAAAAAAGGGGGGGGTGTGTGAAATGGACATTTCTCCAAAGAAGATATCTGAATAACTAATTAGCGCATGAACAGGTTCTTGAGGCCGCCAGTCCTTATGGGCAAATGAGGACCACAAGGAGATAGCACTTCACACCTGCTGGAATAACTGATCAAAAAGACAGCCTCGGCCATGAGGCTTGTCTGTGAGAACAGGGAGAGCAAGCCCTTACACACTGCTGGAGGGAGTGTAAGATGTGCAGCAACTCTGGAGAACACTTTGGCAATTACTGGAAAAGTTAAACAGAAACTTGCCAAACACTCAGTGAGTCCTGTCCTAGGAATCTATAGGAAAAGAAAAACAAACGTCGCCACAAAGACATGCACTTAAAAGTTCATATCAGGATGAGTCATAACAGCAAAACTGCCAACAATTCCAACGTCCATCCACTGATGAATAAACAAAACACTGTATATCCATACAATGGAATAGTATTGAGCCGTGCAAAGAACTTATACGTAGTACAACATGAATGGCCATCAAGAACACTATCCTAAGAGGCCACATGCAGAAAACTACATATTCTGTGATTATATTGATATGAATTACCCAAAAAAGGCAAATTTTCAAGACAGAAAGGAGATCAGTGGTTTATCTAGGACTGCAAATAGGAGCAAGGGTTAGATACAAATATTTTCAGATGAAAAAAGTGCTCTAATATTATACTGTGAAGTTGGTTTAAAAAGTATAAATTTACTTGGGGTGCCTGGGTGGCTCAGTTGGTTAAGCGTCCAATTTCAGCTCATGTCATGATCTCACAGTTTGTGGGTTCAAGCCCCGCGTTGGGCTCTGTGCTGAAAGCTCGGAGCCTGGAGCCTGCTTCGGATTCTTTACCTCTTCTCTGCCCTCCCCCTCCCCAGTTCATACTCTGTCTCTCTCTCTCTGTCTCTCTCAAATATAAACATAAAACACTTTTTAAAAAGTGTAAATTTATTTAAAATCATGCAATTACACACTTATGATGGATGAATTTTATGGTATGAAAATTATAACTCAGTCAAGCTATTCTTTTTTTTTTTTAATAAAGATTATGTAGTATCCTCGGCAGTGATGTTTCAATACAATTTACCATTCTTAATAAAAATTAGAGGGGCGCCTGGGTGGCTCAGTCGGTTAAGCGGCCGACTTCGGCTCAGGTCATGATCTCGCGGTCCGTGAGTTCGAGCCCCGCATCGGGCTCTGTGCTGACAGCTCAGAGCCTGGGGCCTGTTTCAGATTCTGTGTCTCCCTCTCTCTCTGCTCCTCCCTGTTCGTGCTCTGTCTCTCTCTGTCTCAAAAATAAATAAATGTTAAAAAAAATATTTAAAAAAAAATTAGAAAAACTGTCTTTCAAATCTATTGATTATACATGGGGTGACTATGGAATTCATCACCTAAACAAGAACATTTCCTATAGATCAAAGCGGTTCTAATAATCATTACTTGGGGCCACAGGAATAAGTCAAGACTACCCAGGGCAAACCAGCATGCATGGCTGCTTGCTATTAGAAAGTGTCAAACGAGGGTGCTGGGGTGGCTCAGTTGGTTAAGCATCCTACTTCGGCTCGGGTCATGATCTCATGGTTTGTGGATTCGAGCCCCGTTTCAGGCTCTGTGCTGACAACTTGGAGCCTGGAGCCTGCTTGGTTTTCTGTGTCTCTCTCTCTGTCCCTCCCCCACTCGTGCTGTCTCTCAAAAATAAATAAATGTTAAAAAATTTTTTTAAAAAGTGTCCAATTTGAATTATACTGTCTTCTTCTAGATTTGCTTATTATCACAGATTATATAATGCAATTGAGCTATTCTTCAATTTAAGTATTAAGATGATTTAGAAGATGATTTACAAGGTGACGAACTATCTTTTCCTCAGCATCACGGCTGGTTCACTTCAGCTGTCTGACCACCATAACAACTTGAGCCCAATCATCTGACAAGGCTTGTGCTTCCTCATCCTTCCACTGAATACACAGGTGAGCAGGACATGGTTAGACCCACAAAGAAACCTCCCAACAAACCACCTTTACATTCCTTAGAAGCACATGTCACGAAAGGTGCTAACTTTCAGAATCTCTCTGATGCTAAAATTCAAGCGACACCTTTATAAGGAAAAATACTAACATTTTATTTTTGGTGACTCTGATTTCTTTCTCCCTCCTCATTCCTTCATTCCACAGTTACAAATCTACTAAGTGCCGGCACCGCCCTGGGCGCTGGAGAAGGAAAGTCAAGAGCAGGCGAGCAGGACCCAGATGCTCTCTTGTCCCCCAGGCACCAATCAGCACTGTGTCAGTCCCAGGGCAGCAGAAGCACAGACTCCTGTTCTGTGTAGTTTTTAGCCACCGGCCTATTGAGCCAGCCATGCTTTAGAGGAGAACCTTCTTTTCAAGATACATTAATTCCAATAATAGGTTTTTTAAACATGTTTATTTATTTTGAGAGAGAGAGGGAGAGAGCCAGGGAGAGAGGGAGACAGAGAATCCCAAGCAAGCTCCATGCCCTGCACACAGAACCCAACATGGGGATTGATCTCATGAACCATGAGATGATGACCTGAGCTGAAAGAGGTGGCCACCCAACTGACTGAGCCCTGCAATAACAGTTTTTAATTTTAATTCTTTCCTAACTTGCATCTTCATACAATGAAAATATAATACAATAGAGTAAGTCACATTGAATCCTCCTTCTCTGCCTATGACTCACTTGCATTTTGTCTTGAACAAAGAAGCTACCTGAACACCCAGACCATGTTCAAGGTCAGTTCCATAATCCAATGAACTGGTCATGCTCCCAACCACCACTAGGTGGGGGTAAAAGTCACAGGCAGGAAGCCAATGGATTCAGGACTGGAAAGTTTGATGAAGAATGTCTAAGGTGTAACTCCTCCCATTATCATTATCCGGCTGTTCTGAACTTCTAATTGGGTAAAGATATTAGCACCAAGAACTTTTGTTAGTCCTAGAAAAATAAAAGCTAGATAAAAGCATGAACAATGTGAACTCCGTTTTTTCAAAAGAATGATTCCTATGACATAAAAAAACCTCAGTGAAATAACCCTCATAGAGAGGTAATGAAAAACTGAATACTTATATTGAGTATCTGCCGCCTGACAAAGAGATTGGCTGCTAGTTCATATCTGTATTTCGTCTGACTCCATGCTTAGATCCAACATAGTCCAGAGAATATCAAGTTAGGGTTTCTAATTAAGTAAATACATTAGTGCTGAGAACTTTTACTAGTGTTAGAAAAATAACAGCTGTGCAAAAGCACGGACTAAACTGTGAACTGCCTTTATCCAAAAGAACAAGTCCTATGACATACCAAAATATCTCCCCGAAGTAACCCTCATACTGAAGTAATGAGAGTTTGATACTTCTTTGACTTTCTGCTGAGAAGAGAAATTCTGCCAATTCACATCTGTAGTTCATCTGACCCTATGCTTCCTGATTTAACCTGCTTTAATATCAAATACGAATAGCCCAGGATATAAAGGTACTTCGAGTTCCAATGATTGACTATGTCACATTGCTGGGCCTTTGATCTTTCACATGCCTCTTTCTGCCTGGAATCTGCTTTACTATCCTATGTGTGTGTGTGTGTGTTTCAAATAGTTACTAAGCTCAATGCGGGGAATGAAATAACACAGTCTCTCTAACTCAAGTTTCCACCCCAGTGATAGAATGAGGCCAGGTCAAGGCTGAAGGCAGTGCAGCCCGCACAGGTGGGAGAAATGTCCTAGGAAATGCAGAGAATGTTCTCCCAGGAGCCAGAGGGTGGGGGTGCGGTGGGACAGCCTTCTCTCCCGTGCGTGGAGAGCAGGCCTGCAGAGGGGCAGTGTGACAAACAGAAAAAGCAAGCTGCCCGATGGCTTGATGGCTTGGGCTCACAATGTTTTCAGCAAAGCTAAGAAGAGAACACATGGAGACGGTACCAGGAGGTCGGACAACTGGGTAATGAGGTCAAAATGGTGCTTTCTGCCAGGCTCAGGACCCAGGACTTCCTTAATTCTTTCTGCCACTGAAGGCTTCTGGGCAGGGGAAGAGGTGGTCAATGCTGCGTTTCCATTAATACTGAGAGGGCCCACATGGATCAGCTGTGAGCGCGGATTCCAGCACTGAGTCGGGGTTCAGATCCCACCACCTCCTACTCCTCCAGAGACCTTGGACAAATGATTCCCCTCTCTGTGCCTCAATCTGATGGTCTCTGAAATAGGGATAATGAGACTCCTACCTCATCGAGTGGTTTGAGGAAGCCATATCACAATGCAATTGTTATATTTGATATGGCGCTCTGGCGGGGCAGGGAGAGGGTGACCGAGGCAGCAAATGGCTGCAGAAACCAAAGCAGGGAATGCTGAAGGAAAGGTGGAGAAGACAGGAAGCGGTGCAATGAATGAGGTAAAGGAGGCAGAAATACAGAGGGTGGAAATGGCCTGGAGAAGGCAGGGATGTAAGGCCTAAGAAAGGGCCGAGTCCCCAGGGAGGCTCTGCTTTCTTCACGGCCAACAGCTCAGAGAGAGCTGCACCCTCAGACACGGGGACCCGGGAGGAAGGTTGGGCTAGGGGATGACGGGTAAGAAGAGGAGTGGACCCTTCCCCTCGTCTGCCTGTCTTCTGAGATGCACATGGCCGGTCACACGGGGTCTGTGTCCCTGGGTTACACGTATTTTACACTCTGTGTCTCCCCACTGCTCCCACATCAAGACCACGTCTCGGTTATTTCCATCTCCTACGTGCCTGCGCTGTGAGATGTCTGCTCAGCAGCGTTCTGACAGGAGAGGGAGGGAGGGCTGAGCTTTTGAATGATGGATGAAAACACAGACGATAATCACATTTTTGTTACCTGCTTCAGATTCAGGAGGAGAATAAAACTGACCATCAGAAAGACCTCCAGGTATGAGTGCCGCCCTCTCTGAAGCATCCTGAACTATCAGGAGTCCTGGAAAGGAAGAAATTCAGAGGCTGAGAGTGACGTCACGGTTCTGGTAGCTTCTCAGCGAGGTTAGGCACAATAAAATGGTGTCGTTGTTATGCTAAAAAAGAGAAAAACCCTTGCCAGAAAGAAAATCTTTCAAACAAAAAATAGGTTTTATTATTACGCTATGAACCAGTGCTGTGAGGGCACATGGCAGCGGACTTAAAAACCTGCCTGTGACTCAGGGGATTCTTTGATTCAGTATTTAGGGCCTCTTTCCCTGGAGAACACTTTCCTCCCTGCAGAAATCACCATAATCAAAACCAAAGCACAAAGGAAAACAACCTGGTAAGTCATACAAATGGCCTCCAGTATTCACTTCGTTAGGGAAATAGCAAATGTAAGGCACAATAAGTGGAGAGACTTGTATAAATGTGGAAAGCGTCAGTAAGATGGGGAAGAAAGATTTATTATTTAAAAAGGTCCCCCCATGGGGCGCCTGGGTGGCGCAGTCGGTTAAGCGTCCGACTTCAGCCAGGTCACGATCTCGCGGTCCGTGAGTTCGAGCCCCGCGTCGGGCTCTGGGCTGATGGCTCGGAGCCTGGAGCCTGTTTCCGATTCTGTGTCTCCCTCTCTCTCTGCCCCTCCCCCGTTCATGCTCTGTCTCTCTCTGTCCCAAAAATAAATAAAAAACGTTGAAAAAAAAAAATTTAAAAAGGTCCCCCCAGAAAAGGAAATTGAACAAACACAGAAAAGGGGAGGAACTGATGTGGAAGCTCAGGACGGGCGCCCGTGGGCACAGGGAGCATCGGGGGCGAGTCTCGCCAGAGCTGAGCGAACACGAGAGAAGCTGGAGGAAGCCGCGGCCGAATCGCAGGTCCAGGTGTGAGCTCACTGCCTGCTCGTGACCGTGAGCGTACCCGCTGCTCCACGTTTTCATTGACGCCAGTTCTGCCCTGTTAGTGCCTTTGAACGTGGTGGCATCACACTCGCATTCAAGCCCCAGTGTATTAACAGCTGATATGCTTTCACCCAAACTCGATTTGATGTTTATACACAAGTCCAAAAGCGATTTCCATTAGCTGTACCTGCCCTGCTCCACAACAGGTTTTCATACAAGCACAGAGGACACACGACAGAAGACTTATCTAGGTCTGATTCAGGTGTTTAAAATGCACTCTTGAATAATAATTCTGTTCTTATAGATTTCTACTCTGTAAATGAGATTACTCAAATCCATTTACATGTTTACTCATTCTCCGTTATCCCTTGAGGTTACAATCATACTTCACTTTCTCTAGGACATAGGACCTTATTTTTCCTATTTTGCAGGGCAATCTGAGCCAGACGCATGAAGGACATAACCACGGCACGTGGTAAAAGGCCTGGGTCTCTGTACTGAGTTTCAAACATGTCACCACCAGAGGGCAGATGTGGCCCGTGGGCTTCCACTCAGGCCATCATGCAGAGAGGAATTCTAGCCCCATACTGAATCATGCAGCTCAGTCCATCACTGGGCCTTCCTGGTCAGTATCCACATGAGTCCACGCAGGAGATGACGGCCGCCCCGCAGGGCTCATGGTCACAGATCGCTAGGAGTCCCTCTGCTACTCACAGGGGGAGGTGGACCCTGAGCTGAGCACTCGTGTCTGGCTGCTGTCTTCCCCCTCCCGCCCTCTGGGTTCCTCACTCACCCAGCACTCTCCCCACCAGGCACCCCCTGTGCTAATTGGGGCCCCTTCCAGGCCACCGCCTGCTGTAAGGTAGCAACGTGAGACTTGGCAGGATCGCGGACTCTGAGACTTACTGTCTCAGCTCAGCCTATCGTGTCTGCCATCCCTGTGTCCCTAAGGAACAGTCCTCTTCAGATGCACAAAGTGCTTGGTGTCCTGGGACCGCGATCACTGGGGATAAGGAGGTGCTGGCTGTTTCTGCTGTCTGACTGTCCCTCTCACCAGGGCTCACACTTTCTTCCAGAGAAGTCTGGCCTCACAGCTCCAGAGAGGAGCCACGTGCTCTCACATCCTGTCCTCTGCCCTGCTCTGGATTTCTGCTGGGTCCTCTGCACGGTGGAGACCCGAGACCCGCCTACCCCACCCAGTGTGGCTCCCTTCAAATCTGACTTCCAGGCTCTTCCTTCTGGCTCGGTCCCCAGCCCACCTGAGGAGCCTAACTTGAGAGACACTTACTGTTTTCCTCTTCCGCCTCTTGAGGTAACACTTTGAAATCCAGGAACCACGTCTCAATCCAGGCAAGGAGGAACGAAATGATGGGTAGCACGTAGCCGAAAGCCCCTTGAGAGAAAAGCTGGAAGGACAGACGTGACCAGGAGAGGGAAATGCAGTTACCAGGAGCTCACACTGGAACATGAGCCTTCGCCAGTATAGACAGTAATTGTACAGAAAACGTGGGAGGCTGTACCTTTGAGAGGATCACTTTTGCAAGTAAAAAGGCACTGGTCACTGCTGTCGTCAGCTGAAAGACACATAACCCAGCACCATTCGAGTTAGACATTTTATGCTGGGAAGCCCCCTCCTCACAAAGAGACCTGTCGGCGCCAGAAGCACCTAAGGCCTGGAGCAGCTCTGCCAGCCCGGGCCCTCCCACATCACCCTGTCCCCAGCCCCTAAACGCAGACGGGGCCACAGTGGGCTTCTCCGTGGTGCCGGATCCCTGACTGGCTGCTCATGCTACCCCTCCTCCCTCGGTCTAGCAGGTCAGCAACCTTCTGCTCTCGGTCTAGCAGGTGACCCTCCTCCCTCAGTCCAGCAGGCTGGTGTGCTGGGACACTCAGGTTTGTCCCCCACCAGGTCCAACCTGCAAAGACCTCTCCCCACAGGAGGGAACCCTGGAATACAGAGCCAGGGCTCCCCCCTGGTGGTCGGGGAGCCCAGAGACAATCCCACGGGACCTGGGCCTTGTCCTTCCTTCCCCCAACTAGGATCCTAGCAATGTGACAGCTGACCAGTGTGATGCCCACAGTAGCCTTGACTGACAGAATGGAGGTCAGGGGACATGGGTGTCAAGCTCAGGAAGTATTAACCAAGTGCGGGGTCAGCATTGTTAGCAAACTGCCACACACACACACACACACACACACACACACACACACACACCCCAGCCAGTTGAGCTACCTGGAAGAGAAGGTATTTTACATTCTGACACTAATTAACTTTGTATGCTGACACTCAGTACGTTTTTAGGTATCAGGTGACTCGACCTTCTGTTCCAGCTGGCTGGTCCCTCCCTGTAAATGTTCTTAAAAGGAAGAATCAAAACCAATCAAATGGATGTGCTGAACATGACCTGCCCCTTCATAATTTGGTTTAGATATTAAAGATACTTTCTAAAGACCCAGTGAGTCACTCACTTTTCTGAAACAAATTTGAGACAGATGGTCTGACAAATACTAGTGCATATTAAGGAGACTCTAGAAAACTGGGAAGAGACCATCGCCACAGCTATTTGGTACCAGCAGAAACGTATTCAGGAAAGGGACTCAAGTCTGGCTACTACTGTCAGCCTACATCTGAGATACATTAGCTTGGGGCTCATCTGACGGTCCTGATGTCAGCCCTATGATTCTGCGGATGCTCGGAAGAGATGGCCCAGGGAGATGTGGCTCCTGTGGACTGTGTCTCGGGAAAGAAGCACAACCCCATCCTCAGCTAGGCACACCACGCTGGCCCACACCGACTGAGGCCTCACTCCAGAAACAAACTGTAGGCTGTTCCTGAGAAGGCCACTCCAGCTTGGGGAGCTCAGCATTCCCCCCATATACCTGCCTTCTTAGAGCTCTCAAAAAGGCGAGTGTTCAGGCATCTGTGGACATGGCAAAAATAATTGAGGCAGAATGGCTTATAATTCTTCTTTCAACCAATAAATATTTACCGAGGGTGAACAGCATGTGCCAAAGCTCTGTGCTAGATGCAAAGAAACAGGGATGAGTAAAAAACACCACTGCCTTCAAGAAGCCTGAAGGCAACAGTAAAAGGCAGCGTGGGAACTTTTCCCTTTAAGACTAGAAGGAGGGTGGGGCGCCGGGTGGCTCAGTCGGTTGGGCGTCTGACTTCAGCCCAGGTCATGATCTCGCAGTTCGTGAGTTTGAGCCCTCGCGGTTTGTGAGTTCGAGCCCCACGTCAGGCTCTGTGCTGACAGCTCGGAGCCTGGAGCCTGCTTTGGATTCTGTGTCTCCCTCTCTCTCTGCCTCTCCCCCACTCACTCTGTCTCTCTCAAAAATAAACATTAAAAAATTTTAAAAGAAGACTGGAAGGAGGGGAGGGGATAAAACAGCAAGAAAAGCAATGTTCAAAATAAGCAGCAAGTCAGTCACGAAAAATCACCAACGAGCAAAGGGGAAATTTTCCAAGTATCTTTGTGACAGAGATACTGACTGATCTTATCACTCATCTGTAAAATGCAGTAGAGGGTGAGTTGGTGCATGGCAAAGAACCACTGATGGGTCCCTACGTTCCTCAACTGGGGCGGTATCCGTAGAGACAAAGGTAGGAACTCATCACTACTGGAACAAAGCCCTGGTCTTAAGGCTAGGGAAGTGTGGAGGAAGGGGCCTCAGGAAAAGCTGGTAGAATTCATCCCAGATGAGAGGTGCATTTGGGCCCAGCCCAGCCCTGTTGTGAGCGGGCCTGGGCCAGCAGCACTGGAGGAGACGGACCGCTCACCGTGGTGACATACTCACCGCTATTGCCCACCAATGGCGCAGTCTGCATACGGCATACGCGAGGATTAACACTTTAAATCGAAAAACTGCCAAGAGCTAGATTAAAAAAAAAATGACAAGGTAAATTAAAAAAAAATAGATACAAATATAAGATCACTGAGTTTTAGGAAGAACCCACCAAAGTGTCTTCATCATTCTGTTTAGCTGAAGGCTGCCACAGACCGCCACTGGTCCAAAGACCAGTATTTGGGATCTCTGCTGTAGAATGAATGCAATGCTGCCCAAATCAGGATTCAAGTTCAGTTCCCATTATCAACAAAAGAATTTATAATTAATGTTTATTTTTCATTTCCATTTGAGTGCACGTATATTTCTGATATCCTGTTAAGACTGGAGAAAACGTTCTGAGAGCTGACTTTTCCACTCCTGGCACAAACACTCACTTTTGGGAGATACCAGGTTCCTAATAAAGTCCACTGTAAACCTCTGGGTTACGGGGGTATTGGGAAGGTTCTGTCCACCCTAGTAGCTACCATCTGATAAATTTAGGGTGCCTCTGGGACTTTTTTGAAACCCTTTATATGTATTATTAGCCCATGTAAGCCCTTCCTCAATGACCTCATGTGTCAACTACTATCATCGATCCCGTTATACACATACAGGGGACAGAAAAGTTGTGCAAGGCCACACAACTGCTTAGTGAGGGAGCCAGGACTTGAACCCAGGTGGCCAGACTCTACTTAGCCACTATGTCACAGCTGTCTTAGTAATTCTCATCTAGTGAGGAACACACGGAGAATAAGATTCTACCAGTTTTCCTCGGAAGAGACACCTTGTTGTGGGCAGGGAGAAGTCAGGCAGCTCTTGAGCAATGCCTGAGGCCAGGGGCTGCCAAAAGTTCCTCATGAATCTAAACTGCTGAAAGGCTGGAGGCCAACGGCCTTTTTGCAGCCATTCACTAGGGGGCCACACTTAAGATCCTTTCACATAAGTGAAGCTCACGGGTTGTATTTGTTTTTAATTTTCTGCTGTCGTTACAAGGGCACCTGGGTGGCTTAGTCGGTTAAGCATCCGACTCTTGATTTCAGCTCAGGTCATGATCTCACAGTTTGTGAGATCAAGCCCCATATCAGGCTCTACTCTGATAGCATGGAGCCTGCTTGGGATTCTCTCTCTCCCTCTCTCTCTGCTCCTCCTCTACTCACCTCTCTGTCTCAAAATAAATAAGCTTAAAAGAAAAGTTTAAAAAAGTGTGTTTCCCAACAATCTGCAAACTTAGTTTAGCTTCTCTATTCATTCCAACTCTATCCCTGTGTTCTGGATTTGGCAAAAAATATAAGTCTTGGGGTACCTGGGTGGCTCAGTAAGTTAAGTGGCCGACTTTGGCTCAGGTCATGCTCTCAACAGTTCCTGAGTTCAAACCCTGTGTCAGGCTCTGTGCTGACAGCTCGGAGCCTGGAGCCTGCTTCGGATTCTGTCTCCCTCTCTCTCTGCCCTCTCCCACTCACACTCAGTCTCTTTCTCTCTCAAAAATAAATATTAGAAAAAATATTTTTAAAAAAAGTATGAGTCTTCTTCAGCCCTCTATCTCAAAGTCTCCTGGGTGCCAAGGTTTCCTGGAAGCTGTGTCCACTTTCCAGGCCAGATATGCCAGTCCTTTCAGTCTGAGCTAATGGGCTCCACCTATCTGTCCAGGACCATTAAGTCCCTACACATAAAGGACAGACAACCCTTGGTGGTCTAGCTGGTAGATGAACCTGGCTTCCTGGCTGAGGCTATGTGAAGATAAATTCAGCAAGGGAAATAAGAGAAGAGAAATCAATCTTGCTATTACATGTCAATAGCTTTAGAAGAAAGAAATATCAAGATGTGGGATGTGACATGCTCTTTCCCCCTGCTTCAATGACCTGGAGCAGGTAGGCGAAGACGCTGAAACCATGAAACTCACTTTCCTCATGTGACAAACGAGGGGATTAAATTGTATGAGTGGTCTTCCAAACGTTCTGTAGCAGCCAAACACTTTTTCAGCACAATCCTACCGGGACTCAAACGTACCGTACAGATAAAAATGGAACCACCTAGGTTGCAAGGGGCTGTGACAGGGAACCCTAACCTAACCTCTACTTCCCGGGAGCTTTACCTCCTTCCCCACACACTTCTGCAGCCCCCTTCAGAAATAAAACCACCACAACACAAAAGCCTTTCTAGTATAATTTGAAAACCACTAGAAAATATAATCACCCGATTATTAAAATTCTCGACCAAAAATAATGATGATGTTGATTAGTGACTGCAGGTGGTTCTCTGAGTTTCTTGGAGGTATCTATCCTCGGGCTAAATGTTTTCCATATAGTATTTCATTTACTTTTTAGAACTATGGTGATCTCATTTTACATATGAAAAACTCAAGTTTAGACCCAATATATTAAAAGATGGATACAAATAGTGATAGCGTTGTGAATCAAACCCAGGTTTTTCTGACGTGAAGGGTCCTACTCTTAACCGGTGTGCATAAAGCTTCTAGAGATAGTGATTAATGCGGTTAAAATCAATTTGGAGGAACTCACCGCGAACATTAATTGCCTATCCTGCATCCAACACAACGTTAGAACCTGACTTGCTTACACCATCCGCTACAAAGAGATACCAGGAAGAGGTACCAAGCCCAATGAAAGCCACAGAATGCCCTAGAAAGAGTGCAAGCATTTCTTTGAATGAAATGAAGGCCTCATCCACAGAGAACTGCATCTGTGTAATTCCATAACTGACTAATGTTGCTCAGGATTACCAATATGGAACTTTCCTCAAAAACTATTCTAGAAAAACGAAACAGTATTATTAAAAGTACACTCAGAAATCTATCTCAAGGCAGAAAAGGAATGGCATTTTCATCAAGTTATTACATAAATAGGTCACTTTTCCTTTTAGTGATTAGGACACATCCACGGCTTCTATGAAAAGAATAAAGGCTCTCCTCCAAGAAAACAGAATGGCTCCTTCTGCTGCCCTCCCTTATCTCTCATTTCTCTCCTCCCTATGACCAAACAATTCCTTACAGCGAGAGAGAGAGCGTTGACTTGGCCAGTAACTGAGGGGAAAGGAAAGACAGTGTTCAGGAGAGGACAAAAGAATGGCACAGACTAGGAGATCTATTCAGGGGAAATTTACCTTTTGGTTACAGATTCATCATATCTGAAATAAAATGGAAAACAGAAAATACTTACAAATATATCGAAGTAAGAGGAGTAGTAGTCATAGCGCACTACCTCCTTCTCTAAGGTGTTCTCAATGCCTCCATTCACCTGGGAAGGATGGTGAGAAGTAAAACTGAGAGGTTTACGTGTGAAAATAATACAAGAAAATATACAAGTAAGGTTGTTCTTGTATACACTTTTCTGCCTACCATCTCAGAACCCTGGAATGTTAAAACGGGAGGAACGAAACACGCATCAACTCTAATAGAAAAATGCTGAATAGTATATCCCACTTCAATTCTGAATTCATTCACTTGACAAATATAAACATATAATGAAAAAGAATGCCTTGTAAAAAACAAGTTCCTACTTTGGCAAACTAAAATGTTCAAAAATGATTCTTTTTCTCTTCTAAGACAAAATCTTCAAACATACCGATGTATAATCTTAAAGAAGACAAGTCACATTCCTCCAAGCCTGCCCTCACTTTCTGACCAGTCTCTGCTGTTTAAGGTCTTGGAAGGCCAACGGGTCCCCTGATCTTAGCAAAGATCAATGACAGCAGTTACTGTGACACAAGATAGAGGTTCAGATATTCTCTCTGGTTTTTCTTTTTTATTTGTTCCTGGCATTTGAAAATCCTGCCCTCTTAGCAATTTTCATATATACTTTTCATTTGATAGATAATGAAATAAGGGGAAGACCAGACCTACAATCAAATGTGATGAAGTTACAGTGAATGATGAAAATCAGCCCTAAGATGATAAACTTTGTCCTCTCTCGATTCTCCTATCAAGATGAATTTTAAACGCTCAAGTTCAGATTCTACATATTACACTATAGAAAATATTGTTTTAAAAATCAAGTAGGGGCACCTGGGTGGCTCAGTCAGTTAAGTGTCTGATTTCGGCTCAGGTCACGATCTTGCGGTTCGTGAGTTTGAGCCCCGCGTCGGACTCTGTGCTGACAGCTCAGATCCTGGAGCCTGCTTCTGATGCTGTGTCTCCCTCTCTCTCTGCACCTCCCCCACTCCAGTTCTGTCTCTGTCTCTCTTTCTCTCAAATAAACATTAAAAAATTTAAAAAAAATTTTTTTTAACATTTATTCATTTTTTGAGAGACAGAGAGCACAAGCAGGGGAGGGGCAGAGCGAGAGGGAGACACAGAATCTGAAACAGGCTCCAGGCTCTGAGCTGTCGGCACAGAGCCCGATGCGGGGCTTGAAGTCATGAAACGTGAGATTGTGACCTGAGCTGAAGTCGGACGCTCAACCAACTGAGCCACCCGGGCGCCCTAAAAAATTAAAAAAAAAATCAAGTAATGGAACGTGTGTCTGGCACCTGTGGCAGCACCCAAGCAGACACCAGAACTGTTAGGGCCCGTGGATTAGGGCACAGGACGTGCAACAGTAAATTCCCATTTCTGATCTGGAGTACACACATCATTTGTCCTGGTAAACTGATGGAGATATCTGAAAAAGGACAAAGTGAAGGAGGATGAGCCAAAGACCTGGGCAAAGGGGGAGAAAATTAATAAGGAACACCCCTGCGAGGTTTGCTAATCGGCCTAACTGGAATTAAAGTTGCCCCAAGGGAAGGCTCCTCTTGGCTTAGATACTTTTACAAGTATATGTATCTGTTATTCAAATGAAAGTTTACTATAAACACTAGTCAGTACTTTAAAATCTCTTAAGGGGGTTTAGATTTCTGCGTAGTTTGTGCAGATGGGCTATAGATGTGCTTGACTATAGATCCCTAATAACAAACAGAACAGAAAACTTGGGAGCAAAAGGAAAGAATTATTAAAAGGCAACCAACCATGTAGTCTTATCAACTGTGTCTGTCCAGACTAAGGAAGCTTACCAAGCTCTAAAATACTAAAAGAATGATTATTCTAAGTGACCCAGGGCGCAGAGACCACCGTCCTGGCTGAGAGCCCGGGAATCAAGCTGCTGATAACAGTTCTTCAGTAAACAGTCAGTAGAAAAAGGTTTTCCACGGTATCTGCATACTTTAAAAGACCCTGATTTTGCCTGGCCTTTAATTTTTTTTTTTTTTAAACGTTTATTTATTTTTGAGACAGAGAGAGACAGAGCATGAACGGGGGAAGGTCACAGAGAGAGGGAGACACAGAATCGGAAACAGGCTCCAGGCTCCGAGCCATCAGCCCAGAGCCTGACGCGGGGCTCGAACTCACGGACCGCGAGATCGTGACCTGGCTGAATTCGGACGCTTAACCGACTGCGCCACCCAGGCGCCCCTTGCCTGGCCTTTAAACAGAGAAATCGAAAATCTATTACCTAGAGCTCCAACTTGTGCTCTAAATTCTTAATTTCAAAACCTCTGGCTCTACCTCAAGATGTCCCCCATAGACTTGCCTTTAGTTTCACATGGAATCTCTTCCCACAGTTCTGACACAGCTGATCCTATTCTTTTTATGTTCTATCATTAGAAATCTTGAGTCCTGGGGCGCCTGGGTGGCTCAGTTGGTTGAGCGTCCGACTTTGGCTCAGGTCATGACCTCGCAGTCTGCGGTCTGTGAGTTCAAGCCCCACATCGGGCTCTGTGCAGACAGCTCAGAGCCCGGAGCCTGCTTCGGATCCTGTTTCTCCCTCTCTCTCCACCCTTCCCCAACTCATGCTCTGTCTCAGAAATAAATAAACATTAAAAAAATTTTTGTTTAAATCTTGACTCCTTCCTGAATACTGGAGATAAAAAAACTCTGCTTATCAATAAGTCTATCAGCATACTTAGGTTTCTTTAAATTTTTTTTAAGTTTATTTATCTATTTTTTGAGAGAGAGAGTGAGCAGGGCTGGGGCAGACAAGGAGAGACTCTCAAGTAGGCTCCGCACTAGAGCCTGATGTGGGGCTTGAACTCATAAACCATGAGATCTTGACCTAAGCCACAGTCAAGAGTAGGACTCTTAACCAACTGAGCCACCCAGGCGCCCCCAGCATACTTATTTTTTTAGGATGCCTCTAAGATTAACTTTTTCCTTCCGATTCTCACCACCTTGCATGGGATTCCTTTCACAGCTTCGCAGCCAATCTGTCCCTAATGTAATCCTACTGGCAAACCAGTGCCATGAGATCTTTATCCATTCACAGAATATTTGCTGAACACTTGCTAAGTGTCGAATATGGTTCTAAATACTTCAGTAAACAAAACAGTATCCCTGTCTCTATGGAACTTATGTTTTAGCAAGGAGTGAGAGATGACAAACAAGAAAATACGTGCTGTACAGAGAACAGAAGCAGGGCAGTGCGACAGAAGTGATGGTTGACTTCTTTGGGTTGGACGCTAAGTGGAAGCCTTCCCTGTGGTGAGATCTAAGCTGACAGATACCAGCATAAGACGTCAGCATCTGCATCAAGATAAAGGAAATGAACCATTTTCATTTAGAAGGAACTAGTATAAAGGTCCAAGACAGAAGGGAGCTTGTTCTGTCCTGAGACCAGGAGTCAAGTCTGGGCTTATCCAGGAGGGCCAGGAACAGAGAGTGGGAAAGGAAGGCTGGAGAGGCTCCTTGGGGGCTATGCTGGCCAAGCTACGGCACTTGGATTTTATCAAAAGTGCTCTGGTCCATCAGAAGGGTTATAAATAGAAGGTAACATTGTTTGATTTGTTGTTTTCAGTCTCTCTGGCTTGTTTTTACAATTTTTTTAAATGTTTATTTATTATTTTTGAGAGAAAGAAAGAGACAGAGCATGGGTGGGGGAGAGGCAGAGAGAGGGAGACACAGAATCCAAAGCAGGCTCCAGGCAGAGCCCAACGTGGGGCTCGAACCCACGAATTGCGAGATCGTGACCTAAGCCAAAGTCAGATGCTTAACTGACTGAGCCACCCGGGCGCCCCAAATCTCTCTGGCTTCTAGGAGGAGAATGGATATTAGGAGGGCAAGAATGGAAGCTGGCTAATCAGTTGGGCTCCTGGTACAGGAGTCTGCGGGAGTCATAACGCTGGCTTGCTTGAGGGTGGCCACGGTAGAAATGGAGAAGACGTCATGACTTGGATCTATTTTGCAGGCACATCCCACAGGGCTTACTTTTCAACTGGATAGGGAATGTGAGAGACACAAAACAAGCAAATTAATTAAGGATGAGTCTTCATTTTTGGCCTGAGCATCTTGCTTCCTTGGAGAAAGGAGAAAAATTGGCTAAATTGGAAGTCATATATAAAGGCAAAGTACTTGGGTTACTGTTATGATTGCATAGTCCCATTCCTCTTTTGAAGGCCTAAGCACCCCTGGCGCTATTTCTTTCCTCTTTCAAAGACCAGCACGATAGGGCAGTGTAAGATATGTGCTGTATCTGCTCCGCTAAACTTCAAATCTTACTAATGTTTCTGTGGAGCTTGCCACACCTAAATCTGAAGCCTATGTCTGGCACTCAGTATGTGTGTAGACAGGTGAAAAGAACAATGGATTTCAGTGATTAGAGTGATTACAGAAACAGACCACAGAAGAAAAGGCATATGGTACAGTGTGTGGTGAAAAGCCCAGGTCAGGACTGACAATCTAAATCAAACACAACTAGAAACTGAAGGTAAAAAAAAAAAAACAAACCAAAATATCAAACCTTGCCAAAAAAGTCAAGATGTGCTATCTTAAAGATCATATAGTCTTGTGTGATCTTTTCATTTTATAACTGGGGCAACTGGCAGTCAGTGGAAAAGTTTTAGAATACATTTCTTAATTTGAAATATGCATCTCTAGGTTTACTGCAGCATTGTATAAAAGCCGGGATATGGAAGTAGCCTCAGTGTCTATCCACAGATGATGGATAAAGAAGATGTGGTGTGCATATCTATTTATCTATAGACATATATAGATATATACACACACAATATACATATACTCACACATATATATTATACATATAATATAAATACATACATTATATACACACACACAATGGAATAGTACTCAGCTGTAAAAAATAATGTGATCCTGCCATTTGCAACAACATGGTTAGATGTAGAGTATAATGCTAAGTGAAATAAGTCAGACAGAGAAAGACAAATACCGTATGATTTCACTCACACATGGAATTTAAGAAACGAAACAAACGAAGAAAAAAAGAGACAAACAAAAACCAGACTCTTACATATGGAGAACTGTCAGTGGGGAGTTGGCAGGGAGGGGCTGGGAGAAATTGAAAAGGGAGATTAAGAGGTACAACCTTCCAGTTATAAAATAGATAAATCATGGAGATGAAAAGCACAGCACAGGAAACAAAGTCAGTAAGACTGCAATAGTGTTGTCTGGTGACAGATGGTGACTCCACTTACTGCATGAGCGCCGAGTCATGTACAGAAATGCTGAAATGTTTGATGCCTGAAACTAATGTTAACACTGCGTATGTTAATTACCTTCAATAAAAAAAAAATTAAACAAAAATACATCTCTTAATTGCTAGGCCTGGTGATTTTTTTCATTTATAACCTGTCACACACAGACATCAACCAATCCCTCCTGAGGAACAAAACAGAGTTCAGTCCACTTCACTCAGTTGAAGGGAGGAGGGAGGTGAGTGTGATCCTACAAATCCCTCACCACAGCTCTACCCCCAGGCTTCCCTCACTTAAAAGTAGGTAGTGATCTTGGTGGTAAATCAATAAATGCTTTGATTTTGTGCTGTCATTACAATCATTTTTACGTGAGCTCCCTAAAACTGCTGCTATGCTTTCCTGTTGAAAGATGTATTTCTGGGGTGCCCGGGTGGCTCAGTCTGTTTAGCATCCAACTCTTGATTACGGCTCAGGTCGTGATCCCAGGGTTGTGGAACAGAGTCCCACGTTGGGCTCTGCCTGCTTGGGATTCTTTCTCTCTCCTCCTCTACCCCTCTCTCTCTCAGTAAAATAAAAAAAAATAATAATAAGGGGTGCCTGGTTAAGTCGGTTAAGTGTCTGACTCTTGGTTTCGGCTCAGGCCATGACCTCGCAGTGTCGTGGGTTTGAGCCCTGAGTTGGGCTCTGCGCTGGCAGTGCAGAACCTTCTTGGGATTCTCTCTCTACCTCTCTCTCTGCCCCTCCCCTGCTCTCTCTCTCTCTCTCTCAAAAATAAATAAACTTTAAAAAATTTTTTAAATAAATTAAAAAGATGTATTTCTTTTTTATTTCTTAATAGATAGGTACTAGTTTTGAAAACATATTACTCCTTTGAAATATATGTTAATTTAAATGTTTTCTTTAATGTATACATGTGGAACAAATAATAAAAAGAGAGACTCTAAATTAGTGCATCGTATCACTGGCTTGTGTGGTTTTAAACAATTCTTGCCTGTGAGGAAAGCATTTGGAAGAGATTACCTATTTGTAAACAGAGTCAAGGCTTTGGGAGAAAACAGATATATTGGGCTAAATAAAATATATTATTAAAATGTATTTCACCTATTTTCACCTTTATTAACGTAGCAACTAGAGAACTTAATTGTCTACAAGGCTTGCGTTATATTTCCATTGGATAGTACTAGTCTAGAGAGTTATTTGACAATATAACTGCATAGACCTGACAAGATCGAGACAAACCTCCAAATGGTTCTGAACATTTTTTTCAATAAAAGATGAATGATCTCTTTGTGAAAAAGTAAAGAATAAATGCAAGAAAACTCTTAAACATGGGGATTAGAAAAGTAGATGTAACATATAAAACATAATCCAGAGGCATGCTACATTTTTGAAGCAAGGACCAGCAATCTTTTTCTGAGAAGGGCCAGGAAATAGATACTTTCGCCTTTGTGGGCCAGATGGACTCTGTCACAACTACTCAAGTCAACTATAGCACAAAAGCCAGCCACAGGCAAAAGGTAAACAGATGGGCAGGGCTGTGTTCCAATAAAACTTTATAAAAACAGGCCAGCTGAATTTGGCCCCCAGGCTATAGTTCGCTAACTCCTGACAGAGAACAAAACACCATGAATTCAAATTTCAAAGTGAGTTTTAAATGAACTAGCCTTTGTTTTAAAAACTAACAGCACAGAACAAGAGAGGTCAAAATCAGCTGGAAAAGAGCACTATCCCCCCCTTTGGAAAAACACAGAATTCACTAAATGACACAGAAATGAGGAGAAAAATAAGAAAATTGTTTCTTGGCTCTGGAAACAATTCTTATGTAAAGTCATGGGGAAGAAAAACACTTACATTTAACTCTATTATCCACAGTAACGTTACAAATAAGAGGTCAAAGGTGACAAACAAACAGAAAGTCCTCCGGACATCAGATATGCCTTTCTTCTCCCTTCCTTCATAGGACTCAATCCTGGCCATGAGGTGTGCAGGGTTGATGGAATGAACGTCGCGCAAGGAAGCGTGAGAGCTCTGGCTCCCGGTGAGGGCGTTCTCCATGTCTTCTTGCAGGGGGTTCATCCTGGAGGCGGGTTAAGGGAGCCTCTCTCCAACTTCACCATCCCTGGAGAGAAGACAGCTTTGTGTGAAATCAGAGCTCACCTAAAACCACCATGCCACCCCACCTCCGCACAACTGTTTCTCTAGCTGAGCGACAGTGTCGTCACTGAAGACACCTGTGTCCTGATGAAGACATAAAGCCAAAGGGAAATGAGACGTGCCTCTTGATGCTCTCAATATTACAAACGAGCTGGTACAGACATGACTGGCAGCAGAGAAGAATGCAAGTGTGCCCCACTAAAGAGGGAAGACAGGATGCTGACCACACGAGGAGGGGGTAACTGAGAACCTGGAGCAAGCCGGTTCCCGTGTGTTTCCAGGGAGAAAACCTCTCCAAGTGTGTGTCATTACTCAGGAAAACATTTCCTGAAAGCTCCCCAGAGAGCGTGTGACTAGGACGTGAAAACTAGACACAGAAAACATTGTCTCCTGAAGAGGAACTGCTTTCCACCAAAAGTATCTAATAAACTGATCTTAGTGTTTCCCCATTACGTCTTAATGAATAAGCATGTGTCAGGCCCCTTCTTGGAAAAGTACCCACACCCCCAAAGTTCATCAGCGTTACGCAAACACCTCTGCTGATGACCCAAGTTACAGCTCTATCTAGAGATCCAAGACCCCCTCTCCCCAAGGCTAGGATGTGCTTCTATGCTAAAAGTGAAAGATTACTAACCTAAATGATCTGACCTCCTCAAGAAGGAGGCAAAATCATGAAACAGTATGGTGGACGGTATTGCTGTGTTCCTTCTACAGCACCTCTCCCCGTAGGGGGACACTAGACACCTGGCTCTACTGACCTCATGTGCATTTCCCCGGGCCAATTTTACCCACTTCTGTCCACACGTAAGAACCCTGCACTGGTTCTCCTTTCCTTCTGCCACAGTGACTGGCAATGTCCAGATAAGGAAGAACATTTTCAAGGCGGGTAAAACGGAAGTTGAAAACAGACTGCTGACATCTCCCAGAAGCATCATGGTCCCGCTCGGTCCTACTCACAGTCCAGAACAGTGTCGCTACACATGGTCCTCATTTCTTTCCCTTCCCATATTCCAGGGACAAAAGTCCCTTCCACATTTTCATACGATAAAACGACGTAACATTTTCCAAAGCAGTTTGGTTATACGAACTAAGATGCTTTAAGATATTCATACCTACTGGTCCGGTAACCCCAGGCCAAGACAAAAACTGATCTATGTCACTAGAGGTTGGGTTAGTGATGTTAGTGATTACCCGTGAGCAAGAGAGAGGGAACAGAGACTAGAGCTCACAAGTTTGGTCAAATTCCATTTCTTGGCCTGAGTAGAGCTACCATGGCTGTGCTCCCTTAGTGATAATTTACTGATGTCGGGTAGTCGTTTCAATGGGGCACTGACTTGCAAATATTCAAAATGCTGTATGCTTACGTACACGTACGCACATATGAATGGTGTGTGTGTGCCTGTTAGGTAGACTTTATCATTATATATGTATAATAGTCCCAATGAGAAAACAATCTAAATATCTAACAAAAAGGGAATAATGAGATACATCATAGTATAACCACAGTATAGTCATTAAATAAGGTACTCCAAACTTAGAAAAATGATTACGTTATAATAGTAACTAGACTAAAATCTCAACATCAAATGGAACACAGGCACAGACAGCATTTTCACAACTTTGTAAAATAAAACCAAATTTTTAAAAGAATGTACCTATGAAACATATCAAATGCTAATACTGATTATCTCTGCCTGGTGATATATTTTCCCCCTTTTATCTTTTCCATGTTTTTGTATTTCCTATTTTGCACATATTGTGTCTACAACACAGGGACTAAATTAAAACATCATTGTGGTAGAGTCCTAGACAGATGTCCCAGGACTCTATGAGGCTCTTCCCTCTCTTTCACACATCTGGGTGACAGGAGATAACAGCCTATTGAGCATTCTGAAAAGCTCAGTAGGAGTCCACTTCAGTGCTTTGTAAAATAAAATACAAAATTCCAAAAGTTCAAAGTATTCTACACAATTTCTTTCTCAATGAGACCAACACCATCCTAAGGGAAGGGATTCCAATGGCATATTCCCCTGTCCAGTTGTTTTTAAAATAAAGCTTGCAAAACACTAACTTTATTCTGCCAGACTTCTAACAGTTAATTCTGGAGCAGTAAGTAAAAAGGAATGTAACTATGTTTTCTGTGATAAAACACACACAAAATTCAAAAAGATACCAGAGACGCTCTCTAAATCTGAACCTGGATAAATAGAGACATATTTCTGTGGCAACACATTCTACAGCAAGAAAAAGGAACCCAAGTAGTTTTTAAACTGATCTAATATTATTCTATTAGCAAGTATATTTAAAAATTAATTTAACCATTTTTTAAAATTTTTTATGATTTTTTTTTGAGAGAGAGCAAGAGCATGGGTGCACAGGAGAGGGGCAGAGGGAGAGGGAGAGGGAGAGGGAGAGGGAGAGGGAGAGGGAGAGAGGGAGAGAGGGAGAGAGAGAGAGAGAGAGAGAGAGAGAGAGAATCTTAAGCGGGCTTCACACTCTGCACAGAGCCCCACGTGGGGCTTGATCCCATGACCTTGGGATCATGACCTGAGTCGAAATCAAGAGTCGGATGTTCAACTTACTGAGCCACCCAGGCACCCTTAAAAATTAATTTAAACTCTTAAATCTACTAAACTGTATGGACGATTCAACAAATTCACAATTCAAACTCAGGGCTGTTTTTAGGAAGAAAATCGCTTTTCTCAGGCTCATGCATTCCTCCTTCCCTGAGCCCACTCCTCATGAATACAAAGGGATCCCAAAGCAAAACATCACTCCTAGAAATCTGAGGCTATTTCAAACTAAAATCTGACATCATTCAACGGCATACACCTTCCCTGAGAAACGAGGATCATTCCGTTATCTTTCAGATGCATACACAGAACTGCTAAGTAGCTAGAATCTACAGATACTTGCACACCTTTAGCAATAGTTACCCAAAGCACAGATTGTTGTGAGCAGAAAGAGAGAGAGAGCTTCCTTATAAGGCGTAAAAGAGGACACCACACAAAGCCCCTTTCTACTCTACAATGACAGGACTTCATCCTAACCCTGTCCTTCCAAAAGGTTCAAGTATGAAACCTTACAGAAGACGTCACTGAAATGCTCTCCACATTCTAATCCTCAGGCAGGTCAAGTACATCTCCTCCAGGTCCCCCTAGGGCCGTGGATATTATGTCACTTCTGAAATTGCTTACCACAATGTGCCTTAATTATCCACTCGCCTGTCTCTCCTGCTAGGCAGTGTGTTCCGTGAAGGCCTTGAATTTGATTTGCACATCCCTGTGCCCCAAGGACTACCCCAGTACACGGGACATGGCAAGAACAAAACAAACGTCGACTAAGTAAATTCTACCACCTCACACAGAGACCCGCAGAGCCGGCTTTCACATTCTCTGCACTGGAGAGGCCACAACTGTTTTTTCCAAGGAAGAGCTTGGATATTCTCCCAGGTATAATTTTGGAAGCACTAAATATTCAGTTCTTGGTACTGAGAGCCTCTCTGGGGTTGGTTTAAGGAAAGCTAAGCCTCTCTAAGGAGGGGGGTAAGTACCGAAGAGCTGTATACACAGGAACCTAAATCTGCAACGCAAGATTTATTCCAACCATGGGGGACATATGGGGGATGAGGGTGGAGAACTACAAAGAAAAGAAAAGAAAAACATCCCCTTATCTTTTTCTGGCATTTGCGTGAGGAGATGAGAATCTTTTTGTTCTTTCAGTTTTTGAAAATAAGATTCACGTCTTCGTGAATCTCACATGAATCGCTGTCCTCCTCTGTACTGTAATAATAGCCAGCCATTTCTACATTATGCTACATTAACAAGGTGCTCCAAAGTTCAGGGGCATAACACGATCTATATTTATTCTCAAGCTCACAGGTCTACAGGTTGCCTGAAGTTCAGCTGATCTCGTGGGGGCTCAGCTGGGCAACTCTGCTTCTAGGGGCAGCGCAACTTGGCTTCAAATCGTGTTGGATGCAGGTCAGCTCTCTGTCTGTCTTCCTCCTCAGACCAGGACTATCTGGGTCACGAGCTTTTCACAGCAAGTGGCAACAGCACACGAGACAAGGGAGACCATGTAAATACATTTAAAATCTCTGTATATATCACGTCTGCTCATATTCTATCGGCCAAAATCTTCTCTCGAGGCCATGCCCAAAGGCAGTAGAGCTGGGATGTACACTCTGCTCAGAGAGGAGAAGGCAAGTGAACATTTGCTGGTTAATATTCCAGCCTGGCACAGCTATCAGTGTTCTAAACCAGGGGTTGGCAAACTGTAGCCTAGAGGTCAACTATGGCTTGCTACCTGTTTCTGAGTATCAGGTTTTAACAGAACACCACCACATCCATTCTGAGGGTCTGTGGATGCTTTCACACTAGGACGACAGAGGTGAACTATCACAACAGAAACCATATTTACTTTCTGCATTTTTCCAGAAAAAGGGATGACTGCTTTCATCAGCTTCACAAAGGAGACCCAGGCGAGATCTGGAGTGATTCAGGCTAGCAACTGCAGGCTAACTGATGAATATGAATCCTTCCAATGCGTGCTCTGATTGTGTGGTGAGCAAAAACCTGCAGTTCATTTACCTGAGGGCCACTTCAAATGGCATGAACATGCTGCTCGTGGACTTAATTCTCTTTCCTTAACTCCACACTACTAAAATTGGAGAAAAATTCTGTCTCATCTATGCTGGTAGCTTCTTACACGAGGATATCCTTCCCACGTGGAAAAAAACAAAACAAAAAGAACTGAGATCCTTTCTGCTTCCAAGAAGAATTGCTTACATTTTTGGGTTTCTTCCACCGCACTGGTCCCCAGGCTGGGTGCAAAGCTGAGCCAAAGCTTCAACTCCATCTGCTTGAGCATAGAATCGATACTCTCCACACGTTAAACAGCGGCTGCTCTGAGCACTAGTCATCACTGCTGGCCTCATAGAAAAGTCCCAGAGTTTCTTGCACCTTCCTAGAGAGAGCCTCTGGGCACCAGCTGGAGGCATCAAACCACACCTTTCATCCCCAACACCCAGCCTTCTTCTCTTACTACTTACGGCTACAGTCAGGACACTGTATGTTCTTCTCCAGGAGAGTGCCAGAATAACAGACACTGAAATCATTTAATTCAGAATGACTTTAGGTCGTCATCTTAACCAAAGGCCTAGGGAGCAGAACTGGCTTATCGACATGTTTTGCTTGGTCTGGCACAGTGTTTCTCAAGATTTTGAACTAACTGTCAACATTTTAAATAATGAAGTTTCATATAAAACTCCAGACTTCCAGCTTCTCTTGAAAAGTTAAAAGCAGAATCAGGAGGCCTGCATTTCCTTACCACGGCAGTAAGGCTGATGACCTCTTTAGACGTAATATGCACTTTCCACTCGGCCTCAGTTTCGACCTAGCTCGGAGGGGTTTAAGTTTGCCAGTCTGATCGATTTCCACTCCCTTGTTTCACAGGCAAAGAGACATATTAGTGCCTGAAGACTGTGTCTCATCATGTTGTTTCAAAGCTTTCTTCATCTTTGTTGACCAAATTATTCTTGCCTGTAAAACAAATGTATGCTTAAACTTGAAGAAAAAAAAAAAAGAAATAAGAATCTGAGGCCTACATGGATTACAGGGATGTGCCCATCTAAAAGAGATTTTAAGATATATTTTAGGATTAAAGCTCAAATCTTTTACTTCTTTCCTCTCCATCACTCTAAGAGGAAACAGGATTACAGGGATGTGCCCATCTAAGACATTTTAAAATGTATTTTAGGATTAAAGCTCAAATCTTTTACTTCTTTCCTCTCCATTCAGGAGAGGAAACAGGAGGGACATCTGTAGGTGTTTAAATGGGCCTTGGATGCAGGCATTGAATTTGAGCTTCCCCAAAGACCCGGGCTGCCTCAGCTGGGCCCGCTCTACCCTAAGACCAGGTTTCTATGGGAGCAGGTAGCAGACTGAGCTGACTATCCTCTTGCGAGGCGCATATGTTAGACCTAGTTTATGATGGTAAAAGTCCTATCTAGAGCTTGCAGGTTACAAGATGAAACAGCTAGAACTGGGGAATGGGAATACTGAGCGGATAACCTGACATTTACAAACATGCCTTGCCAGTAAGAGAAAGAGGCATGGTAACTAAGAAACCTAGAGACTTTAAAGAATAAATATGCACAGAAAGAGAGGATGTGGGAAGGAAGCTAAAGCTAATCTGGGGCATTAAAAAACATAGTAAAGCAATCTTCATATTTTTTTTATTTTAAGTTTATTTACTTATTTTGAGAAAGAGAGCATGTATGTGCATTGAGTAGGGGAGAGACAGAGAGAGAGAGAGAGAGAGAGAATCCCACACTGTCAGCACAGAGCCCCACGCGGGGCTCTATCCCATGAACCATGAGATGATGACCTGAGCCACCATCAAGTGTTGGACGCTTAACCAACTGAGCCACTGATGCACCCCATGGCCTTCATATTTTAAAGTTATCAATATGGGGGGAGGAAAGTTCTGCCATGCCTAAAAATGTCATGTCAAATTCAATCAATGATTAACTTTTCGTAAAATACAGCTTTCTACTTAATGCTTGCTTACATGAAGCTGCTTGTATTTTTTAAAACTTTCAAAGTTGTTTGTAGGTAAGATGTTCTAAACGAAGAAACAAGTATGATTCCCCGTCCTGTACTTCTTGGTGCTGTTGATGCTGTGACATATGCCAACCTTACCCTGAAAGTAAAGACCTGGGAGAACGCTGACGGAAGTGGCTTGAGAAAGACTGGCAGGGGGCAAGGTTAAGGAGCTGACACCATTGTACAACCCTGCAGCTTCCTGAGCAGGAGAACTGGCGTTACGAAACACTACAAGAAGTTTAACTTATGAGCAGACTGCCCACTACCATTATGTTCACATTTCCAAACAGTCTTGGCTTACTTTACGCCATGTATTTTCCAAACGAAATACAACGTTGAGAAAAATACTTCTACAATCTAGGCTATAGGACTGAATTTTATTTTCTTGCTTCAAGTTTTTATTTAAATTCTAGTTAGCTAACATATAGCATAATAATTGTTTCAGGAGAAAAAATTTGTGATTTATCACTTATATACAACACCCAGTGCTCATCCCAACAAGTGCCCTCCTTAATGCCCATCATCACCCATTTGGCCCATCCCTCCACCCACCTCCCCTCCTTCAACCCTCAGTTTGTTCTCTATAGCCATTAAAGAAAAATGAAATCTTGCCATTTGCAACGATGTGGATGGAGCTAAAGAGTGCCACGCTAAGCAAAATAAGTCAGAGAAAGACAAATACCATATGATTTCACTCACATGTGGAATTTAAGATACAAAACAGATGAATACTGGATTGGATTTTATAACACCTACATAGCATATTCAAGTTAGCAGTTTAAACAAGAGGAAATTCCTGGATAGAGAGAAACAATTGGAGATTGCTAGATAGAGAAATCTGGGAGGGGGGGGATCAGTTATTTCAAAGTAATAGTGAAAAATTTGTATGGAGAGTTAAATAAAACCCTCCAACTGTTTGGTATTACTTCAAATAAAAACAAATCTTTCCTGAGTCAAGGAGTCAAATTTTGCCAGTAGAAACCTATTAATTTGACAACTGAGTGGAATATTTAAAAAAGAGAAAGAAAAAAATTATGTGCATGTATGAAACCCTGCAAGGCTTTTTATAGACTTCCCCATATCATCAGGACTACAATGGGGGAAAGTGGGGGAGAATTTTGAAACAATTAAAATAATACTGCTCTCTGAGAGTTAAACTATACATTTAACACACAATGACTCGCAGTCCAAGATAGAAGGTGCTGACGGGACTTATCATCAGCTAGGCTGTAAGGAGGGGAAGAGGAAATGTGCCCTTCAGAGAGGAGACGGGTCAGTCCAGAAAACACAGGGAGAGGAGTGTCACAAACGAATGGTGGCTGTACCCAACCCGGCATCTTCAAGAGGGAGTGCCTTGCCTGGTGGATTTTAAGTATCTCAAGTCCAGCAGCCAGATTATTCCTCTGATTAATACGATGGCTAAGGATATCATTAGTCCTTTTTGTCACTGACAATTTAATAATTCCCGCATGCTTCCCACCACCTTTTAAACATTCCGTTTCTTATTAAAACATCATAGTTTGAGTTGGGAGACAGTAAGACTGGTCAGCTTGAAACAAACTCAGTCTACACAGCACTTACAGTGTTCACTGCAGATTTTAAGATGTGAGTTGACCCATGTGAGGCAGAGCCACTCTCCACTGGGCTCTCTGTAAACAGATGGGGACAAATCAGGTCTCCCGGTCAACACGAAAGAGGGCTGGACTATAACACTAACAAAGTCAATGTGATGCCACTATGAAGCTGTTTGGGAGATGGATGTCTAGCTGTCTCCTGATGACCCTCAAAAGCACTGCTTTCTGGAAACATCTAGAGATACCATTCAGACACCACCTTAGTGATGGGTTAGTCATCTTTAAAATATTAGCATATTCTGTGTATAATACGCAAGAGGTGACATTTTAAAAAAGAAGTATAGAAAGCTGTGCCTTTACTGAAGTATTCTTCCAATATCTCTTTAATTTTTTTTAAAAAAAATTTTAATATTTATTTATTTTTGAGAGACAGAGACAGAGCATGAGCGAGGGAGGGGCAGAGAGAAAGGGAGACAGAATGTGAAGCAGGCTCCAGGCTCTGAGCTGTCAGCACAGAGCCCGACATGGGGCTCAAACCCATGAACTGTGGGATTATGACCAGAGTTGAAGTCGGCACTTAACCAATTGAGCCACCCAGGCGTCCCCTCTTCCAATATCTCTTTGTAAGTTTACATGCAATTATCAATAATTTTCTGTAAGTGAATTATTAAGAGCACCACAGTTATCAGGCTCCAAACAGATATAGAATAACTGAACTTGACTCTGCAATGCTAATACAGTACATTTGCTTATTTTAAAATCTGACTTACAAGTATTTGAGTATGATTACTAGTTCATAACCAAAAAAAAAAAAAAAGCAGGGAGGTTCTTAGTAAGTATAGAAAATCTTCAAAAACTCAAGATTCATAATTAAGCTCTAAAGATTCTGCCATATATCCTCTTAACTAAGCAAGTATAGCTAATGTTTGTATTTCTAAAAATTGAGAAGTGTCATACATTTGAAATCAGGTTTAAGATTTACCACTCAGTATCAATAATGTATGCCTTACCAGAAAGAACAGAGATAACAAATGCATCTTAAAAACAAAGAAAACGTAAAAGCTAAGTAAACGATAGATTATGATCAAAATGGAAGGTGTGACAGTTTATTTTTTAAAAAATCCTATTTGGTATCTTGAAGATATACATACGGATGCTGATTATTCGAATACATAATAAAGTTTTTTAAAGACAGATAATTCTTTTTGTAACCCTTCAATCACAGACTATATACTATTTTGAGCATATTTTGATACACTTACAACATTTAGCATAAATCTATACTACTAAAAATATCTAATTCAGTAAGTCTTGCAATTAGGAACTGTCTACAGAAAAACAATGCATAATAGACACTCATAACATAGCAGTACTTTCTAAAATAACTACTGAGATAAATACATTTAATTTTTTTTAATAGTATTTTTAAAATGACAGTAAGACCTTAGGAAAATGTTCACAGGGAGATGTTTACAAAAGAACTCTAAAAATGTTCTATTAAAGATGCATTTAGATAAGAACATGTCAAACTCTCTGATATTCAGTGTAAATATCCATTTTTCTCCTCTCCTATATCAGGGATGAGAAATGCATACAATAAAAGTAACACATCTTACTCTGAAAAACAATACATTATGTTGTATAATTAAAAAATGACAGTAAAAACAGTGGAAAGGTGTCATAGTTGTGCTTATCATCAAATTCACTTCCTTAAAGTGCTTTAATTCCTTTTTAAATAAAGAATAAAATTTTTAAAATGAGGCATTTAAATTATAACGTTACAAAAACTGTAAGTATCCCACAGGGAAAAACATTAAAAAGGAAAAAAGAAAAACAGTGAACACAATTAATAAATAAATCTGAAAGGAGAATGATAAATGTTCCACGCTGGGGGATGGGTATAATGTGATTCATTACACTAAACTCCCTACTTTTGTACATGGGTAAACGTTTCCGTAAGTTTAAGATCTATAAATAAGCCTAAGAAATGAGCAAACAAGCAAACCTAGATTGCAGAGGGGGCGATTAAGAAAGGAATACAAGTAACACTATTAGGAGAGGTGGTTTTTCAAACAGTAAGTGACACTTCACACTCATTGTGTTTGAAAAGCATAAATACTTTGGAAATATTACATCAAGAAGATGTAGATGGGCTGACTACAATGAATCAACCAGAATGAACCCAAAAGGAAAAGTGAAAAAGTTGACAAAGAATTACCTGGCAAAGGAACTAGAGTCAGACAGTTTGATTGGTATTTCAAAATTGGGGGAAAAAAATAAAATTTTACAAACTTTAAATGTTATGGTATGTTCCATAACATTAAAAAAAAGAAACAAAGAAAGTGAGGTTACCCTTAAAGCTAGAATAATCTGACATTATCTGACCAAGAACATACAGGGACAAAGAATACAACACAAGTATGAACTAATCCTATCTATTGACATGTTATTATATATTATATAACACTGCATATACCACATATTAACCTAATAGCAAAATGAGTCATTTCCGTAGCGCAGACTGAGTTAGGCACAGTGCTGAGTTCTTAACGTACATTAGACTCCTTTAAACCTCGCGACTGCTCCCATGAGTAGATCTTCTGTATTCAAATGTTCCTGAAACATCACATAAATAAGTAAAAACTCATATAAATAAAAACTAAACCTAATAAGAAGGCAGATTATCTCTGTTCACCCATTAAAATGTTTCTTTGCATTTCAAAAACATTCATAAACACAACCTATAATTCATTTGGGCCAAAAAGCTTTGAAATTATGTACATTTTGACTGGTTTTCAATTTGGGGGGGGGGGACTGGCATAACTTCAAACTTTGTGAGACTCTTCATCTCCATCTAGACATCTACTGTCTTCCGCTTTCCTTAAAATGTGGTTCTCTCAAGTCTCTTATTCTCCAAGTTTTAAAAGAGACATAAGGAAATACATTAGTGATATAAGAAAGACAACAGTGTAAACGGAGAAAAAGCGACAACTGATAATCAGCATCAGGAGACACAGAACAGGGGCAGACAAGAGAGGACTGTGTGCCCATCTTCAGGGGCCATATGTGTGCCACACTACTGATTTATTAGGAGAAGTCAGAAATCTGAACTGTAATAGGAAATTGACCACATACCAAGTATTAGTTCAATTAAACAAACAATAAAACGACTAAAGATCAAGGAAAACTCATTACCTATAAACTATCTGCCCAGAACTTTCCTAAGTTTTTCTGCAAAAAATATCTACAGATGATAAAGATGCCATCGAAACTCAGCTGCGAAAGACCAGAACTACTAGTCATTCTAGCTCATGGAGAAAGAAACCTACACATCAAAACATACTGAGGGTTCCACTTAAAAGTTAATGAAACAGAGGCGCCTGGGTGGCCCAGTGGGTTAAGCGACTCTTGATTTAGGCTCAGGTCATGATCTCACAGTTTGTGGGTTTGAGTACCACTCTGTCAGCACAGAGACTGCTTGGGATTCTCTCCCTCACTCTCTGCCCCTAACCTGCTTGTGCACACACGTGCACACACAGTCTTCCTCTCTCTCTCAAAAAAATAAGCATTTAGAAAATAAATAAAAGTTAATGAAACAAAGCCATCTTCCTGGGTTATGTAGTAGAAGAAACTGCAGGTGAATAACATGATTTTAGGATGAGGAATCTGTAAGAATAAAGAGAAACAGATCTCAACACATAAAAATAAAAAGCTTCCCTATCTTAAACACATTAGAAGTAAAACTTACGTGATTAAAGACACAATGAAGACCTTACAATTCAATTAGAAAAATGGGCAAAGAAAGACAAGGCACACAAGGAAAAGAAATTTCTTTTGAATAAAAAAGAACTCTCATCCAACTCCTGTAAATTTTTTAGAGAAGCAAATTAAATTCATGAGATCATTTATTAAATAGTTTCCAGGGACCTTCAGGTAGACCTCAAACTCCTTAATCTTGCCTAACCTAACACGTGGCCTACTTCTGCCTCCCTCTCCAGAACCACTTCAGGCCGAAAATCACAAGCGCTTCCCTAAAGGAATCACATTCTCAGGCACCTCTACTTGTAATTTTCCCTCTACTGGACTGCTCCTCTCCCTACCTCTCTGGCTTACTCATCCAGTAAGCCTTATCTCAAAGGCCATTTCCTCCAGGAGGCTTTGGCTTCCTCCCACTCTTCCACACCTTTCTCCCCTGAGCAGAGAACAGCATAGACCTCTATAATGACATTTATTATGCTGCAGCAAGACTATTTTTGCTCTTTTTTTTTTTTTTTTTTAAAGCAACAGCTTGCTTACAATGTTGGGATTCACCTATTTACCAATTCCTTCATTCTGGACAGTGAGAGTGGGGAGAAACTAAAGAGAAAGAGACAGATGAAAAGAAAGAAGGAAGGAAGGAAGGGAGGGGAAAAAAGGAAGAAAGGAAGGAAGGAAGAGGGGAAGGAAAGAAGAAAATGTAAAATTGCATTGAAAACATTAAAATAAATTTAACAAAATATATGCAATAAATTTAAGGAATAAATTTAGCAAAACATATGCAAGATCCCAACACTGAAAACTGTAACACACTGCAGAGAGAAGAAATAAAGATGAAAATAAATGGAGAAATATACAGCATTTATGGATTGGAAGAATTCAGTGGTAACATTTTAATTCCTCCCAAACTGATCTACAGAGTCAGCTTAATTCCAATAATAACCCCACCAAGGTTTTTATGGTAGAAATTGATACGTTATTTCTAAAATGTATATAGAAATGCAAAGAAATGAGAATATCCAAAGCAATCTTGAGGAAGAACAACAAAATTGGAAGACTCCTACTACCTAACTTAAAGATCATCTATAATGCTTCAGGAATGAAAACAGTGTGGTACTAACATACAGATCAACAAATAGATCAACAGAACATAACAGACAGCCTAGAAATAGAGCTGCACTTATTTGATCATTTGACTTTTGACAAAGATGTCAGAGCAATCCAATGGTGGAAAGAAAGTCTGTGTTCAACAAATGCTGCTGGGACAACCAGACATCAAAACTGAAAAACAAACAAACAAACAAAAACGAACCTTGAACCCTAACACCAGACGAAAATTAAGAATGTGAAGTAGAATATTTTTACAACCTATTTGTAGGCAAAGATTTCTTAGAGAAGACACACACAAAAAAAACATAATCATTATTAAAAAACTATATTTGGCTGTCTTGAGGGGTTCCCACTGGTCAATGTGGGACAACTTGAACATGAAAACAAGTAATGACATTATTAACTTTACAGAAAAATATATCAGATAAAAAAAAAGGAAGAAAAGGGGCAGCTAGGTGGCTCAGTCAGTTAAGCATCCAACTTCAGCTCAGGTCATGATTTTATGGTCCATGAGTTCAAGCCCCATATCGGGCTCTATGCTGACTGCTCAGAGCCTGGAGCCTGCTTGGGATTCTGTCTCCCTCTCTCTGTGTCCCTCCCAGCTTGCACTCTGTCTCTCTCTCTCTCAAAAATAAACATTAAAAAATTTTTTTTAAAAAGGAAGAAAAGATAATAAAATGAGAAAAATCAATAATCTGTAACCCTTAGTTGGAATAACAGAATCATGTCAGAATCTTCAATGAATGCTAAAAATTATTATGAAGCTGTTGAGAAATAGGATCTTCACAGTCTCAAAGTATTATCCCTCAGATTATTTAATAATTCCATTGGGGATAATACACCTTTATAGTGAAGAGATCTAGCAGCCACTGTCTGTACCAAGTAATGAGGCGGCATCACCAATACTGGAATAAGCAGACATTATATATCTTCTGACATGAAGTAGGAGGAAGTACGTAACACCAATCATCTGTTATGATACACCCTCACCGAAAATGTTTCACCTGATTTCAGTCATAAAGAAACACCCAGACAAACGCAGCATTTGGAACGTTCTCCAAGACAGGTACTGTGGACTGTTCAAAGAAGTCAATGTGGTTAAAAACAAAATAAAGAACAGAAAAAAGGAAAAGTGTTGTGGATACTCTTCAAACTTAAAAAAAGCATAAAGAGACACAACCATCAAATGCAATGCATGAGCCTAGACTGAAATTGAATTTAAAAAAAAAAAAAAAAAAAGGAAGAGAAGTTACAGAAGACAATTGGGGAATTGATTATAGCTTAGTATTCTGGTTATGTAGGAGAATGGCCCTATTCTTAGGAAATGCATGACGAAGTCCTGAGTAGTTAAGTGTCGTAAAGTACATAGCTTAACTTACAAATAGTTCAGAAAAACTAAGGACAGAAAGATGTTTTGTAATAAAGTTGCTCTATTTATCTACCCACCCATCCAGCATCTATAAACATACATATGATACAAATATACTTACATGTAATGTATATACAGTATGCATATGCGCATGTAGCATATAAAGATATTAAAGAGAGCGCAGGCAAATTTTCATTGCAAAAAAATCATTAAATTGACTTTGCTACAGTGGGGACTACCTTTTTTGAGTACAGAGGAACCAGAATCATCCTAGAAAACGGCTTAAACCAGTTTTTCTATAACGAAGAATGCATTACGATTTTGTACACATTTGCATAATAATTCTGTACATGATAGTTTGAGACACAGTGACAGACTAAAAGGAAAACCTCTATAAGTGCTCAGGACCCCCAAATCATTTTACCCATTATATAATAACTATCAAATTATCCCCACACAAATGAAAACTGGCTGAAGACTTCTAAAGTGCTTGTGACTGTAGACAGGAGTCACTCTGTCTGAACTTTCAGCCCGTGTCAAATACCTAAGAATGGCCTTTTTGTTGTTGTTGTCACGAGGCCTAAATGAAACAGCGGAGGGTATACTGAGCGAGAATTCAGGGTCTAAAGTTTGCTTAGGTCTTTAATGAAAATGTGCATAAGATAGCACTTTTCTGTAAGCTTTTCCAAGCCAAATCTGTCCTTCATTCGGTTCCACAGATTTGTACCCAGACACCTCAGGAAAGAATTTTACAAGGCATCATCCACTGAGGCTCAGCCTCAGTGCTGTTTTATTCATGCAGATGATTTCTTTCTTTTTCTTTTTTTTTTTTAAAGCTTATTTATTTCAGAGAGGGAGAATGAGAGTGAGCGAGCAGGGGAGGGGCAGAGAGGGAGAGAAAGAATCCCAAGCAGGCTCTGCACTGTCAGGGCAGCCTGGCTTGGGGCTTGACCTCAAGAACTGTGAGATCATGACCCGAGCAGAGATGAGGAGTTGGACACTCAAGCAACTGAGCCACCCAGGTGCCCCCGTGCAGCTGGTTTCTTATAGTAACACTGGTACCTACACTTCCACACCACTTCCTTCTGTCCTTTCTCTTCACTTTAAGAATTTAGAAATGTCCAGCTCCATAGTGATATCTCTATAAAATGTCCATGGTTTTATTCCAAATATTTATTTTCTGGGTCTCATATTTTCTACTGTTCTTTACTCACTTGGGATATAATGAAAGCTTTCATTCCATCCTGATAAATCTACTCGCTCTTCGCTACTACACTTTCTGCCCCAAGCACACACATTCAAGGCTCTCTGTTAAAACCCCGTCATTTTCCACGGCCTTGTCTCATTCAATGATTCCTGCTAATATCAGCAGACCAAAGTAACTGTACATAAGCAGGATTTAACCTTTCAACAATATGCTTCAAGACTAAGATTTATTTAGAAATTAATTACCAATGGCTTGGAAAAACTAAAGCAGAAAACAAATATGGTGTTTTTAAGTCAGTCCTCTAATAACACTAATTTATCTCCCAAGCCCACACCTGTTTTTAGAGAAACTTAATTTTATGTTTATTTATTTTTGAGAGAGAGAGAGGGAGAGAGAGAGAGAGAGAGAGAGAGAATCCCAAACAGGCTCCATGCTGTCAGCGCAGAGCCCAATGCAGGGCTCAATCTCACAAACCATGAGATCATGACCTGAGCTGAAATCAAGAGTTGGGTGCTTAATGGACTGAGCCACCGAGGCGCTCATAGAAAAACTTAATTCTCTAAGTGATTTTGGCTTGGGTTATGATCTTGTGGTTCATGGGATCAGGCTCCACACAGGATTCTGGGATTCTCTCTCTCTCTCTCCCTCTCTCTGCCCCTCCCCCCAAATAAATAAAATTTTTTTAAAAAAAGAAAAAAAAGAAATATTAGATTTAAAGATGGCTGGATAAAGGTATACTGATGTTCTTGTACTTTATGAGGCAAACCAAAACATATACTGAGAAACTGAATCTGGATGGGCACTACAAAATTTTAAAATTGTCCTTGATAATTTCTGAAAACTCAAAGTTTGCCAGGAATATAGCACGTCTACTTTATTTATTCCACAAATACATCTTGAGCACCCAAACCGTGTCAGGCCTTCCTCTGAGCACTGAGCTTATTTTCTAAAGTAAGGGGACAGAAGATAAACAAAAAAGCATTGTGATTTTAAACTGGGAGTGGTCAGGATGACCTCCCTGAGAAGGTGGAGCAAAGACCAGCAGAAAGCAAGGCAGGTAGAGGGAAGGATAAAGGGTAACATCCCGAGGTGGGGTGAAGTTGGCCGCGTAGGCATCCAGACAGGTCACTGGCTTTCAGCTTTGCCGGAGCTAAGTAACAGAGCTGGAGACCAACATGAGAGGGTAAGAGAGAAGAAGGGGCAGAGGATCTTACAGGCCACTGTAAAGACTTTGATGAGATAGGAAGACTGGAAAGTTTTCACTAGGCGAGAAACCTGATTCAACTGAAGCTTTAAGAGGCTCTCTAACTGAACCACAGAAGCAGGAAGACCAATTCACGGGTTACGGCAACGATTCAGGCAACAGGTGACGCATTGACTTGGGAGACTACAGTGGGGGCGGTAAGAATCGATTGGTTCTAACTACAGAGCCAAAAGCATTTGTTGATGGACTGGATATGGGGCGGGGGAGCGCAGGGGGGATAAAGGAAGGACTAAAGGAGAACTTTCAGAATTACAGCCTGGGGAAATGGAAGGATGGAGTTGCTATTTGCTGCAATGGAGAAGACAGTCTCAGCGCAACTTTGAGGAAGAACATCAGTTTAGTTTGGACACGTAAAGTATGAGATGCGTATTAATATCCACACTGACAGTGATCATTATTAAAGTAAATAGTAAAGTACGTTAAGTCAGGAGTTCAGAGGAGAGGTCTGAGCTAGATATAGAAATCTGAGAGTTGATAGCATATAGATGGAAGTTAAAACCATGCAAGAGAACAGAAATTTGAATATTCTCCCTTCTTTCCATAAAAGATGGAGAAAAAACAAAGTGCCTTTATTTGTAGAATAGAAAATAATTAAGGGGGGGTCCTCTTTAAGTCCACTAAAAGTTCCCATGTTGTTAAATAATAAGCACTGACCACCTACAAAATGTAAAATACCAAGGACATTTAAAAGGATTCAAAGGGCAATGCAAGAGTCCCCATGCTCTTAGCAGAATCTCCATCTAGTTGAGGAGACAGATAGATAGATAATAGAAGGGAATGACTGAAGAGAAAGAAAGGACGGAAATCAATGTACCCTTGACAATAACCATGCCCCTGGGTGGTGCCAGGTCCGGGGGAAGATGAGTCAGCTGGAGACTGTCAAGGACTTGACAACGTATATTTGTTCTTCCATAGATCACAGGTTGGCAAAATGGCAGCATGCCACGGAGTAGCCAGTCTTGTTGGGTAGTTCATGCTGTTAGCTCAGTACCTCTGCAGGGATTGACACCTTGGTAGCCAGTTATGTCACCAGCACTGGCTGAGTCAGATGGCTGGCATGTTACGGCTACATCTTACCACTGTTCCAAAAAAAAAAAAAATATATATATCTGTCTCAAGTTGGGCTCTGGCAAACAAGAACATTCTTTCACTTGTCCCGTCTTTTTCAGAAACTGCTATCTGGGCCCCGAATGAGTGGAACAACAAGGTGTCTATAGCTACCTTCCATAGCCTCTCTCTAAATTCTGATTCTCCTCCAATAGGTCTCTTCTGGTGCTCAGATATTACAGCTTTTCTCCCTCTCTCAGCTTCAGCTCTAACTTCTATATTCAAATATTTCTTTTTTTTTTCAATATATGAAATTTATTGTCAAATTGGTTTCCATACAACACCCAGTGCTCATCCCAAAAGGTGCCCTCCTCAATACCCATCACCCACCCTCCTCTCCCTCCCACCCCCCATCAACCCTCAGTTTGTTCTCAGTTTTTAGGAGTCTCTTATGCTTTGGCTCTCTCCCACTCTAACCTCTTTTTTTTTTTTTTAATTTCTTACACAGCTCCTCTACAAACAGCTTTATTTTAATCTTCTAGGTCACAGAAGCTATACATAATCCCATTTCCCTTCACGAGTCACACGGAGTCATTTCCACAGGTGTAAGACTGCTTTTTCTGGTTGCTGACTACCCACCATTTTCCAGAACATTTAGCTTTCCTTAAAAATCACAAGAGATCAGTAATAAAATACCTGGTGGTTATTATGGAGTTACCACTATTTTTCCCAATTTGGACTTCATTAGTACTGTCAACCATCAGTATATGGTAATTCAGAGAACCATGCTGCTCCTAAGTACCTCACATTCTCATGAATATTTCAAGCTTCCTCTTAGAGATGCGCCTCCAGCTTTAGCAACGATGGCGATGGCGTCAACAGTCACATTACTATCTAGACAGATGACATCTGCTGGAGATGAAGATGTGACCGCCAGTCAAGCTGTGAGCCGGACCTGGCCAGTCGGAGGCTCGCCGCCCCCTTCCCCGGCCTTGGCATGTGCACTCTGCTTGCCTTCCCCCCTCCCAGAAGCTGCTCCTAAGATACAGCCTTGAAACAGAAACGTGGTGCCGAGGCTATCTGGACTGGGTATATGACTGACTGAACTCACTCAGGGCCTCTACATCAACTTTGCAGATCCTGGAGGGCGGGTGAGAGAAGCCACTGTCTTGCAGGTGCTCAAGACAGCCTTGTAAGTAAGCTCCTTTGCTCCTGAAGACGCCACTACCAATGTGAAGTGGTCTGCCTCTTTCTTCTTTCTTTGCTCTCTCCCTGCCTTACACATATAGGGGCCAGTTTCAGATTACACCCAGGAAGCTCCCGAGGAAGTCGTGAACCAACAAAGTCCCTCAATTAAGAAACCTGAAATATTTAGCAATGCATTGGAAGACCTCTCTGCACCGGTACTTACTGCAAGCAGTATTCAAACAGAAGCTTTCAGTTCTCAGAACAGAACCATGGTCTTATTGATCTAGATGTGAAAATCAGTACCATCCCAAGGCAGGGAGTTCACTGATCTGCCAGGAGTCACAGGAAAGTAGCTACAAGAGTTCACTTCTTTTTTCTTTTAAAAATTTTTTTTTAATGTTTATTTATTTTTGAGAGAGACAAAGCATGAACAGGGGAGGGGCAGACAGACAGGGAGACATGGAATCTGAAGCAGGTTCCAGGCTCTGAGCTGTCAGCACAGAGCCAGACGTGGGGCTTGAACCCACAAACCATGAGCTCATGACCTGAGCCGAAGCTGGATGCTTAACCAACTGAGCCACCCAGGCGTCCCAAGAGTTCACTTCTTTTAGCGACTACCTGTCTTCATCTCAATGACTAGAACTAAGAATGTGTTCATGGCACATTCTCCATAGGCCTCCCCAAACTTACATTCTCTATACAGGAAGACAGAAGCTAAACTCAAGTAGCCAGCTGATGAGGAGACAGCAAAGCTAAGGTGGCTATCCAGGGGCGAACTGGGTTTCTCTTCATTCAAAAGCACAAGACTCCTTCCATGGAAGAGGAGAGAGAAGGGTTCCCACAAGTGTCCCATCCTGTACTCACTGCTCCTGCAGGGGCTCCATAGCTGGCAAAAGTGGCGCACCAAGCGTAATGCCAGGGGAGATAAAACATCAACTGCCCCTGGAGGTATCCAAGGCCAATTTCCTAATTCACAAACCAGAGCAAGTCAGTAAGAAGTGCCATTCACATCTTCACCCAACAGGCAAAAGTTACGTGTTATCTCCTACACTTGTTTTTGTTTGTTTTTATAATCAGACATATTTCTTATTCTGTCCAGAAAATTTATTTTTTGCTGAGAAAATCCTGATTATAAAAATGAACATTTTTATTTTTTATTATTTTTTTACTTTTTAAGTTTTTTAAATTTTTTAATTTTTTATTATTTTTTAAAGTTTATTTATGTATTTTGAGAGACAGAGTGAGAGCATGTGCATGTGAGCAGGTAAGATGTCAGCACAGAGCCTGATGTGGAACTCAATCTCAGGAACTGTGAGATCATGACCTGAGCCAAAATCAAGAGACGGACACTTAACTGACTGAGCCACCCAGACGCCCCCTTATTTCTTATTTGGAAGTCCTTGCTAGTGGTATGGCTTTGGACAAGTCACTTAATTTCTCCAAATTTCAGTTTCCTTATTTGTGTTAAGTAACATTACTATTAGTAAGTTCCCTTCTTTTTTTTTTTTTTTTTTTTTTTTTGCTTCAAATTTTTATTTTATTTAAATTCTAGTTATTATACATATAGTATAATATTGGTTTCAGGGGTAGAATTCAGTGATTCATCACTTACATACAACACCTAATGCTCATCATTAAGTGCCCTCCTTAATACCCTTCACCCATTTAGACCATCCCCCATCAACCCTCAGTTTGCTCTCTATAGTCTCTTCTGGTTTGCTTCCTTCCCTTATTTTTCCTTCCCATATGTTCATCTGTTTTGTTTGTTAAATTTCACACATGAGTGAAATCATAAGGCATTTGTCTTTCTCTGACTTATTCTGCTTAGCATAATACTCTCTAGCTCCATGCACGTCATTACAAATGGCAAGATTTCATTCTTTTTAATGGCTGAGTAATATTCCATTGCATATATATATACCACATCTTTATCCATTCATCAGTCGACAGACATTTGGGCTCTTTCTCCTATACTTTGATATACAAAGATGGCACACAGTTCCTAAAATAATTATTAATCTTTATCATGGATGAAGGTCTGCTTGGTGCACATGGTATATAAGGAAAGTCAATGGCAACATTTTGATGCCTGGATTAAAAAAACAAAACAAAACAGTACCCTTTTCTTTTTTCATCAGACTTCTTAGGTGGTCATATAGGAAATTCAAGATATCAGCATGTCAGACTCACCTGTGCTTCAGAAAACAAAACACACACACACACACACACACACACACACACACACACACACACCACTAATTTATAAGACTCAATGCAACCACAGGCTAATACAGCCAGAAAACAGAATCACAACCTCATAATAAGAATGGGCTCAGAGCGTGTTACAGAGGCAGAGGATATCACCAAAGTAGTAGGATCTCCATAAGCTCACAAGGTTTGAAAAGCTCAAAAAAGGTTTGAAACCAGCTCTATTATTTCCTCTCAAATAATTTAATAAGAGACAAGCAATTACAAAGTCAAAAAGAAAATTATAAGAAAGACTTAAACATACATATATTGATGTATAACATACACTACCTGTAAATATTTCAAAAATGTCTCAGGTAGGAAAAATGAACCAATAATAACCCATAAGATCTTGTGTACAGCATTATTATGAAGACAATATGTTAAATTTGATTCTGCTGTGAGCTCCATTTTCCAAACTGATTGATGACCATGTCATTCCCTTAATATCTCTTATTGGACTCTTCCACAGTTTTCCCAATCACCACTCATTCACATTACTCTAGTAATTCAGACTCGCTCATCTACAAAACATCCTCCATGCTGGTATCATGTTAGTTTTTTAAAAATGAAAACCTGAATGAACCATTTCATCCCTCTATTCAAAACTCCTTTTCTCTCACACCCAGGGCTCTAGCCATACAGACGTATTTTAAGTTCCCTGTACAGGAGGAGGTTTCACCATCTATACCTTTTCCTTCATGCTCCCTCTTCCTAGAGAGCCTTTTCTTCCAAGCACTTCAACAACAGCAATAATAAGCCTATTCATTGCTCAAGGAAGCTTAAGTACCACTTCCTCAAAGAAACCTTCTGAATCCAACTGGATAACATACATGCCACATATCTTTAATGGCACCTCAAATCTTTCATATACATTTCACATATTGCTTACATGTCTTTTTCTCAGTACTATACCAAAAGCTCCCAGAAGACCTGTCTATATTCTTCGCAGGCAGGGAAATGCCTGGCCACATGTTAGGCATTAGATTTGTTTGCTCAATTCATGAATTACAAATATCATCATATAAAAGTATGGGATCTGGGTATTTGTTAACCAAAATGAAGCAAGTCTACACACGTCTGGCATTTCAATATATGATACTGAATGAGCCAAGAATATTCCATCTTTAATGAACTATAACTGACAAAACAATTAATCAAAATGCCCCACATTAATTAATTTGGTCATCTCTTTTTCCAATGTATTTTGAATGCTATTTACTGAAATCATTCCAAAACTCTGCTCCAAAGCTCCGCTGATAGGCTCATAAGTGGCTGCCAGGATTTCTGATGCCGGGCATCAGAACCCAGGACACGTGGCTGTTGCGAACCAGAAGTACAAACCAGGCTTCTCAGCCCAGTACCACAGGTGCCCCAGGCTGGCCTCTCTGGCCCTTTCTCATCTTAACATTAACAAGTGGAGTTGCTTTTACTTTTTCCAACACCATAAACACAGAGAATGATTTTCTGGGGGGACAGTGTGCCTTAAATATTCACAACCCAAAGATCTGAGTTCCTCTCACAGGATCCCTTGGTAAGTCAGACCCTTAACTGAAACAGGAAAGAGGTTCCGTTGAAGCAAAGCCAAGAAAAGCAGAATGGTGCTTCTCTCAAAGATGAAATCGTAAACGTGTAAACAAAACCAAAGGTCTCTACAATCTACAAAAAACTGCATGTGTAACACGAATTGATAAGTGTCTTTTAAGCTCAAAGAAATATATATTTAACACCCATATATAAAAGAATGTATTACCAAAGATACCAGGATTGGTAAACTGTCAGAGAAATACTCCCAGAGGGGCTGGGAAAGAGGTTTCCATTAAAGACACAGGAAATAGCTCGTTAAATAAGCACCACAGATGGACACAGAGGGATGGGCAGAGTTTTGGCTGGATCTGTCCATCTAGAAGGCATTCCAGGCAGAACACGAGCAAAGACACCAAAGTTGGAAAGGCCAGGAGTCCAGTTGGGGCAGTGGGCTCATGGTGGAGGGGTGGCACTACAGTCAAATCATGACAGCCCAGATCTCCAGAACATGGACATCAGTGGCACCAACAATCTTGAAGGATGGAGATACTCGGTCAAAATACCCAGCAATTGGCTTAAAGAGCAAAAACTCTCTTTTGCCTAAATTTAAGTAGTTTCCACATGTAAGAAAGAAGGCAATTCCATGAACATAATTCTAACTTGACTGATGACAGGCAATCTCTATTGAGCTAGAGAGTCAAAAAGCCACAAGAATGTGAACTTAACTATTTGCGAGTTTATTATTATTCACCTACCATATCCCAATCATAACTGAGAAGCAAAGCCTGGAAATAAATAATGGGTATTTTTTAAACTGTAGGAACATTTTTGAACCATAGAATTCACGAACTGATTCTTCCTTATTTTTACAAATGATAATTACCAAGAAAGAGAAGTTATATCCCTGAGCTAACCCAAGGGCTTCCTCCATTCTAGGAAGAAACTCCACTTGCTAACAGAAACTATGAGGCGGCCACTCTAGGCAATGTTCCCATAGTGTTAAACACAACATTAAAGCTGGGAAACCAGTAACAAGCTTTAAGTTCCCTTTCAGAGACAGGTGAAATTAAACCTTAAATTTTAAAGTCATTTTGAAACCACTGTCTTTCTCCTAACTAAAAGCAAAGATTCATCCAGCAAGTTTGCACCTGCTCGCCGCTGAGAAAAGGGAAAGAAAACAATGGATTATTTTATCCCAAGGAGCTTACTACCTTGTATGAGTTTTGGACAATAAGCCCGTCGTGTTGAAATATTGTATTTTCATAGATGCAGAAATCTTATGTAGTATAACAGAAAAACAATTAGGCTGCGAATCAGGAAGGTGAGAGGATTTGGTGGCAGTTAAGTCTTGAAAATCACTGAACAGGGGCGCCTGGGTGGCTCAGTCGGTTAAGCGTCCGACTTCAGCTCAGGTCACGATCTCGCAGTCCGCAAGTTCGAGCCCTGCGTCGGGCTCTGGGCTGATGGCTCAGAGCCTGGAGCCTGCTTCCGATTCTGTGTCTCCCTCTCTCTCTGCCCCTCCCCCGTTCATGCTGTGTCTCTCTCTGTCTCAAAAATAAATAAACGTTAAAAAAAAAAAAATTAAAAAAAAAAAAATCACTGAACATCTGTGACCCTCCACAGGCCCACCTCTAAACTGAGAGGGTTGAATCATGACCTCTGAAATGCCATTTCAAAAAATTTAATTTCAGATAGTGGAGATGTATAGCTGCTGCTTCATATCCAGGGAAGCAGTGAGGCGGAGTGGCACGGAAGAGGCTCTGTGGGCAGGCCTACTGGAGTGCCCAAATCTACGCTCACTCAGTACTAGCTGGATGGCCTTCAGTGCACGCTTCCTTTTTGCTCAAGAAGGGATAATATTTACCTCTGCAATATGCTGGAAGGGTTAGAATGTACGTAATGCACCTGACACATTATAGGCACTAAATAAAGGTGGACGTTAAGTCCCTGGCCAGTGATGAAAGTCCTGATGGCAAACGGTAATCCACTTGACAACACAGTTTCCTAAAACTCACCGTGGAGAATGGCAGGGATTGAGTGCCAGTCCTTTGCAAAGGGTGAGCACATAAATACTGGAGGACTCATAGGAAGGAAGGATAAAAGCAGGGAGCTGATGATTAGCAGCAGAGGCTTAGAGTCCTGCACGTCATAATGACAACCAGGAACACAACAGCATGGGATACAGGCAAGAGGACAGATTTTCAGCGAGAGAGAGGACTACTGGTGAAACAACACAAAACAAAACAAACCATAATGAATTACTGCGATGATTTCATAACCGAAACAAAGCAGAGAGCTGGCTACAGTCTATGAGTCTCACTAAATAGCGGGTCTTGGCAATACACAAGCCCTATTTCCTTTGCCTGTCTGCAATCCTTACTCAGGGTTCAGATGATCCTGCCCGTGGCTCCTGCCCACCTCATTTGCCCCACCCCACCTCACTGTCTCCTAGGTTTACCGCACTCCGCACGGCTCCTCTTCTACCCCTGTAACATGCTAAGCCCATTTTTCCTTTAGTTCCTTTGCCCTGTTATGTCTGCCTGGAAAAGTCTACCAGATCTTCCCATGCTGCCTCATTCCACACACTCAGGTCTCGCCAAACTGTCAATTCCTCAAGGAAGTCTTCCGCGTCCACCATATCTAAATTTCCCTCCACCCCCCCACATCCCAGTCACACCCTACCCCCTTAACTTGCAGTATTTTTTCTGGCATTTATCATTATCTAGAATTGTCATTTTTGTTTACATGTTTATCGTTTCTCCACCAAAATGGAAGGCCCGCGAGGGCAGGAAGCTGACCTAAATTCTTCAGCACTCAATCCCCCAACACCTTAAACCAAAATGTGGCACAGAGATGATGTAGGATCAGATGTATTCATCTGATGAACTTGTTCAAAGAATAAACTCCGATGATTAAAACTGCCATCCTTCTGTGAACATAAGGAAAAGTCCATTTTTATGAAAATACAAAATATATATGTATGCATATGTTGTACAGTACACTTTTTCACTTTACAAGCATGAATCCATACATAAAGCAAAGGTACTGTAAGTTTTGTTTTTCGAGATCCTGCTTTTAGAAAGAGAGGGTGGATGAGTAGATGGTATATAGATGGGAATTATCTTTCAGAACCCTTCTCAACAATGACTGTGAGGTAAACAAACCGAACTAATTCCAGTATATTTGAGATCAGACCCGTTACTTTGTTACCTTGCTAAACTTATCCCAACTATTACTGAGTCAAGTGATGAATTCAGTGATTCCATCTGTGAAACAGAAGACAAATGACATGGTGAATAACTGGTGCAGTAATGGGATGGTAAAGGAAAAGTTCCACAATGTTAACCCGTATTTGGACGAAAAGGGGGGGGGGGGGATCTTTCTAGAAAATCCTAAACAAAAATAAGCATGCTGCTGAGATTTCAAAATATGGCCGGATACCATGAGTGGGCAAAGCAGTGAAATGAAACTGTGGCCAGAACACTCATAACTTGCGCTTTTTCCATTTTGTTCTGCTTGAAACACACATTTTTTTTTTTTTTTAATGAATAAAAGAGGTCAATGATCGACCTTGTCTGTATAACCCACGCATCACCCCAGTCACCATTCTTGGTGACTCTGGAGGGCCCATGGCGCCAGCACGGGGCGGGACCCCACCGAGGGCTCCTCGGGGTCCGCAGGGTGAAGGAATGGAGACTCACAACCTGTATCCATCCCCCGAATCCCAGCCCAAGCAGTGGAACGAGGTGGGGCTCGGCATTCTGCAACTTCACTTTTGCATCCTTTATAAACACAGCCCGCCTAGCCCCTCCTCCTCCCCGGAGGACCGCACAGCGCTCAGCAAACACCCGAACGCCCGGGCTCTGGCCTCCGTTCACGGGTCTCCCCTGAGCCCCGGGCAAGTCATCTGATCCCGGGTGACTCAGTTTTCCAATCTGTCAAATAGGGTGACGAGAAACCCAGCCTACCTCATCGGGTGGTTTCGGGCCGGCAGCCCCAGGCTGGCCCGGGGACAGCGGTTCCGCGGTTGAGCCCGCGGAAGCCCTAGCGGGCGGAGGGGCGGGGCTTGGCGGGGCGGGGACGGGGGACCAAGCCCAGCAGGCGACGCGCAGCCCACCGCCCGCAGCCAGCAGCCCCCGGACCTCCTCTTGTACCGGGCCCGTGACGTCAACACGCTGACGTCGACGCACAGAAGCCCATCTCGCCCGAGGGACCAAAGACTGGGCTGGGGCCCGCCTGCCTCCCGTAACAGAGCCAGCGATTGGTGAATGGGTCTATCGATCATTTGCCGCCCAGTAAGCAACGCCGGAAGGCGGGAGAGGGCGGGCTCGCCTCGCCCGTGTAGAGGGTGGGAATCTGAAATTCGGTCTCTGAGAGCTGCGGGCTGGTTGGACTTGCCCGAGTGTTGTCCCTTGCCGTTTTATTAAGAGGCTGCTTTCCCGTTATTGGCGATTCTGCTTCTTCCGCTTTTCTCCTGTCTCTTGGTGGGGATTTAGGTTCCGGCTCGTGGAAAATAGTCGTGGCCTGGATTTCAGGGCCCCTGGCACCTCGCACTGAGCTCTCCAGGAATTAAAAAGTAGGACCTTACATTGCTCTGTTCAAGCGTCACCTTCACCCTGAATTCTCAGGCCCCCAGACCTATTTAGGAGACCTTTTCTCTGTGCTCCTGTCGCATATCTAACACTTGGATCTTAATAGTAGTCACATTTAATTATATTTGTATGTTTGGCCAGGAGACTGAGCATCTTTTAATTATTGTTATTTTTCAAATTACTTTTAAGTTTAAATTGAACTTTTTACCAATAGATGCTACAGTTATAACGTTCAAATATTTAAAGATGTAGAAGGCTACAGAGTGAAAATTCTTCCACTACTAGTTCCTCGGGCACTCAGTTCACCTATTGGAGGCAACCAGTGTTACTCGGTGAATATTCTTCCAGAGACATTCTAAGTGCTATTATTAATTTTAAGTTACACAGAATAATAAATGGAAACATTACAAATTAGAATAAAATCTTTTTCAGGCATTAATTACAAACCCAGTCCCTATAGGATGACCCCTAGTTCCTATGCATTTTGTGTAGGTATTTTTTTCCAATCAACATTCTTTTAAACTATTGCACGTTAGTCCTCAGAACCAATAGTCCAGAACCAATAGAAGCAATTTATGACTTCCTTACCCTTCGATATGTAATTCCTTTCTTTTCGTTTTTCTACCAGAAGCATCGCTACCTTCAACATAAGTCGAACCTATACCCAAGCGTTTTCTAGGGTAGAAATACTAGCAAGTGAATGTATTGGATAGAGAATGCACACTTTAAATCTTCATAGTAGACCCCCTTCATTTGTCCTTTTAAGTAGCTGTTACAACTTACAGTCCTACTGGTAATATATGAGCAACTCTTTCCCTGCATCCTTGCTAAAATTAAAAAAAAAAAAAAAAAGATTAAAAAAATTTTCTGAATTGATTAGTATAAAAAAATTTTTGCAGGATGACACGTGTGCAAAAGAAGTGCAGTCATCATGTGTCCATGTCTTGGTAACAAAGTGAATGAACTTCTGTAACCATTCCCTAGCCCAAGATTTTAAAAGTTCACCAGGAACATAGACTCTCTCCTCATCCTCGTCTTGGTCATTGCTCTCCTACACACAAATCGCCACGATTCTGAATTTTACCACCAAAATTAGTTTTGCCTGCCTGAACACTTGTAAATGGACAAAGATAGTGTGTACTCTCATGTGGCCCTTTTTGCTCAGTAATATATTTGTAACATTGATCCATATTCAAGAATGTAGTAGTTTATTTTTTGTGTATACTTCCAAGATGTCTCCATTTATTCTGATACTGCTTGACGTTAGGTGTTTGCACATAGTTACATGTTTGGTTTGGGTATATCCCTAGGAGTAATCTTACTATGGCACTGGATGTGCATATGTCCACTGTTGGTGGACATTGCCAAGTAGTTTTTTGGTTTACCAATTTACAACCCACTGGCAGAGAATGAAAATCCCTGTTGCTCTTCATCTTTGCCAACACTTGATATTCTCAGTTTTCTTTTGTGCTCATCCTTTTTTCTTTGTTTTTTTTTTTTTGTTGTTGTTTTCAATTTTATTGAGGCAAACTGAATATACAAAAGGTTCCATCTATATACGTCCCCTTGCCTTTGTTGTTGTTCTAGCTAAGAGCACATAGCGTGAGATCTACCTTCTCAACAGGTTTTTTTTTGTATTAAAATTTTTTAAATGTCTATTTTATTTTTGAGAGAGAGAAAGACAGAGTGTGAACAGGAGAGGAGCAGAGAGAGAGGGAAACATGGAATCTGAAGCAGGTTCCAGGCTCTGAGCTGTCAGCACAGAGCCCAATGCGGGGCTCGAACCCACGAACCGTGAGATCATGACATGAGCCGGTCAGACGCTTAACCAACTGAGCCACCCAAGCGCCCCGCTTCTCAACAAGTTTTTAAGTGTACAGCACCTTGTTGTTAACTGTAGGCTCTATGTCATACGGGAGAGCTCTAGAATTTATTCATCTTGTATATAACCATAACTGTATAATCATTACAAAATTCCCCACTTTCTCCTGGCAACCACCATTCTAATCTCTGCATCTATGAGTTTGACTATTCTAGATTCTTCATATAAGTGGAATCATGCAGCATTTGTTCTTCTGTGACTGACTTTTTTCCAGGCATAATGTTTTCCGTGGCAATGCGATGTCTTCTGTTCCTCACACCAAACTTCATGAAAGCCCCAAGCTGGTCTGGTCTTCAGTGTCTGCCCTGAGGGTAATCATGAGGGGACCACAAGCAGGTAAGAGGTGCTACAGTGACTCTGAGTCACCTTTTGTTCCTTTCTTTGTGCATCCCCACTCAGACCTCGCTTCAGATGTCCCCAGACCTGGAACCTGAACCCGAAAACTTCTCTGCCCCCTCCAGGTTCAGGCTTTGGGGATCCATGTTTGCCTAGGTGGCCAGGATACATTTTGGCCCTGGATTTTGTATTCCAGAAATCCCTAGGAATGGTCTGGGCAAGACAGATGCTATACAGAAAAAGTGATGCTTGAACTAAGTAAAACAGCGTCAGAGGAAGATGTCTCTGATTGTACGACTGGTCTATCCCATGCCTTTTAAGCAATTAGAACTAGATAATGCGATCATTTGTTACCCAATTAAATTTGGAAGGCCAGAAATGCATGGATTAGCACTTTTGCTTTTGCTTCAAAGCAGTTGTTACTTAGATAAAAGTACACTTAAAATGAAAAATAAGTTCCGATACAAATGAAGAGGTATAGGTAATATTCGCTTCTACTTTTTAAACACTTGAAAAATGAGTCCATCCATGATGTCACACAGGGTAGGATTTCCTTCTTTTTTCAAGGATGAATAACGTTCTCCCAACAAAGGAAAGCCCTGGATCAGATGGCTTCACTGGTGAATTCTATCAAACATTTAAAGGCTTAGCACTAATCCTTCTCAAACTTTTCTGAAAACTTAAAGAGAAGCAGTAGTTTGCTTGGTACAAGACCTCATCGTACAAGGCCCACATTACACTGCTCCCAAAACCACAAAAACACACTACAAGATAAGAAAATTGAAGGTCCATATTTCTGATGAACATGGATGCAAAAGTCTGTAAAAACAAAAAAACCTAGATGCAAAAATTTGTGACAAAAGTTCTAGCAATCAGAATTCAACAGCATATTAAAAGGATCATATACTGTGATCAAATAGAATTTATTCCTGGGATGCCAGAATGCAAATCAATAAACATGATATAGCACATGAACAGAATGAAGCATAAAAATCATATGATTATCTCAGTAAATGCAGAAAATGTACTTGATAAAATTCAACATCACTTCATGTTAAAAACTCTCAAATCAGGTATAGAAAGAATGTACCTCAATGTAATGAAGTCCATATATGACAAGCCCACAGCTAACCTCATGCTGAGTGGTAAAAAATTAGAAACTTTCCACTAAGATCAGGAACAAGACAGAGGGGCCCTTTCTCACCACTTCTGTTCAACTTAATACTGGAAGTCCTAGCCAGAACAGTTAGACAAGACAAAGAAATAAAAGGCATCCAAACTTGAAAAGAAGTAAATTGTCTCTGTTTGCAGATAATATGAACCATATATATAAAACTCTAATGATTACACACACATATGTACGTAGGCGCGCACACACACACACACACACACACACACACACACCTGTTAGAATGAATAAGTGAATCCAGAAAAGTTGCAGGATATAAAATCAACATGCAAAAATCAGTTGCATTTCCATACACTAACGGTGAACTACTCAAAAAGGAAATTAGGAAAATGTTCTCAGTTACATTAGCATCAAAACCAAAATATGTCAGAGGTGAATAATTTGTACACCGAGAACGATAATACACTGATAAAACAAATTAAAGGAAATATAGAGAAGTGGAAAACACCTTGTGTTCATGGATTGGAAGCGTTAATATCATTAAAATGTCCATACTACCAAAGCAATCTGCATATTCAGTGCTATTCCCATCAAAATTCCAAGGGCGTTTTATGCAGAAATGGAAAAATAGTCCTAAAATTTATGTGGAAGAGCAAAAGACCTAGAATAGCCAATGCAAAGAACAAAGCTGGAGGCATCACACTTCCTGATTTCAAAATATATTACAAAGCAGCCATAGTTGAAATAGTATGATACTGGCATAAAAACAGACTCAGACTAATAGAGCATAATAGAGAGCCTGGAAATAAACCCACATGTATATAGGGAACTAATTTTCAACAATGGTGTCAAGAATACAGAATGGGAAAAAGGTCATCTCCTCAACCAATGGGGTTGAGAAAACTAGATATCCACATGTAAAATATGAAAATAACCCCCTACCTTACAGCATACACAAAAACCAACCCAAAATGGATTAAAGCTTTAAACATAAGACCTAAAACTGTAAAAACTCTGGAGGAAAATGGTAAAAATTTCATGATGTTAGTGTTGGCAATAATTTCATGAATATATGGATATGGCATCAAAAGCACAGGAAACCAAAGCAAAAGAAGATGAGTGGGACTACATCAGACTAAAGCTTCCTTCAGTAAAGGGAGAAAGCAGAATGGAAAGGCAACCTAAAAACTGAGGAAAATATTTGCACACCATATGTCTGATAAGATATTAATTCCCCCCACTTCCTAAAATATATATAAGGAACTTGTACAAATATTTAACAAAGAAAACAAGAACAAACACAAATAGCCCCATTTAAAAATAGGCAAAGGACTTGAATAGACATTTCTCCAAAGAAGACATATAAATAGCGAACAGGATATATAAAAAGCTACTTAACATCACGAATCATCAGAGAAATGGAAATCAAAACCACTATTAAATATCACCTTATACCAGTTTGGATAGATGTTAGTAAAAGATAACAAATGTTGACAAGGATATGCAGGAATTAGAACCCTTGTATGTTGTTTGTGGGAATGTAAAAATGGCATAGCCACTGTGGAAAAGAGCATGAAGGTTTTTTTGTGATGTTGTACATTCTGATGCATATGTAAGGTATCACATTGTTGATTTAATTTTCATTTCCCGGATGATAAAAAAGAATTTAGCATTGTTTCATATGTCTGTATGCCATTTGGATATTCTCTTTTGTGAAATTCCTGTTCAAGTCCTTTGCCCATTTTAAAATTAGGCTATCCATCTCTTATTGATTTCTAAGAGGTTTTTCTATACTTTAATTTTTTTTAATGTTTATTTTATTTTTGAGACAGAGAGAGACAGAGCATGAACGGGGGAGGGGCAGAGAGAGAGTGGGGGACACAGAATCGGAAGCAGGCTCCAGGCTCTGAGCTATCAGCCCAGAGCCTGACGTGGGGCTCAAACTCACGGACCATGAGATCGTGACCTGAGCTGAAGTCGGATGCTTAACCGACTGAGCCACCCAGGCGCCCCAGTTTTTCTATACTTTAGATATGACTCCTATGTCAGTTATATGTGTTGTGTGTATTTTTCTTATTCTGTGGCTTACTTTATTATTACAAAATGAATCTCTGACTTACTAGAATGTACTACAAGTTAATACTTTTCTAGTTTCTGGACAATTCAAGGACTTTAGAACATTAATTTCATTTATCCAACTCCTGATTTGAGTGCTTGTTGTCATGTATTTTAATTTTATTAAATTTAAAAACCCAACAAAATAGTATTTTGCTTTATATAGAGAAATTTAGATTTACCCATATATATGTGTATTTATATATATATATTTATTTATTTACATATATATATGTATATGTATATGTTTATATATATATGCATATGCCCTTTACTTTGCCTTCTAGTACTTTTTGCTTTTCTGGGATTACATTTGAAATTATTTCATTCTTTGTTAGAGTATACTTGCTGGTGATAAAAATCTCTACTAGGCTATCTAAGGTGAGATACCTAAGCTCTCTCTCCTGGCTATTTTGGTTACTCTAAGATGCAACTATTTTCTTTTCAAACTTGTGGTTATCCTTGGTAGGAAGTTGGTCCAATACCAAATAGTCAATTATAGCTCAAAATGGATCAAGCATGTTGACAGGTGTGAATAATATTATTTTGGTGTTCCTTAGCCTAGAATAGTGCCATGCACCACAAGAAAAATATTTGGGATGACATTGGTGACAATGGTGGAGCAGGCAGCTCCAATAACCTACTCCTCCATAGAAACATTAAAAAATTAAGCAAACACTATTGGAATAAACTCTCTGAGAAGTCTGGAAAACAGATAAAAGTTTACAGCAACAAGCATGTGCTGAATCAAGGAAGGGGCAACTTTGAATAATAAAATAGTTTTGGGTGCTTTTAGTTGCCGTTGACCAGGCCCCTCCAGGCTCTGTAGTGGTGTTGAAGATGGCAGCCTGTGTTCCCAGTCGGTGACCCTGGTCCCTGGGTAGGGAAGGAACTAAGCAGAAACAAAAGGTATCCAAATTGGAAAGGAAGAAGTAAAACTATAGGTATTCAAAGATGGTATAGCCCTATATGTAGAAAATACAAAGAATGTTTTAAAAACCCTACTAGAGCTAATAAATGAACTTCACAAAGTTGCAGGTACAACATCAACACAAAAAATCAGGTATGTTTCTATACATCGGAAGCAAAAATATGAAAGTAGAATTAAGAAAGGAATTCTATTTATACAAACATAGAAAAAAACTAGGAATGAATTTAACCAATGAGGTGAAAGATTTATACACTGGAAACCATAAGACATTGCTGAAAGAAATTTCAGAACTCAGTAAATGGAATGACATCTCATGTTCATAGATTGAAAACTTAATGTTGTTAAGATGGCAGTACTTCTCACAGCCATCTACAGATTCAATACAATCTCTACCAAATGTCAATAGTGTTTTTTTCCAGAAAGGGAAAAGCTAATCTCCCAATTCACATAGAATTTCAAGGGGCCCAGACAGACAAGTCAATCTTGAAAAAGAACAACGTTGGAGAATCCATATTTTTTGGTTTTAAAACTTACAACAAGGCTACCATAGGGGCGCCTGGGTGGCTCAATCAGTTGAGTGTCTAACTCTTGATTTTGAGTCAGGTCATGATCTCAAAGTTGGTGGGTTCAAGCCCTATATCCAGCCCCTTGCCGAGTGTGGAGCCTGCTTAGGATTGTCTCTCTCTCTCTCTTCCTCTTTCTCTGCCCTTCCCCTGCTTGTGTGCTCTCTCTCTCTCAAAATAAATTTAAAAAACTTAATAAAAGACTACAATAATCAAGACAGTGTGATACTAGAATAGAGATGTATAATCAACAAAATAGAATTGAGAGTCCAGAAATAAACTCAAACATCTATAGCGAAGTGATTTTCAAAAAAGATGCTAAGACCATTCAATAGGGTAAATAATAGTTTTTTCAACAAATCATGCTGGGACAACTGGACATACGTATGCAAAAGAGTAGAATTGGACCCCTACATCAATGGTAGATATAGATATAGATAGATGATATATAGATAGTAGGCAGATGTAATATCTCAAAAGGAGCAAGTAGTCTAAAGATAAGAGATAAAACCATAAAACTCTTTGAAGAAAACATAGGGGTAAATTTCTATGTCCTTGGATTTAGCAGTGGATTCTTAGCTTTGACAACAAAAGTATGAAAAACAACAAAAGTAAATACATTGGACTTCATCAAAATTAAACACTTTTGTGCCTGAAAGAACAATAGAGAAGAAAGTGAAAACCCCAGAATGGGAAAAAAATATTTGCAAATAATGTATCTGATAAGAATCTAGTATCCAGATTATATAAAGAACTCTCATGACTCAGCAACAAAAGACAACCAAATGAAAAAATAGGCAAAGGACTTGAATAGACATTTATTCAAAGAAGATACATACTAGGCCAATGAGACGTGAAAAGACTCTCAACATCCATCATTAGTTATTAGGGAAATGAAAATCAAAACACAGTGAAGTACCACTTCACACCTACAAGAATGGCAAACAAAACAAACAAAACAACTCCTCCAATGAAAATGGAAAATAAAAGTATTAGCAAGGATGTGGAAAAATTGGAACCCTTGTCCATTGTTGATGGGAATGTAAAATGATTCAGTTTTTGTGAAAAACAGTTTGGCATTCCTCAAAAAGTTATAGTGTGACCCAACATTTCTACTTTTAGGTGTAGACACAAAATAATAATTAAGAAAGATAATAAATACATGTACATGCATGTTCACCACAGCACTATTCACTATGGCCAAGAGATAGAAATAGCTTGGGGCACCTGGGTGGCTCAGTCGGTTAAGCGTCTGACTCTTGATTTCCTCTCAGGCCATGATCTCACAACTGGTGAGATCAAGCCCTGTGTCAGGTTCTGTGCTGGCAGTGCAGAGCCTTCTTGGGATTCTCTCTCTCTCCCCCTCTTTCTCTGCCCCTCCTGTGCTCGCTCACTCTCTCTTTCTCCCTCTCTCTCTCAAAATAAATAAAATAAACTTAAAAAAAGAGGTGGAAACAGCTCGAACATCCATCAATGGATGAATGGATAAACAAAATTTGGTGTATATGTATGCAATGGAATATTATTTAGCCATAAAAAGGAATAAGGTACTGAAACATGATACAATGTGAATGAAACAAAAGATCCTGTATGATACCATACAGACACAAAAGATCAGGTTTATATGATACCATTTATATGAAATTTCCACAATTGGTAAATCGATAGAGAGAATGTACATTTATGCTTATTAGGGGAGGAGGAGTAGAATAGGAACAAGTGCTTGAGGAAATAAGAGGAAAATGAGAGATTTTCCGTTGGGGTGATGACCGTGTTTTAGAACTTTATAGAGACGGTGGTTGCACAACATTTGAAATACATCAAATAAAAGCCACGGAATTGTTAACTTTAAAATGGTAATTTTATGTTATGTGAACTTTCCTTTGGTTCAATAATTAACAATTTAGTAACCTGTCTCCATCCCAAAGAAAAATGTTTAAATGAGTTTTCTTCTCTTTCCCAGACTTCCATGGATTTGAGGTAGTAGGGAAACCTATAGCTATTTTAAATATGGAAGAATTATCTAAATCACGTGGAACATATTTACACTGTTCTACTTAAGCTATGTAAGTGTAAAAATAGAAGTTAATGCAGAAAATTCTACCATTATATGCCCAACTCTTCTGCCCCTCCCCCTCCAGCTTTGCATTTGGCTAGCTATACCTTTTTTCTGTCCCAGATCAGGTACTTAGAAATATTTGTTGAATGATGACACGATGAATAAGCATTTTACAATGCTCATGCAAATACAATGCTCTCATCTAAACTGTCCTCTATACTGTCACTATGAGTGACACTATGAGTTAGTCTCTATGAGATGTGATGAAAGCCTGTAGGCTTGCAATAGTTATGTTTATAATGGAAATCAGTAATATTCATTAGTGTGGATTGAAAAGTAAGCAATGAATATGTATGTAAGCTATTAAAAAGATAAAATAGACAAAATCTGACTATTGTCTTTGGAAAAATAAGAATAGAGAAGGGGGGATTGGTTGGAGAATTTTACCATTAACTTAAATTAGAAATTCAGGAGGAAAGTTGGATTGCGCAGGGTCTGTGTTATAAACTCCCCTTTGAACATTTTGTGTTTGAAATAGGTGTGGTTCATTTGGAATTGTGTGTCTAGTAGGCATCTAGATTATAAACTTAAAGAGTTTAGGATAGACACTTCAGGTTGTTATCACTCAGGGAGAATACAGATTGAGAAAGGAGGAGAACCCAGGACAGAATCCTAGGGAATATCATCATTTAAGGAGTAGGTGGAAGCAGAAGAGACTAAAAGGAAACTTAGACACAGTGAACTCAAAGCTCAGAAGAGTGCCAGGAGAAGAGTCATGAGTGACTAGAGAAAACCATGTCTTGAAAATGATGGAGTGGTAAAGATTTAAGTCAAAGTCAGCAAGAATTAAGAGAATACAGAATATACCGTTCAAATCAGTGTTTGTTTTCTTTGGGTAAATACCCAAAGTCGTGGCATTACTGGATCATAGAGTTTTTCTTGTTTTAATTTCTTTTAGGAATCTCCATACTGTTGTCCATAGTAGATACACCACTGTACCTTCCCATCAACAGTGCAAAAGGATTTTTTTTCTCCACATCCTCACCAACACTTGTGATTTCTTGGCTTTTTGATTCTAGCCATTCTGACGGATATAAGGTGATATCTCATCGTGGTTTTGATTTGCATTTTCCTGATGGTTAGTGATGCTGAGCATCTTTTCATGTGTCTGTTAGCCATTTGTAGGTCTTTTTTGGGAAAAAAATGTCTATTCAGGCCCTCTACCCATTTTTAATCACATTATTTGCTTTTATTGGTGTTGAGTTAGGTAAGTTCTTTACATACTTTTGATATTAACCCCCTATTGGATATATCATTTGCATATATATACAGATGCCCATTCAGTAAGTTGCCTTTTCATTTTGCTGATGGTTTCCTTCACTGTGCAAAAGCTTTTTGTTTTAGTGTAGTCCCAATAGTTTATGTTTGCTTTTGTGTTCCTTGCCTGAGGAGACATACGTAGAAAAAAATGTTGCTAAGACCTATGTCAAAGAGATGACTGCCCAAATTTTCTTGGAGGAGTTATATGGTTTCAGGTCTTACATTTAAGTATCTAATCCATTTTGAGTTTATTTTTTTGTATGGTGTAAGAAAGTGGTCCAGTTTAGGGGTGCCTGGGTGGCTCAGTTGGTTAAGCATCCAACTTCCGCTCAGGTCATGATCTCACAGTTTGTGAGTTCGAGCCCCGTGTCAGGCTCTGTGCTGACAGCTCAGAGACTGGTGCTTACTTCAGATTCTGTATCCCTCACTCTGCCCCTCCCCCACTCATGTTGTGTCGCTCTCTGTCTCTCTCTCTCTCTCTCAAAAATAAATAAACATGAAAAAAGTTAACAAAAAAAAGTGGTCCAGTTTAATTCTTTTGCATGTAGCTGTTTGGTTTTTCTATATATATACAATATATATATTGTATATATATTTTGTATATATATTTTCCTCATTGTATATATTAATTGACCACATAAACATGGGTTTATTTATGGGCTGTCTATTCTATTCTGTTTATCTGCGTGTCTATTTTTGTGTGTGTGTATATGTATATGTATACACACACACACACACACCACACAATGCAATATTATCCAGCCATAAAACGAATGAGATCTTGCCATTTGTGACAATATGGATGGACCTAGAAGGTATTATTCTAAGTGAAATAAGTCAGAGAAAGACAAACACCATATGATTTTACTTGTAAGTGGAATCTAAAAAACAAAACAAATGAACAATGACACAAACAAACAGACTCTTAATTACAGAGAACAAACTGGTGGTTGTCAGAAGAGAGGGGTTTGGGGGAGGGGTGAAACAGATAAATGAGATTAAGAGATACAAACTTCCAGTAATAAAATAAATAGGTCATATTGATGAAAAGTACAGCACACAGAATATTGTCAATAATATTGTAATAATATGTCTAGTGATTCTCTGAGCACTGAGTAACGTATAGAATTGTTGAATCAGTATGTTCTACACTTGAAACTAATATAACATTGTGTAAATTATACTTCAAAAGTAATAATAAATAGTGACTACAGAATAGAAATCCCAGCAGAGTGAGGCATCTATGGCAATATTTACTTCAAGATTAATTGTAACTTGTATCTTTAAGGATGTGAGTGGTGTAGAGCAGTAAGAAAGTAAGCAGAAGATAGAGAAGGGCAAGCATTATAGGAAAAGAAGTCGAGGTAGCAGTGTGTGAGCCGCCTTGAGGGAAGCCTTGAGTGAATGGTACATGAAACTATAGGTCCCTGAGTGATTTAAGCTGATAAGTCACTTTAGATTCGAAGAGAAGCTATGTTTGGTCATATGATGAAGAGGGATTAACACATTTTCTTCTAATGTTTTCTTTCTATTCCCTTTATTAGTTTGCAACTAAAACAGTGCAGAGTTTATCTGAAAGGGGCAATCCTTCTAGTAATTTAGGAATTTGGCAAATCACTAGGATACATTACAGTTTAGTTCCCATAAAATGATGCTATTTTATAGGTAAGTAAGTTAAAAACCTGGGATTCAAGGTTTCAATTAAAAACAAACAACACACTACCAACCCTAGAGAAGAACCCAATGGTGGATGGCTGTTGGGAAGGGCAGGATAGGTACCGTCCAAAGAGACATGGGTTCTGAGACAAGTTGAGACTGATCCAGTCTGATCCAAGATAGACTTTTAAATTTAATCCACTCTTAAGCAGAATACAAATTCCTATAGAATTTGTTGAAAAGGCAACTTGAGGTGCAGCAGTTTAATTACTAGAAGTTGAGAAGACCAAGGAAAACATGATTTATGAGCGTAGAGCTAATGTTAGAACTTCATAGAATTTTGCCAACTCAAACCATCAGTGAATTTGGTCGTTCTCATCCTGTTCTCTCCTAATTTGAGGGATTTGGTTGCATCTTGGTGCAGTTGTTTAGCTCACCGCGGTCTCTCGCGTAACGGGACCACAACCCCAATGAGCATCCTCTTCTGCTCCGCAGTGAGTCAAGACGGCCAGGAAGGAGGCTCTCCTCTCCACTGTGACTCATGGCACATGAGACTGAGCTGGTTCCCTGGGGTATGGAGCCACTGCACACCCCTCTTACATGTGGACCTGATGTTAGCCAAGGATGGTCAAACCACCAAATCCACATGTCAAATTAGGCCTCTGGCTTGCAAAGTTGCTAAGAAGTCATACAGAGGTCATTGGTTTATTCTTCCCAGTGATGTTTGTAAAGTTTTCACACAATGCTTATGTTGGCAGGAAGCAGCTCCTATAAGATTCTAGTGGTAGCATATGAGGAAGGGCCAGAATAATGGCAGAATATCCAGGAAAGTAATGTTTACCATTTGTCATTAATTATCTTCAAAGAAAGTTTTCCACATTGCTTTTTTGACCAATTGGAGGTTCCCCTAGTCTTTGTGTGTGTCTGTAAGCTGATGTCCTTTCTGTGTTTAAAAGAAAAAAAGAGTAAAGACATTGTTAGTAACTCTTAACTTTAGAAAGCACCATATTGATTCAAAATTTCAACATAAGATTGTGCTATCCATAAAGATGTTTTAAAAGAGAAAAATAATACAAACAGAGAACACTATAATGCTAATATTCACTCTTTGTGAAATTCACTATGAGCAGTAACTGATAAGAGTTAGTAAGTTTTTTCTAAGAATTTATAAGGAAAAGGAGATTGGACTTACCTCACCCTTCCTCCCTCCCTCCCTCCCTCCCTCCCTCTCTCCCTCCCTCCCTCCCTTCTTCCTTCCTTCCTTCCTTCCTTCCTTCCTTCCTTCCTTCCTCCCTCCCTTCTTTCCTTCCTTCCTTTACTTCCTCCTTCTTTCTTCTTCTTTTTGCTATAGAAAAAGGAAAAAAAAATAGAAAACCCAGTCTTCACATCTAGCCTCATTTTTTAAAAAATGTTTATTTATTGAGAAAGAGAGAGAGAGCATGCGAGGGTGCATGTAGAGGAAGGGCAGAGAGAGAGGGAGAGAGAGAGAGTCCCAAGCCGGCTCCCTACTGTCAGCATGGAACCCAACTTGGGCTCAGTCTCATGAACTGTGAGATCATGACTTGAGCTGAAATCAAGAGTCAGATGCTTAACCAACTGAGCCCCCCTGGTGCCCCACATCTGGCCTCATTTTTAATGCTGGATCCAACAATTTCAAAGAAAGTTTGTCTTTCCCAAGATGTTCACTAGTGTCTGGTTATAACAAAGTAGACAGTATTTAGACAGACCAATTACCTATATATGAAATAAACCTGCATAATATGTTAATTCCAAATTCTGACTTTAAAAATTCCATATCAAAAAATAAAAAATAAATAAAAATTACATATCACTTACATAAATAATATAATATACTCCTTGCAAATAATTAAAATATTATAGATGTATAGTGAGTGAAGAATAAAAATCTTTCAAATGCTCCCATTTCCATTTTTAAATTTTTTAATATTTATTTGGTAAAGTAATCTGTACACCCAGCATGAGGCTCGAACTCATGACCCTGAGATCGAGAGTCATTTGCTCTTCTGACTGAGCCTGCCAGGTGCCCCCAAATGCTCCCCTTTTTAATCCAGTCCCACAGATGGCTACTGTTAATCATTTAGTGTACAGCCTTCCCAACTTTTTCCTCTACGTTAACATTATGTACATTAGCAGTTGAAGCCAGTATACTGGACAGGTAAAATGCATTGGATATAAATTGAAAACATTTTTTATTTTTGCTTTCCATTATCTCTTTCAACAGGCTCAGTGGGAAATTTCTTCTTCTGCCAATAGGTTACCGCTGGGCATATCTATTGACTCATCTGCTCCTTCCTAGTTAACTCTTAAGTTCTAAATTATAGTCCTCTATTAGAAATTAGAATGCTAAATGCTATATATGGATCAGCACTTCAATCTCGCAAATTCAAGCCATCCCTCCTTCCCCTCCCAGGGCTTACTATAAATGGACCACCTGCTGCTGGAGACCACCTGCCCCTTTTCTCCCCTCTTCCTAGCTACTTCTTTCCCTGTCACTAGCAGTGGTATCTGACCCACTCTAGTTGAATCTAAAGGGATGGGAAATAGGGAAGAAGGGGAGATGGGTGTGGGAGGTAGGCAGGAAAGTGTTAAACTGTAATGAATTTTATAAGAAGGTTTCAGGGTCTCTGGGCCTGGGTGTTTTGTATTATTTTAATTGTGGTTAAAAAATAGTAACATTTACCATCTTAACCATTTTTAAGTGTACCATTCCATAGGGTTAATCGTGTTCTCACTGTTGTGCACTTGCTCTCTAGAACTCTTTCATTTTGCAAAACTGAAACTCTGTACCCATTGAACAACAGCTCCCCATTTCCCCTTTCCCCCAGCCCCTGGGAACCACCATTCTACTTTCTGTTTTATGAGTCTGACTACTTTGGATATTTCACGTAAGTGGAATCATACACTATTTGTCTTCTTGGGACTGACTTAATGTCCTTAAGTCCCAACCATGTTGTAGAATATGACAGAATTTCCTTCTCTTTTTAAGGCTGAATAATATTTCATGGTATGTATATATCACCTTTTTTTTAATCCATCCATTCTTCAGTGGAAATTTGGGTTGCTTCCACCTTTTGGTCATTGTGAATAATGCTACAATCAACATGAGTGTGCGAATGTCTTCAATCCTTGTCTCAATTTTTTTGGATAAATACCCAGAAGTGTGATTGCTGGGTCATGTGGTAATTCTATTTTTAATTTTTTGAGAAGCTTTACATTCCCACTAACAGTGCATAGGGTTCCAATTTCTCTGCATTTTCACCTATACTTGTTATTTCTGGTTTTTTTTTTTTTGATACCTCATTGCACTTCTCTGATGATTAGTGATGGTCAACATCTTTTCTTAAGCTTGTTGGTGTATTTTTTTTTTTTTTTGGAGGAATGTCTATTCAGGTGCTTTGCACATTTTAAAATCAGGGTGTTGTTGTTGAGTTATAGGAGTTCTTGGCATATTGTATATATTAACCCCTTATCATATCCTTGATTTGCGAATATTTCTTCCTATTTTGTAGGTTCTTTTCACCCTGATTGTTTCCTTTGATGGACAGAAGTTTTTTAAGTTTGGTGTAGTCCCATTTATCTCCTTTTGCTTTTGTTACCTGTGCATTTGGTATCATATCTAAGAAATCATTGCGAAATCAATTGCCATGAAATTATTCCCATATTTTTTTATAGTTTTACAGATTTATGTTTTACCCGTAAGTCTTTAATCCATTTTTAGTTCATTTTTGTGTATACTATAAGGTAAAGATCCAACTTTATTCTTTTCCTTGTGAATGTCCAGTTTTCCCAGCATCATTTGTTGGATACTGTTCTCTCCCCATTGTGTGGTCTTGGCCATGTTGTCCAAGGTAATATGACCAAATACATGAGGGTTTATTTCTAGCCTGTCTGTTCTCTTCTGTTGGTGTATATGTCTGTCTTTCCATGGTACAACTCTGTGTTTTGATTACTGTAGCTTTGTAATATGTTTTGAAATCAAGAAATGTGAAGCCTCCAACTTTGTTCTTTTTCAAGATTTAGTTGGGATTCCTTGAGATTCCATATAATGTTAGAATTTTTTTTCTAGTTTTGCAAATTGTCATTGGGATTTTCATAGGGATTGCATTAAATATGTAGATTGCTTTGGGTAATATGGACATTTTAATGTTATCAAGTGTTCCAATTCATGAACATGTGATGTCTTTCCATTTATTTATGGAAATAAATAAAACTTTTAAGTATTCTGTTCTTTTTAATGTTATTGTAGATGGAAATGTTTTCTTAATTTCCTTTCTGGATTGTTCATTTTTAGTGTATACAAATGGAACTGATTTGGGTTGTTGTTTTTGAATCCTGCTGCTTTGCTGAATTTGTTTATTTTAACAGCATTCGTGTGTGTGTGTGTGTGTGTGTGTGTGTGTGCATACCTTTAGTTTTCTGCATATAAGATCATGTATTTGTAAACAGAGATGATCTTATTTCTTCCTTTAGAATTTGGATGTCTTTTTTTTTTTTTTTCTTCTGACCTATTTCTCTGGCTAGGATTTCTAGTACTATGTTGAATAGAACTGATGAAAATGGGCATCTTTCTCTTGTTCTTTATCTGAGAGGAAAAACTGAGTTTTCCTCTATTGAGTATAAGTTGCGGGCTTTTCATATATGCCTTTAATTATTTGAGATAATAACCTTTGATTCCTGGTTTTATGAGTGTTTTTATTGTGAAAATGTGTTGAATTTTGTTAAATGCTTTTTCTTCATTAATCGATCATGTGTTTTTTTCCCTTCATTCTGTTAATGTGGTATATTAAATTGATTGGTTTTCATGTGTTGAACCATCTTGACATTCTATGAATAAATCCCACCTGGTCACTATGGAATGCTTTTATTTATTTATTTTTAATTAATTAATTTGTTTATTATTGTATATAATTTATTGTCAAATTGGCTTACATACAATGCCCAGTGCTCATCCCAGTAAGTGCCCTCCTCAATGCCCATCACCCATTTTCCCCTCTCCCCCACCTCCCATCAACCCTCTGTTTTTTCTCTGTATTTAAAAGTGTCTTATGGTTTGCCTCCCTCCCTCTCTGTTTGTAACTATGTGGAATGCTTTTAATGTGCTGTTGAATTCAGTTTTCTAGTATTTTGTTGACTATTTTTGTATCAATATTAATCAAGGTTATTTGCTTCTAGATTTCTTTTCTTGTAATGTCTTTCTCTGGTTTTGGTTTCAGGGTAATGCTGGAGTCCTGAGTTTGAAATTTTTTGGAAGAGTTTGAAGAGTATTGGTATTTTCTTCTTTAAATATTGGTGGAATTCTCTGGAAAAGCCATCTGGCCCTGAGGTTTTATTTCGGGGGAAATTTTTGATTACTGATTCAGTCTCCTTAGTGATTATAGGTCTGTTTGGACTTTTTTTCTTTATGATTCAATCTTGTTAGGTTCTATATTTCTAGTAATTATATATTTCTTTTAGATTATCCAACTTGTAGGTGTATAATTGTTCATAGTGGTCTCTTATATTTCTTTTATAATCCTGGCATCAGGTGTAATATCTCCTCTTTTATTTTTTATTTTATTTATGTGGGTCCTCTTTTTTTCTCAGTCTAGCTAAGAGTTTGCCAATTTTGTTGATTTCCTAAAAATCCAACTCTATGTTTTGTTGATTTTTTTCAGTATTTCTGTTTTCTGTTTCATTTATTTCTGCTCTAAAATTTATTATTTTTTTTCCTTCTGCTACTTTGGATTTAGTTTGTTCCTTTTTAGTTCCTTACAGTTGAAAGTTAGGTCATTTATGTGAGATATTTCTTCTTTTTTAATGTAACTGTTTACTGACATAAACTTCCCTCTTAATACTATTTCCCTGCATCCCATCGGTTTTACTATGCTGTTTTTCTATTACTTTCACTTGTCTGAAGATACTATGTTCATTTTTGACTCATTGGTTGTTTAAGAGTATTAATTTCTACGTATTTGTGAATGTTCAATTTTCCTTTTGCTCTTGATTTCTAGTTTCATCTCATTGTGTTTGGAGAAGATCTTTGGCATGACTTAAGTCTTCTTAAATTTGTTAAAACTTGTTTTGTGGCCCAACATGGGGTCTCTTGTGGAGGATGTATCGTGTGCATTTGAGAAGAATGTGTATTCTGCTGTTCTTGGATGGAATGTTTCGTATATGCCTGTTAGATCTAATTGGTCTGTAGTGTTGCTCAAGACTTCTGTTTCCTTATTGATTTTCTGTCTAGTTATTCTAGCCATTATTAAAAGATGGCTGTTGAATTTCCTACTATAATTGTATTGCTGTCTATTTCTCTCTTCTATCCTGTCAACTTTTTTCTATATATTGAGGAGCTCTGATGTTAGGTGCATATATCTATAATTCTTACATTTTTCTGATAAATTGTTCCTTTTATCAGTATAAAATGTCCTTCTTTATCTCTTGTGACAGTTTTTAACTTACCTATTTTATGTTATGATTATGTTCACCCCTGCCCTATTTACTATTGCACATTATGTCTTTTCCCTCTTTTTGCTTTCAGCCTATGTGTGCTCTTAGATTTTAAAGCTAAGTCTCTTGTAGACAGCATATAGATGGATCTTGTGTGTTTTAACCCATTCAATAACTTGATGTCTTTTAATTGGTAGGTTAATCTATTTACATTTAAAGTAATTAGTAATAGGGTAAGACTTACTATGGCCATTTGTTAATGATTTTCCATGTGTCTTGTAGCTATTTTGTCCCTCTTCCTGGCTTGCTACTTTCCTTTTTGTTTCATTGATTTTCTTTTGTAGTTATATGCTTTGATTCCTTTCTCATTTCTTTCATGTATCTTCTATAGTATTTTATTTGTGGTTACTATGAATATTACAAAAAGCATCTTAAAGTTACAGCAATCTACTTTATTATTTTATTTTTCTTTAATTTTAATTCCAGTAGTTAACACACAGTGTTACATTGGTTTCAGGTTTGCAATATAGTGCTTCAACAATTCTATACATTATCAGGACTCATCAAGTTAAAGTACTCTTAATCCCCTTTACCTATTTCACTCATCCCCCCCCCCGTATCAATCTGTTTTGAACTGATAATAATTTAACTTAACTTGTGTAGAAAAACTCTATTGCTTTACATCTCTGTTCACTCAGCTTTATGTTACCAGTGTCTCAAAATTACATTAAAATTTTTTTTTTATTTTTATTCATTTTTGAAAGAGAGAGAGCACAAGCAGGGGTGGGGCAGAAGGAGAGGGGGACACAGAATCTGAAGCAGGCTCCAGGCTCCGAGCTGTCAGCACAGAGCCCGACACAGGGCTTGAACTCACGAACCGCAAGATCATGACCTGAGCTGAAGTCGGACGCTCAACCGACTGAGCCACCCAGGTGCCCCACAAATTACATATTTTTATACTGTGTACCAATTAACATAGATTTATAGTTGTTTTTAATGCCTTTGTCATTTAAATTCTATGCCAGAATTAAAAGCGATTTATGTGCCAACATTACAGTACTGTTTGTCTTTATATTGATCTTTCCCAGAGAGAGAGCTTTATAATTTTGTTTTCATTTGCTATCCAGTGTCTTTTTGCTTTAACTTGAAGAACTCCTTTTAGCATTTCCTTTAAGGCAGTTCTTGTGGCAGTGGACTTTTTCAGCCCTCATTTGTCTAGGAAAATCTTAATTTCCCTTTCATTTTTGAAAGACAGCTTTGCCAGATACAGTATTGTTTGGCAGTTTTCTTCTCTCATCACATTGAATAGATTATCCCAAGTCCTCTGGCTTGCAAGATTTCTGTCTATTGAGAAATCTGCTGATAATCTCATAGGAGCTCCCTTATATGTAATGAGTCACTTTTCTCTTCCTGCTTTCAAGATTCTCTTTGGGACTTTTAACAATTTGATTATAATGTGTCTTGGCATGAGCCTTTTTGTATTTATCCCAATTGGAGTTCTTTTTATTTCTTGAGCTTGTGTATCCATTACCTTTCTCAAATTTGGGACATTTTTGGCCTTTATTTCTTCAAATAGACCATCCACCCCTTTCCCTGTCTCTTCTGTGGCTCCCATGATGCATATATTACCACTTTTGAGTAGTATACTTTTGAGGGTGTCCCATAAGTCCCTTGGCTCCTATCACTTCTCTTCATTCTTTTTTCTCTTATAATTCTGACTCATAATTTCAAATGACTCGTCTTCATGTTAACTGTTTCTTTTGCTTGATCAAGTCTGTTGTTGAATCCTGCGAGTGAATTTTCCAATTCTCTTTTTGTATACTCCAGCTTCAGAATTTCTCTTTGATCTTGTTTTTAATAGGTTCTATCTCTTTGCTGATACTCTCATTTCGTTCATGCATTATTTTCCTAATTTCATTTAGTTGTCCATCAGTGTTCTCTTTTAGCTCATCAAACATCTTTTAGGCTGTTTTTAATGGTTCTTTGTCAGGTAATTCATAGATCCCCATTTCTTTAGGGATGGTTTCTGGAGATTTATTTTGTTCCTTTGATTTTTGCCGTATTTTTCTGTTTGTTTGCATGCTTTGTGATTTTATTGAAATTTGGGCATTTGAAAAAATAGCCATCTCTCCCGGTCTTTATGGACTGGCTTTGTACTGGGAAGATCTTCAAAAATCAAGCTGGCTAGAGATTCTGGAGCATCTCAACTCACTTATGCATATGTGACTTCTCTGAGCTTGTGCATGTGATTTCTGTGTTAAAGAAGCTTGCCTTGTTTCTTTTTCAGGAGCTTATAATATTTCCTTTCCCTGGTGACTGCCCGTGGTAATTCAATCTCTCTGGTGTTGCAACAAGCCACCATGCTAGCCTTTGTTCTCAGTGGCCCCTAGGCATCCAAACTATATTGGTTCCTGTCAGAACTGAGTTAAATGAGACAAAAACTAGTCCTTGAGACAGCCTTTTGAAAGGCCAGAGTGTTTGATAGATGTTCCACTTTTCTTTGTCTCTCCCTAGGGAGAAGCCACAGGTTGGACATTTTCTACCAATGTTCTGTGCTGCAGAAGGGGAGGGGATATGCCGGGTCAATGCAACAAACTTTCTTACCAGCTTCCATGTGGCTCTTCTTGACTTTGCCCTCCCCAGGGGTGCTGCAAATTCTTAACTGGTTTCTCGAGTTCTCACAAAGGCAGTTTAGTCTGTATATCATTGAGTTGGTGTCTCTGTGGGGAAATAAGAGACTGGGACTTCCTGTTCCACCTTCATGCTGGTGTCACTCCTGGGCATGGGTGTTTTTTTACATGTTCTTCATTCACTGACAGTTTTACTTTCTCTATTTCAAATTCTGTACATAGCTTAGTAAGTAATTTGGAATATACCTGTTTTTTATCTCCAAATTTAACATCCTGTTTACACATATAAAATTGCATTCTCATCTCTTGGTAGCTATACTACTCAGTCTCTGTTATTTCAGCGTGCGCTCCATTCCGATGTTCTTCTGGGGTCCCATCTCAATGTCAACCTCATGAGTAGGAGTTGTAAAGGTTCCAGGCTAGCTCTCTCCTTTGTGTTCTGATGCACAGGAAATACTCTTGTATCCTTTGCCACACGTCAGTGGAAGTTTAGCATGTTCCCAACAGAGCCCGGTTTCGCTTTCTCTCTTCTGCCACCCCAGGATAACAGCGACAGCCCCTCTCCATTAGAATCCTGAGGTCTTGGGGCGCCTGGGTGGCTCAGTCGGTTAAGCGTCTGACTTCGGCTCAGGTCACGATCTCGCGGTCCGCGGGTTCGAGCCCCGCATCAGGCTCTGGGCTGATGGCTCAGAGCCTGGAGCCTGCTTCCGATTCTGTGTTTCCCTCTCTCTCTGCCCCTCCCCCATTCATGCTGTGTCTCTCTCTGTCTGAAAAATAAATAAACGTTAAAAAAAAAAAAAAGAAAGAATCCTGAGGCCTTTGTCACATATTAGTTTTCTGTGACATCCAGCCCCACACCTCCAAGAAACTTATGTCATACCCTCTAAGTGCTCTTACAGGACTCCTTCCTGAGGGAAGTTAGTACCCTCTAACATACCCCCCCCTTCCACTCGGTGTGTATGTGACAAACACTCATAGTTTGTTCTAAAGAAATCTTTCTCACAAAATCTTTTAGCTTCAACCAGTTTTACTTACCCTATTTCAAATTCTGAATATAGTGTAGTAAGCCTTTTAGAATATAATTTATTACATCTTTAAATTTAACATCCTGTTACACATATAGAATTGCATTTATAGGCACATATAAATTTCCAGTTATGTGTGTGTGTTTGTATGTTTTACAAGAATTGGATCATTCCATGTGTGGTAGGCAGAATAATGGCTCTACAAATAGGGCCACATCCTAATGCTCACAGCTTGTGGATATGTGACCTTATCTGGCAAAAGGGACTTTGCAGATGAGATTAAGGTAAGGATCCCAAGACAGGGAGATTATCCTGTATTGTCTGGGTGTGTCCAATGTAATCATGAGTGTCCTCATAAGTGAAAGAGAAATGCAGGAAAGTCTGAGAAGGAGAGTTGATGATAGAAGCAGAGATTGAAATGATCTGATTGTTGGTCAGGGCCATGTTCAAGGAATTTTGGCAGCCTCTAGAAGATCAAAAAGACAAGAAAAAATGAATTATCCCATAGAGCCTCTAGATGGAACATGGCCCTGCCAATATATTGGTTTCAGCCCAGTGAAATCCATGTGGGACTTCTGACCTCCAAATGCGCAATGCAATAAATTGAAGGTGTTTTGAGGCATTAAGTTTTTGGTAATTTGTTACAGCAGCAATAGAAAATTAATAAGGGCTTAATTAAATGAAATATAGAAATCATAGATCAAGAACCTGTGGAAGAGCCAAGTATTAGTCACCCCTACCACCCAGGTTCCAAGTGCACCCCCATGTTTCCCAGGCTCCCTTGCAATTAAGTTGGGACTGATCATGGCTAATTGAGTGTTAAGTGGAAGTTACATATTGCTTCCAAGCCAGCTGAAAGCTCTCCACTCCCCTTTCTTGGCAACTTTAAAGCCCACATGTTCAAAAGTAAATCTGCAAGTGGTGAGATGTCAATAGAATGTCATTTTACCTTATATTCTTGGTTTATGCCAAGTCTTTATTTGTAATGTAAATAAAAACTATCAATATCAATAATGTCATAAAGATGTTACCTTACTTTTTTTTTCTAAAACACTAATTTGTCTTTTGCAGCTAGATATTCATCCAACTGGGATTTTTTCAGTATATTATGTTAGGTAGTAACCTAATTTTATTCTGTATTCATAATCAGTTGGACCAGACTTTTTATTGAATGGTGTATCCATTTGAACATACTTGTTATATATGGTTTCCATATGTGAGCAGGGCTATTTTGAGTCTACTGCTCACTTCTGTTTTATTTGCTTGATTTATCTGTCCCTGGGCTAATACTAGACAGTCTTAAATACTGTTGCTTTATAACATGTCTCCCTTCCTGTTCTTCAAATTTGTCTTTGAGATTTTTGGTTCTTTGTCAATTTCCATGGAAAACTCTGGTGGGGCTTTGTGCTTATATTTAATTTGTAGATTTATTTGAAGAGAATTTCCGTCTTTGGTGGAGAGTCTTCCAATTTTTGGAGTTGGCATTTTTTCCTCTTAATTTATGTTTTCTTTTCCATCCTTCAATAATGTTTTGTAGTTTGTTTTGTAAAAAATCATTTAGATTTCTTTGTGGACACCCATAAATTTTGGTCACTGTTATAAATGGAATATTTTTTTCTACTACCCTAATAGTAGTAGAAAAAAGTCTACTTTATAACTGGAGATATATGAGGATTGTAGATTCTTTTCTTTGTATCTAGTAGCATCACTAACCACATTTACTGATTCTAAGGGTTTATCTATAGATATTCTTGAATTTTCTATGTAGACAATAGTCAAATCTGAAATACAAACAGTTTGGGCTCTTATTTCTCAATTCTAATATCCTATGTTTATTTTTCCTTACTGTTTTAACTAGCGAACTAATGTCAAAAAGCAATATGACATGAAAGGATGCTCAGCATCACTATTATCAGAGAAATACAAATCAACACTGCCATGAAATATCACCTCACACCCATCAGAATGGCTAAAATTAACAACACAGGAAACAACAGATGTTGGTGAGGATGTGGAGAAAGAGGAACCCTTTTGCATTGCTGGTGGGAATGCAAACTGGTGCAGCCACTCTGGAAAACAGTATGGAGGTTCCTCAAAAAATTAAAAATAGAACTACCCTACGACCCAGCAATTGCACTACAAAGTATTTACCCAAAGGATACAAAAATACCGATTCAAAGGGATAGATACATGCACCCTGATGTTTATAACAGCATTATCAACAGTAATCAAATTATGGAAAGAGCCCAAATGTCCGTAGACCGATGAATGGATCAAGAAATTGTGGTATATATATATATAATGTGAATCCAGACATGAGAAAATACATTTTAGCAGTTTCCAAACCCCTTTATGATGCTTGCTAATAAAAGTTGCATGGGAGGCAGTAGGAGGGAACTAATATTTGTTGAACCCCTACCATGATTTGGGCAGTAATGCTGACCTCTGAACACCTGATTTCTCATTTAATTCTCCCAGCTCTCTGTGAGGTGAGCAGTGTGATCCTTACTCTGCAGAGGAGGAAACTCCGAATCAGAGAAATGATATTTGCTAAAGGTCACGCCAATGGGACATGGTAGAGTCCAGATTTGACTCCTGGTCTGTTTGATGCTAAGGTTTTTGTATTTTTCCCTTTAGGTCTGAATTACACTTTTCCTTGTTGTTAGTCAGTGGCACAGTTTTTCTCTCAATCACTAAGCTCTATTCGTGATTAAACAATTATATTAAAAACGTAGTGCTTAAGAAAAAAAGAAAAACCTGGATCTTGGAAGTTGAGGCGAGAGTGACGCTGATGTGGTAGCCACCACCACTTTCGTCATGAGATAAAAGCCGGGACGTACCACCTCACTGGTTAACTATGGAAGACTATACCAAAATAGAAAAAATTGGAGAAGGTACCTGTGGAGTTGTGTGTAAGGGTAGACACAAAACTACAGGTCAAGTGGTAGCCATGAAGAAAATCAGACTAGAAAGTGAAGAGGAAGGGTTTCTAGTACTGCAATTCAGGAAATTTCTCTATTAAAAGAACTTTGTCATCCAAATATAGTCAGTCTTCAAGACGTGCTTATGCAAGTTTCCAGCTTATATCTCATCTTTGAATTCTCTTCCATGGATGTCAAGAAATACTTAGATTCCATCCCTCCTGGTCAGTTCATGGAATCTTCACTTGTTAAGAGTTACTTGTACCAAATCCTACAAGGGACTGTGTTTTGCTACTCCAGAAGAGTTCTGCACAGAGACTTAAAATCTCAAAATCTATTGATTGATGACAAAGGAACAATTAAACTGGCTGATTTTGGCCTTGCCAGAGCTTTTGGAATACCTGTTAGAATATACCACATGAGGTAGTGATGCTCTGGTATAGATCTCCAGAAGTAATGCTGGGGTCAGCTCACTACTCAACTCCAGTTGACATTTGGAGTTTAGGCACCATGTTTACAGAATTAACAACTAAGAAACCACTTTTCCATGGGGATTCAGAAATTGATTAACTCTTCAGAATTTTCAGAGCTTTGGCCACCCCCAATAATGAAGTGTGGCCAGAGGTGGAATCTTTATAGGACTATAAGAATACATTTCCCAAGGGGAAACCAGGAAGTCTGGCATCCCGTGTCAAAAACTTGGATGGAAATGGCTTGGATCTGTTCTCAAAAATGTTGGTCTATGATCCTGCCAAATGAATTTCTGGCACAATGGCACTGAATCATCCATATTTTAATGATTTGGACAATAAGATTAAGAAGATGTAGCTTTCTGAGCATTTCTACGTATCAGAAACAGATAGTTATGTTTTTACTGCTTTGTCTATTTTTATTTTGTGTTTTTCTCTTTCTTTCTTGCAAACTTAAGCTGTACTTCATCTTCTGATTTCAAAGCTGTAACTTAAAAATGTGAATATTGTTCTATATGAATTTAAATATAATAATTCTGTATATGTTTATAGATCTCACTTCAACAACTATCTGTTAGCATAATAAAAGTATAAATCTACTTTCAGCCATAAAAAGGAATGAAATTTTGCCATTTGCAATGATATGGATAGAGCTAGAGAATATTATGCTATGTGAGATAAGTCAGTCAGAGAAAGACAAATTCTATATGACTTCACTCATATGTGGAATTTAAGAGACAAAACAGATGAACATATGGGAGGAGGAAGGAAAAAGAGAGAGATGGAAACCATAAAACAAACTCTTAACTGTAGAGAAAAAGCTGAGGGTTGCTAGAGGGGAGGTGGGAGGGGTGTTGGGTATTAAATGGGTATTGGGTATTAAGGAAGACACTTGTGATGAACACTGGGTGTTGTATATAAGTGATGAATCACTAAATCGTACACCTGAAACTAAAAAAAAAAAAGATTGTGAATTCCCTCTTGTTTTTTTTTTTATTTTCCATTTCATTGATTTTTGATCTCATATTTATTATTTTCTATATTCTATTTTCTTCAGATTATTCTTGTTCCTTTTCTAATGTCTTGATCTTGATGTTGAACTAATTAATTTTAAATCATTTCATTTTTTAAATTAATTTTTTAGTTTATTTATTTTTGAGAGAGAAAGAGAGAGAGAGAGTTGGGGAGGGGCAGAGAGACAGGGAGGCACAGAATCTGAAGAAGGCTCCAGACTCTGAGCTGTCAGCACAGAGTCTGATGCAGGGCTCAAACTCATGAACTGTAAGATCACGACCTGAGCTGAAGTTGGATGCTTAACCAACTGAACCACCTAGGCACCCTAAAATCACTTGATTATATGTAGGTATATATGTATATACTATGCACCTATACATAGTATATATGTATATATATTTAATTGTGTAAATTTACCTCTAAATCCCAGTTAACTGCATCTGATAAATTTTGATATGTAGCACTTTCACATGTGTTCATTTATGATTTTTCTATTATGATATCCTCTTTACATTTTAAAGGTTTCAAATATGAAAGGTTATAGGCAAATTTCCTTTTAAACAATCTTAAATTTATTTCTAATTTTATTGCAGAGATTATAATTTATACACTATTGATTCTTTTGACCAGATACCAAGAAAGAATACCCAAAGCATTGCAACTTTTCTAAATATGCTATGTACACATTAGAATAATATATTTTACGTATTTCTTGGGAACAATCTTTATATACACATGTGTGTAAGCAGTTTACACAAATCAAGCAGTTTAGGTCTGTTATTTAAGTGTACTATAACCTTTCTAATTTTTGTTCACTAGTTCTATCATTTTATGATAGGTAATGTGCATGTAAGCACCCCCCACTATAATTGTGGATGTGTATATCTTCCTTGAGCTCTATTTTGCCTTATATATTTTATTTTTATTGTGATAAGATGTATAACATAAAATTTACAATTTTCACAGTATCGAAGAGTACAATTCAGTGGCATTAATTACATTCACAGTGTTATGTAACCATCACGGCTATTTGCAAAACTTTGATTAATCCACACAGAAACTCTGTAACCATTAAGCAACAACTCCCTATGCCTCCTCCCCCTGGCTCTGATAATCACTAATCTGCTATTTGTCTCTATTAATTTGTCTATTCTAGATACCTACGTGGAATCCTACAGTGTTTGTCCTTTTGTGTCTGGTTTATTATACCTGGCAAAATGTCTTGGGGTGTTTATTTTGTAGCATGTATGAGAACTTCATTCCTTTTTATTTTCAGGTACATTCAAAACTCACTGATTTTAAAGCTTTTGTCAAAACATTCTAATTAGTGATTTTGTTGACTGTGTGTAGTTATTTCATATGTTTTGGGATGTAGTTTGCAGCTTCATTTGGAGTGGGAAGTTCTGTCTCTCAGTCTCTTAGTCTCACATGTTTGGTTGCCTTCACTAGAATCATATGGCTTCCCAGTCCAGAACCAGGTCTTATGTAATATAATGAGAGCTTAATGCGCAAGTTCTGTGGCATAGACAGAATGCAGATCATGATCTGAGCCAGCAGGTGGTTGGTTTCCATTCGTGTTTACGAGGCTGTTTATGTGTCTTCCCATTTCCTTATGCCCGTAGCTTCTTAAAAGCTGTAGCCACATGTTGTGTTGGTCAGCCACAGTTTGTTGATTTTTTCCTTCCCAGTGCCCTTTCATGACCAGGGCAACTCCACCCCAGTCCCTGGCACTGAGTTGTGATTCTAGCTCTCTAATTCCTTGTGCTGGATGGATCTTTTTCTGGTGTGTCACCTTACATAGCTGAAACTCCCAGTTGCTGCTTCCATACCCAGAGCTCAGCAGGCCCGTAGGCTCAGCCCTGCTGACCGCTTGCATTTTTTTCAGTTTCTGTTTCAAAGAGATGTTTATCTTGTTTTCAGTCTCAGCTGTGTCTTTTTTTTTTTTTTTTTTTTTATCCTTCCCTGCCTTGGATCAATAGAATTTCTATGATACTTTTTCCCCTTTATTAGTTTGGAAGCTATTGATTATATCTCTATTCTTTAATGGCTATAATTAAGTTTTTTAAATACAGAGATATATGACATTCTTACAGTGAAGTTTATGAGACCATATTCATTCTTTTAAAGAACAGTTATGAAATGTCCACATCTTTACCAATACCAAGACCAAAAAAAAAAAAAAAAAGAAATATCATCACACCCCAGAATCTTTTTATGGGGCCCTCCTGGATTATTCTCCTTCCCTCCTTTTTTAGCAATTATCAGTGTATAAGAATTTATACTAATTCTTTATTTCCTTATTTTTACTTTTTATCCCCCCTATGTTTATAGCCTTTAACAAAACTAAGTTTTTTTTCTGTTTCTGAAGGTAATATAAGTGAATTACTTGTTTTTCTGTTTGCTCTTTTTTACTCAATATGATGTTTAAGATTTATTCTTATGCATCAGTGTATTTGGTCAGAGTAATATATTACAAAATTATTTGAAATGATTATATTTTTCCCATGTGGTTGTGTTTTTTAAATTGATGAAGAGTTTGGTTCACTTGTTTTGTGTTGGAGAGAGTTAACTTTATTGAGATATAATATACATAAACTTGTGAGTGCAGGCTTGATTACATCAACAAATATATTCATCATCATAACATGGAACATTTCTGTCACCCCAAAAAGTTTCTTTGTGCCCTTTGTGATTAATCCTTCTTCCCATTCCCTAGTCCCTGGCGCCCGCTGATTGGCTTTCTGTTACCATAATTTTCGCTTCTAGAATATCATAAAAATGGAATGATGCTGTATGTACTACTTTTTATTTGGCTTCTTTCATCTAGCATAATGCTTTAAACATGAATCCACAGTGTTTTATGTATCCTTAATTTGTCTCTTTTTATTTGTTACGTGGTATTCTATTGTATATAAAGGCCCATTTGGTTATTTGTGTTGTTTCCCCTTTGGATGTTTATTAAAGTTGTTATAAGCATCTGCGTGCAGGTTTCTATGTGAACACAAATTTTCATCTTCTGTGAGTAAATGCCTAGAGTACGTGGCTGGGTTATATAGTGCCTGTCTGTATAACTTTATAAAAAATCACCAAACTTTCAAAATGTACGGTTTATATTCTCATCAGCAATCTGTGAACATTGCAGTTGCTCAGTGGACAAGAATTTATACTAATCTTTTATTTCCTTCACTTGATAGTTGGTTATTTTTGTTGGGGCCAAGATAATACGCATGTAGTGATAGCTCATTGTGGTTTTATTTGCATTTCCCCGGTGACTAATGACTTTGAACTTCTTTTTAGGCAAGCATTAGCCACCCCTGAGTCTTCTTTTCTAAAGTGTCTGCTTAAATCTTTTACTCAAGTCTTAATTGTGTTGTTTGGCTGATTGCTGAGATGTCAGAGTTCTATACATATTCTGGAAATAAATTCCTCATTGAATATAGGTTTTGCAAATAATTTATCCTTGTCTGTGGTTTGCCTTTCATTTTTCTTGACTGTCTTTGGAAGAGCCAAACTTTATGACTTGATAATGTCTAATTTACTTATTTTTTTTTGTTTGTGCACTTTGTACTCCTATATAAGAAATCTTTGCCTACCCCTAGGTCAATAAGATTTTCTCCTGTGTTTTTCTCTAGAACTTTTATAGATCAAGATTCCTCTCCTTGTGGATGCCCAAATATTCCACCACCATTTATTGAAAGAACTATCCTGGGGCACCTGGGTGGCTCAGTCTGTCAAATGTCCGACTTCAGTTCAGGTCATGATCTTGCGGTTCATGGGTTTGAGCCCTGGATCAAGCTCTGTGCAGACAGCTCAGAGTCTGGAGCCTGCTTGGGCTTTTATGCATTTCCCTCGCATTCTGCATTTCCCTCTCTCACTGCCCCTTCCCCGCTCTCGCTCCCCCCCCCCCAAAAAAAACAAATGAACATTAAAAAAAAAAAGAAAGAACTATCCTTTCCACATTGAATTGTTTTGACACCTTCGTTGAAAATCAATTGGCTCTACTTATGCAGGTCTATTTTTGGAATCCTTATCCTGCTCCATTGATCTGTATGTCTGTCTTTATACAAATAACACAGTGTCTTGGTTGGTGTAGCTTTATAATTCTCCAGTGAAACCATCTGGATCTGGATATTTCTTTTAAGTTACACACTCAATTTCTTTAATAGTTATAGGACTATTCAAACTCTTTCATAATGGTGAGTTATGGTAATTTGTATTTCCAAGGAATAGGTCCATATCATTTAAATTGTCAAGATTATGAGTGTAGTGTCGTTTGTAGTATTTCCTTATTATCCTTTTGTAGAGATATCCTGATACAGATAATTTGTATCTTTTATCTCTTTTGTTTATCAACTTTGCTGAAGTTTGCCAGTTTTAGTGATATTTTAAAAGAACCATCTCTTATTTTGTTGGTGTTTTCTATTGCTTTTTCTGTTTTCAGTTTTATTGAATTCTGCTGTTACCTTTATTATTTCCTTCCTTCTGCTTGATTCAGTTTTATTTTGCTCTTCTTTTCCTGGTTTCTTGAAGAAGGACCTTAGACTATTGATTTAAAACTTTTCCTCTTTTTTAATATTATTTAATGCTATAAATTTTCTTTTCTGCACTACTTTATTTATGTCCCTCAATTTTTGATGTGCTGCATCTCCATTTCATGCAGTTTAATGCGCTTTTTAATTTCCCTTGAGACTCCCTCTTTCACCTACGAATTGTCTAGACGTATTGTTTAGTTTTCAAGACTTTCAAGATTTCCTGTTATTGACTTCTGCTTTGATTCTAATGTGGTCAGAGAGCACACTCCATATGATGGCAATTCTTTTGAATTTGTTGGGATTTGTTTTACAGTCTGTGGTCTATCTTGATACATGATTCCTGTGCACTTGAAGAGAACTTGCATTCTGGTGTTTTTGAAAGCAAGTCATTTCTAAATGCTGGTTACATACCATTGGTTGATGGTGTTGTTGAGTTATTCCTGATCCTTGCTGATTTTTTTTTTATTTATTCTGTCAAGTTTTGAGAGATTGATGTTGAAGTCTCAAATGATTCTTGTGACTTATCTATCTCTCATTTTGGCTCTACCAGTTCTTGGTGCACACACATTTAGGAATGCTATGTCTTCATGGCATTTGGCCCTTTATCATTTGTAAATGTGTCTCTCCATCTCTGCTAATTGTCTTCTCTTTGAAGTCCACTTAATGCTGTCACTTTTATTTTTCTTCTACTTTTATTCCATTTATATTTGGAGAATATATCTTTTTCATCATTTTACTTTTAACCTTCATATCTTCTAATACTTGAAGTGAGTTTCTTACAGACAGCATACAGTTGGGACAAGTTTTTCAGTCTACTCTGACAATCTCTCTTTCAATTGGCCTATTTAGACTATTTACAGTTAATCTAATTGTTGATATGGTAAGGCTTAAGTCTGTAACTCTGTTTTCCTGTTTTATGCTTGTTTTTGTTTTTTGTTTTGCTGTTTCCTTCTTCCTGACTTCTTGTGGGTGACTCGGACATTTTTAAGAGTTCTGTTTTGATTTATTTATAGTACTTTGGGGCATAGCTCTTTGTATAGCCTTTACAGTGGTTACTCCAGGTATTACTTTATATTTGTGCATAATTTATCACAATCTATTGGTGTCATCATTTTATCACTTTGAGTGAAATATAAAAGTCACTTCTCTTTGTATCCCTTTACTGTCTCCATTTATAATATAGTTGCTTTAAACATTTCCTCTATACACATTTAAAAGCACATTGATGTTATGTTTGATTACACCAACAAAAATCATTTAGAAACCTCAGAGGAAAGAAAGTCTATTGTATTTACCCATTTAAAAAATGTTTGTTTATGTATTTATTCAGTGCATGCACAGGAGGGGCAGAAACAGAGGGAGAGAGACAGAGAATCCCAAGCAGGCTCTGTGCTGAATCCCAAGCCAGCAGGGGCCTTGATTTTACAGAACCATGAGATCGTGACCTGAGCCAAAATCAAGAGTCAGACACTTAACCAACAGAGCCACCCAGATGCCCCATACCCACATTTTTGTTTATTGTATTCTTTCTTCCCTTCTGATGTTCCAAAGTTCTCTCTCTTATCATTTCATTTCTATTTTTTATTTAGCCATTCTTTGAGGATAATTCTGTGGGCAGTTCTCTTAGTTTTCCTTCATATGAGAATGTTTTAATTTCCCCTTCACTCTTGAAGGGGATATTGTCTCTGGATATGCCATTTAAGTTGAGTTGTTTTCTTTTAGCACTTGAAAAGTATTGTGTCTCTTCCTCCTGGCCTTCTTTGTTTCTGATGAGAAATTTGCCGCCATTTGAATTGTTTTTCCTTTAAAAGTCAGGTGTCACTTCTCTCTCGCTGCTTTCAAGATTTTTTCTTTGTTTTTAGTTTTTATAAGTTTGACTGTGACATATCTTGGTATGGATTTCTTTTGGTTCATTCTCTTTGGCATTCCCTCAGCTCTCAGATGTGTAAGAAGTATGTATTTTGCTTAATTTAGGATGTTTTCAGCCATTATTTCTTGACTTTTTCAGCTCTGCACATTTTTCCTCGTCTTCCAGGACTCTGATTACAGCAATGTAAGATCTTGTCCCACAGTGTTGTAATAATTTATCATTTTTTCTTCAGTCTCTGTTCTCTGTATGTTATTCAGAAGGGATAGTTGTTGATCCCACACACTGAGTTATTGTGGTTTTCAGTTATAAAGTTTCCACCCTTTTATATCTTCTATTTCTTTGCTAAAACTATCTCTTTCATTCCAAATTTCATTCCATTTGAGTTGCGTTCACAATTGATGAGTGTCTAACTCCCCGGTGGATCTTCTCTGACACTACGTGGTTATGGAATAAGGAGGGGTGCTTTGTTATTATTGGGTGGGGGACAGAATTCCAGAAGTGACTGAGTGTGGCACAAGGTGAGATCAGGAAAGTATACGGTGCTAAGCCACAAAGGGCTCTGTAATTCCTGTGAAAGACTTTTAATACTGAGAAGGTATTCTTAAAATTTTGTTTTCTTTAGTCATTTCTATCTCCTTTCCTAAGTGCTCTTTAAGCCACAAAACCTTTTCCATAGGCTGCTTTTTCCCCCTAATTATTCTTCAGGGAGTTTTCTACCCTGGTCTGATCTTCTCAGGTGAGTGGATTCTTCCTGGATTCTCATTTTCCATTTTGATGCTATCTTAGGCATTCTCTTAGTTCTCCAGCATTGCCTGGACAAGTAGGAGAGAGACCCATACCATTAATGCATCTGTTAGTTCTTGTCCTTTTCCAGCCACCCATTTCCTGTTTGGCAATGTTACCTTGCCAGATCCTAGGCCCAGTGTGCACAGACCTCTTGGCTCGTGTAGAACAACCCTGTCTTTTGAGGAAGGTGGTCCTCACTCTGCCACCACTGATGGCCTGCTTTATGATGTCACTACACATAATACTCAGCCCCCTGCTTAATTTACCAAGAAGTTCTTCAATATATTAGCAAAATAGCCTGATCACCTGGGAAAACCATACCTCAAAGTCATTGCTACATTGTCTGTGGCCTGCTGTTCTTAGTAAATGCCTGTTCCCTGGGGTCTGATTTCAACAAGGCGCTTGCCAGTGAATCAATGAGGGACACTTGAGACACTACCTCGGAGCTGCTGCCCCCGTTGCCTGCTACCCAGGAAAGCCTCTGCTGCATCTGACTTCATTACCCAGTCGTCCCTGAATTTCCCCTTCTCCCTGGCCAAGGCAGTTGTTCTGAGTCTCTCTCAGTCTTTCAAACCCTGCCTCCAGCCTTTGTCTTCATAACTGGAGTACATTTTTGGAACCCAAGAGCATTTCTGTTTATTTGTTTCAGTTCCAATCTGGTCTTATTGGCACCATGTACAGTAAATATTCTTGAGGTTTCTAGATCTAGGGTGACTGTTAGCAAATGTCTGTTCCCTGGAGCTGGCATCTCTTATCAACTTATTGTACTAATAATTCAGGTTATTCTTTTGCTCTTTCTTTCTCTCTCTCTCTCTCTCTCTCACACACACACACACACACACACACACACACACACACACACTTCTTGGGTACTTTTAGAAGAATGCCATTAGAGAGAAGAGAAGTCATATATATGCTTTGACTGACCATCTTTCCCACTAAATCTTAATCATCATAGGCTAGGTCCTTTCTAGTTTTCTATTCCATTTTGCTTTAACCTCTAGGTTTTTGACATTGCTCAGGCTTTCAAATATCCATCTATCACAATATCATTACCTCCCTTTTCAATTACTTCTCCCTACCCATGTATCTCTTCTCAAACATGACTAGCAGTACATCCACAATTTACTTATAATATGCCCAAGAAGATTTGTTGGTGGGGGGATGGTATTCAACTAGTCTCTCTGCCTGAAGTTTAATATACATGATTCTGTGTTTCTCAAGCTTCCACTTTTTAGGAGTTTCCAAGCATTTTTTCAGCCCTAGAATGGACAGAGAAGCGTGTGGTTAGCTTTTAGAGTGAGAATGGTATCCTTCAGTCAGTCTTCAGATAAGGAACTTGTCTATTATTTTAAAACGGTGAGGAAGTTCTCGCAGGTGGGACAAATTGGTTCTACAGGAATTGCTTTGGTTTCTTTATCACTTCATGGTCTTCTTCATATGAAAAAGTAATTTACTATAATATTAAATTCAAATAATAATTTTACTCTTGCTGCATGCAGCATATGTATGTGTAGGTGGGATGTGTTAGTGTGCATCTGGGTGCGTGTTTATATTTCATGTAATATAATGTTTATATGTTGATATATTTTAACACTTTTTTAAAAAAAAAGATTATTCCTGGGTGCTTCAAAGGCTCAGTCCATTGAGCATGTGACTCTTGATTTCAGCTCAGGTCAAGATCCCAGGGTCGTGGGATCGAGTTCCCCATCAGGCTCTGTGCTGAGCATGAGTCCTGCTTAAGATTTTCCCTCTCTCTCTCTCTCTCTCTCTCTCTCTCTCTCTGCCCCTCTCCCCTGCTTCTGTGTGCTCTCTCTCTCTCTCTCCCTCTCTCTCTCTCTAAAATAAAAAATGGTGCAGTGCCTGGGTGACTCAGTTGGTTAAGCATCGGACTCTTGGTTTTTGGCTCAGGTTATGATCTCACGTGAGATTGACCCCCACATCAGCTGTTTGGAATTCTCTCTCCCTCTCTGCCCTTCCCCTCTGCATGCATGCATTTTTCTCTCTCCTGAAATAAACTTTTAAAAAAAGAGAGAAATTATCCCGCTACCACTACAGTACACATATACAAGTGTGCACTTACGTATGTATACACACATGTACATGACTGATTGAATGTATTGCACACTAGCCTAGTCCTAAGGGTTTCATAGTTAGATACAAGAATGAGGGGATTTCTGTGACCCAGGAGTTACAAATCTATTTTATGTCCTTATATCCTGCAAACCATGAGCGAGCAAAATTTAGCCTTTGTGGCAAGGACAATTGCAGACTAGAGTAAACAAGTCCCTAGATGTGCTGAGCCATCAATTTATCAACTTCACTAGGAGCATTCGATTTACTATCAAAAAAAAAAAAAGATGCATTGTGATTTTTCACATCTATGCAATAGTTATTTATCATTTTCCCTGCATATAAAATACAATACTTTCCATTCTCTCAAAGATAGTGATGCATTGTTCCTTTTTTTTTTCTCTTTTGAAATCACTTTTATTCATGAAGATGTTACATATCACATTTTGACAGGTTAGAGGACAGACAGCTATTTATTGAATTACAAATCAATCCATCTTTGGCTAAGTAGGCTTCCATTCATGTAGATGAGCCTTTATATTTGTTGCTTTTTCTTGTGTGCTTTCTTCCTGTTCTTCCAACTTTAAAGCTACTAATAAACATCAGCAAGGAAAAAGAAAATGTGTTGATACATGGCTAGGCACTATTTTAATGTTTTGGAGGACTTAGAGTTGGACCTTGCCCCCCTCCCGCCCTGCCGTGGAATTTGTGACATACTTGGAGAACACAATCATCGCGGAAGTTGAAGAAAAGGTATTTTGCCCAGCAGATATCTAAGGAGTACTCCTATGAATAAAGGTTTCTTGCCCAGATTTCCATTAGTTATGGGTGTTCTGATGTATGTGCATGCAGCAGGCATAAGCAATTGCTAACACTCAGCACTTGTCGGTAGCATCTACAAAGAAACTAGCAACAAGACTCCATTAGTTTCTTAGGGCTCCCCTAACCGAGTACCCCCAAAACTGAGTGGCTTCAAACAATAGAAATTTCTCATCTCACAGTTCTGGAGGTTAGGAACCTGAAATCAAAGTGTCAGCAGGACCATGCTCTCTCCAAAAGTTTTAGGGAATATCCTTCTTTTCCTTTTCATAGCTTCTGGCAGTGGCCACAGTCCTTGGTGTTCCTTAGCTTGTGACTGTGTCACTCCAGTCTCCGCCTCTGTCGTCACATTGTGCTCTCCTTCTGTATTGTCTTCAGTCATCTTTCTTTTCTCATCAGAGCACTGATCATACTGGATTAAGGGCCCATCTTATTCTGGCAATACCCTATTTCCAAATAAGGTCACACTTGAAGGTGACACATTTGAGGTTTTGGGGGTTATGACTTCACCACAACTTTAGAGGGTGCACAATTCAACCCATAACAAAGACTAAACCCAGTCTAAGAGTTACCAGAGAAGTAGTGGTCAGCTTACACAGAAATGTTCTAGGGAACAAAGAATAAGACAGGAGTCTAGTTATAAGAATCAGGACAAAAGGTCAGAACCAAAGCAAGATCAAGGATCACTTAACTGCCACAGCAGACTGTTAGCAAAAGAGATAAGGAATTGTGGCCAGGGTTAAAATTTATTCTAGTGCCATAAATATTGGGGTCCTGGGAAGAGAGGGGATTGTGGAGGGTGAGAGCCAGATAGGCACGGTTAATCATTAACATTTTTGTTTCACATTTAATGATGTGAATCACTTTGTGTAGCACTTTAAAATTTGCAAAAACATAAGACCATCTTTTATGTGCCAGGTCCTCTGCCGAGTAGCTACAATAGGCAGATACAATAACGGAAGACGCCATGTCCTTTAGGGCTTTCTAGCACTTTGGCAAGACACAAATACGGCATTTATACACAGGTGTTACTAATAAAGGGCAATCAGACTGGTAATTGGTGCATAAATATGTGATCGAATGGAGGAGAGGGACAACATGACTTGACAGAACATATATTTTTTATTATTTATTAAAAAGTTTTTAATGTTTTTCATTTTTGAGAGAGCAAGAGACAGAGAGAGAGTGTGAGCAGGGGAGGGACAGAGAGAGGGAGACACAGAAGCCAAAGCAGGCTCCAAGCTATAAGCACATAGCAGGGCTCAAACTCACGAACCATGAGATCATGACGTGAGCCGAAGTCGGATGCTTAACCGACTGAGCCACCCAGGTGCCCTGAGAGAATATATATTCTGTTTCAGTGAGCCTGCCACTCTTTACCCATTCCCTTTTGTTATCTGGCTTCCTGTCTCTTTCTTGTATGTTGATCTCATCTTGGTAAGCATGTCTCCTGACCATACTGTGACACAGAAGCCAAAACCTTCTGGTGCAACCCGAATATTTGTGTCTCCCCAAAATTCATACTGAAATCTAATGCCCAGTGTGATGGTGTTAGGGTCGAGGCTTTAGGGGGTGCTTCCACCATAAGGGTGGAGTCCTAATGGAGGGGAGTAGTACCCTTATAAAAGAGACCCCTCAGATCTCCCTAGCCCCTTCTGTCATGTGAGGTTACAGTGAGAAGATGGTGGCCTATGAAGAAGCGGGCCCTCACCGAACATTAGATCTGCTGGAGACTTCATCTCGGGCTTCCTGGCATCCAGATCTGTGAAAAATAAATTTCTGTTTATAAGCCACCCAGTCTATGGTATTTTGTTACAGCAGTCCAGACAGACTAAGACAGCTTCTTTTAGTCTTTATTTCTACATTAGTGTTTGCTAGGTAGGTGAATAGGTGGGTGGAAGGAAGGAAGGAAGGAAGGAAGGAAGGAAGGAAGGACGGACAGAGGGAAGAAAGGAGGCTAGGACGGAGGAAGAGAGGTCCTCAGTGTACTAGTGAGAAAGCCCTGGGTGGGAGAATTGCTTGGAAAGCACGTACATTAACTCTGAAATCTAACCCTGGCTCGGAAAGACCGTGAGGCAAAATCACCTTCTCAGTCTTCACTGTAATTAAGTTTTCATCTCTGCAGGCTGCTAACCCGCTGTTAACTCTGAGGAATCAGTGTTTGAATTTAAGTATGCTATGACTTAGGAAAAATGTAATTTTAGTGGTTGACTTGCACGTATACACTTTCCCTCAATCAGCAAAATGGGAAGATCAGCTGATGCACTCTTTCCTATCCTTGCCTGAGCCTAAGAACCACCTGGAACCACAGTTAAATGTACAGATTCCTGCCCCAGCGCCAATGTATCAGCCTCTCCGGGGGAGGGGATCTGAACCTCTATTTTTAACTTAGGAGAGCCTCATGATCAGGCAAGTTTGGAAACATGGAGCTAATATAGGGAAATATTTCTGAGAAAAAAAAGTAATAGAGCACTCAACTTACAAATATTATACGTGTATTTAGAAATAACTATCCCATTTTTTAAAGTAAGGAATGTCTAGTTGATACCTTAAATCTTTTTTAAGTTTGAGGATGATGATTTATCAGATTCATACCCATTAAGTTTCCCCTCTGCCTCATCTTCCGTAATAATAATATAATCATATTGAATTGCCTACCCAGCGTCTTTTAACTAAATGAGAATTCTAATTCCTTATTAAACACTGCTATTATTTCTTTAAAAGAAAGGTTTCTACAGAAATAAAAGGAAAATTAACATGCCCCTTATATGAAGGCAGGAAATGATCTTTTTTGAGCATTTACTATGATTCTTATGCCATATGCCATATAACTGTCTTCACATCAAGGCCCGGGTTTTCATTTCACTGATTGAAAAGCAGACTTGGAAAAGCCAAGAGGCTTTCCCATGGCCATAGAGTATAAGGTGGGCCAGGATCCAAACCCAGATAATTTATTAGGACGGCAAACTCTGTAACTAAGTGGAGACGAAAGTTTGAGAACTTACATTGTATTTTAAAAACAAATCTGTCATGGGTCGCCTGGGTGGCTCAGTCGGTTGGGTGTCCGACTTCGGCCCAGGTCATGATCTCACAGTTTGTGGGTTCGAGCCCCACATCGGACTCTGTGCTGACAGCTCAGAGCCTGGAGCCTGCTTTGAATTCTGTGTCTCCCTCTCTCTCTCTGCCCCTTCCCTACTCACGCTCTGTCTCCCTCTGTCTCTCAAAAATAAACATTGAAAAAAAAATTTAAAAAAACAACAAATCTGTCACAATATATGCGAGAAAGGAAAAGCTTACAAGTGCTTATTCTAACTCCTAGAGAATCTACACTGCTTTTGTATTGGCGGTTGTGTTGATTATAGCAACACCAGTGACGTCACGGACAGTGGGTTGAATTCTGCAAGGGTGATGAGTAAGTTTAACTATAGAAAACAAACAATGAATCAATACAATTTCCCACAAAAACAAAATAAACATCATTGTTTTCTGGTGTTTTGTTATGCAAAAGCAGACCATAGGAAAACTTCTTGGAAAAACAAACTCAAAATTTTTATGCCAGTATACAGAATAATAGGATTTAAGTATTCTGTGGCTTCTCCAAATAGCTTGCTCACTGCTTTGAATTCTACAGATCCTCATGTCAACTACCTTCTTATTGTTGCAGATTTTTCTTTTCAACCATTTTGAAATCTAGTGGTCTCTTGTGTTGACTAGACTTTTAACCAATGTTAAATCAAACTATTCAGGTGTATAATTTTCTAATACCACCCTAGGCAGGATCTCAGTGAAAATAGCTACTGAATCATTTATGTTCTTTGCCCTTCAAAGATAAAATATAAACATCTACCAGAATCTGTGCCAGGAAGTATTTTGAGGCGCAGTGGCCAAGTATTTAAAGAAAAGGTATCGAACTTGGTAGGACATCAAAGAACTTTCCAGAGAAGCATTATACGATAGGAGAAAATAAGGCCACAGTGGAGGGTACAATGCTTTACAATGTACACTGTCTTTCACAGAGATTCTGACTTATACTCAGCTTCTGAGATAAGTTTCTCACGTAGAAGTTGTACTAGTAACTTATTCAGGTAAATTACACAGGTAAGTTCCTAGTCACCTCTCACCCCTGGGATAAATCTATCCCTTTGTGGATTCAAGTGAAATAATTCATGTAAAGCATATAGCATAGTGTCTGTTCCATTGTTAGTCACCAATAAAATTTAGTCATTATTAAAAGCTGTTACTAAAACTGCCTCTACAGCATGTCCCCTGCAAAATGAGCAGTCTTGTTGGAAATAGAGAATGTTAAATGTGTTTGTTTTGCTGGTTGGTGTAGCAAGAAACTTGAAAGCAGCATGTGGTTTTATAGAAAAACAAAACCACATAATACTACAATAGGAGGATCCTTGGGAAAAATGAAATATTTATATAAAAGTTTGTCACACACATGGAAAATTACGAATATTATACAAAACTAGAGTCTAGTATAATGTGTCTACCACCAGCTTCAACAACCTAGCCCCCAAGCCATTCCTTTTCTTCCTCTGCCACATGCATTATTTTGTAGCAAATTACAGAATCATATCACTAAATAAAATTTTAATCAACTTTGGGATCTTATTAAATAAGGTAAAATATCATTTTAAAGGATATGAAACTGACATAAACATGATCTAAAAAGCAAAACCATGTGAAGTCTCACACTGTGGACTGTAATCTTTTAAAACAGAAGAAAAGAATAAAATAATATTATCTCTTTGTCACATGAGTCTTATTAAGCTCTCAAATATGTGATTGAGGAAATAAAAAGTACTGAACACTTTTCAGTATTAAAATGTTTTGAATGAATATTACTTGATAACACTATCTCCTTATTTATTTGAAGAGTAATAAAATACTCTAAAATAAATGTTCTACATATCACAGGATCTGTTATTGGTAAGGGGTATCTGGCAAGGTACTAATTCATCTCCCAAAGAGACATGAATTTCCACCGAGACTAGAGATAACTCTTACTTTTTTTAATTTTAGATATGTGGGTTATAGTAATAAGAAAATGGGTAAGTCAAAGAGGAAGTAATGTGTGGGTGCAGAATTTAACTGAACTAAAGACTTGGTGTGGCACAGCTCCTCACACGTACTGTAGAATATTCACCATCTTGAGACACTGGCAGAATCACAAACTGGTCCTAGAACAACACGCAAAACATGTTCTTCCTATGATAATGTGTATTAGTCATCTAGTGCTGTGTAACAAATCACACCAAAACTTACAAAATTAAAACACCACGTACTGATTATCTTACAGTCTCTATTTAGGAATCTGGGCCCAGATTAACTAGGTCCCCTGGTTCCATTTTTTTTCACAAGGCTGTAATCATGATGTTGCCTGCAGCCATCCCCACGTTCATCTGGGACAGGCCTGAATCTAGGCTATTTCAGTGGACATCAGTGGGATTCACTTCCTCACTGGCTGTTGTACTGAAAGCCTTGGTTCTCCCCTGATGGTTGGCTAGAGGTTGCCCACAGTTCCTTGTCATGTGGGCTTCTCAGACATATTGTTAAAGCCAGCAAGAGAGTCTGCCAGCAAGACAGAAGTCATCATTTTTGTAACCTAATCCATGCCTAGTGGGCACAAGTCAGAGGTCCAGCCCTCATTCCAGCAGAGGACATTACTCAGAGTGTGACTAGCACGGGGCAGAGATTATTGGGGGTCATCGGGAAGTTGGTCTATCGCATTAGATCTTATAAGCTTCAGCCCAAAGCCACATCTCCTTTTGCCTTAAGATATTTTTTCTATCACATCTCATGAAAATCTTCATCCTGAAATATTTTTAATCCAAGAAATTTACAAATATATGAGAAGAGGGGATTGTCTCAGTATAAGCAAAATTTTCATTCTTAGGTATCGATGAAAATGAGCAAATTAAGTTACAGAGGCAGCAGAAATTCTAGAACCTGACATCCATCCATATGGCAATGACTTCAGTACAAATCACACCAATTTATACAAATAGGATGTGTTGATTAGTCAGCAACAGCACATTTTTTGTGTGTTTTTAATGTGAATGTCTTTAGTTCAGGTATGTTCTCTCTAGTTCCTTACTGGCCAGTCCACTGCTCCTGGGCATTTGACAACCGTAGGTGTTTTCTCATGTAACTAACAAACCCAGCACCAAATCATTTGTATTCAGACCCCCTGTGGTGTAAGGTACCACTTGGCAGAGGCTGTTTAGACATCCGTGAATCTCAGATACCCCTATTTCTCAGTGTCTTAGGGATGGAGTCTTTTAGAACCTCTTTCATGTTCTGGAAGAGGACTAACATAATGGAAAGACAGCAGATAGATTTCATTGTTATGCTTAGTATAGGTGGTCAGTAAAGCAAGGTAGCAAATATTTTAGGTTTTATGGGCCACGTATGGTTTCTGTCATATATTCTTCTTTGTTTTTTTCTATTTAAAAATGTAAAAACCCTTCTTAGCTTTAGGCTGTATGACAAGGACTGCAGATTGGATTTGGACTAGAAGTTTTAGCTCATTAACTCTGGAAGAGTTTTCTGAAATTTTTGATATTCAAAGCTAAAATACCATAATTCTTTTTTTTTAATACCATAATTCTTAATTTGAGACATAGGCAGTTTGTTACAAACAGTGATTCAAATTTAGTTATTTAATGTACTTAATATTTTTCCTTTATATCTGCTGACATATTAATTGAATATAAAATATTAAGTAAATAAAAGGCCACCTGTTGTGCTAGATACTTTGTGGGCCATTTTGATGTGGGAAAATTTCTTCAGGAAATTTGATTTCATTACTCTGTTAAAATTTTATCCCTTTCCTTTTTCTCTACTCTTTTTATGAACGTGTCATTAGTAAGATATTGGACCTCTTCAACTCATTGTCTTTTTTATCATGTTTCCCCACTCATCATAGGGTTTTGGCCATGCTTTTTTGTGAGATTTCCCTAATTTTCATCTTTCAGTTAAATCTGTGATTGTCCTTAAATAGTTCTATTTCTAGGAGCCCTTTTTTTGTTCTTCAATTCATTTTCCATAGCATTGTGTTCTTGTTTTATAGAATATCTTCTCGGATTGCTCTGAGGATATTAAATAAAGATAACAGTTTTGAAGAAAACCTTAAAAAGCTCTAAGATTTTTTTTTTCCTATTGGAAAATATGAAAATTTTTTTCCCTATTTTCATCTTTCTCAAATGCTTCCTAAAATTTTATTCCCATGAATATTTCATAGAGAGACTCTGAAAAGCCAATTGGATGCCACGTGTGGTTTAGCTTGAAGACTACTCACTCATTGAAGGTTTTTCTTGTTCCACAAAATACCATTAGTAGAGGTATATCCCAAGGACCCCTAAGCTCTGCAGAGAAGAAACTGCCAGTCTCTTGCCCAAGGCGGGAGATGGGAGGAGCTTAGCTCACTGGGTCGCACAGGAAGGAGGATGGAGGAGTTAACTGTGTACAACCTTTGTGGTGTCCACAGAAATTCAGTGTTGCCCTGCGTGTCCTCATCACTTGCCTCTGTACTTTCATTCTCCTAACCCTAAGCCCCTCCCAGCACTAGCAAGTGAACTGTTGCTCTTCATGCACCGTCTGGCTTTGTGACCATAGTTTCCTCAGTCTCATTAAATCCATAGATGTTGTTTTCTAGAAACTGATTGGAAATTCCTCCTCCATTACTGTCCCCCTTCCCCTTCCCATGTTCTCTTTGTATTTGTCAGTTTAGACCTTTTTTCCTCTAATATTATTTATAGGATATTTTTAGGAGGGATATTAGATGAATAGTTTACTGACTCCACATATTAGTGCTTAATTTGACTTTATCTTACCTGCATTAATTTTAATTGTATTGAAATATAGTTCACCTTTATATTTGAATAACAGTTTTTCTAGCTGGGAAAGCCAAAAGATATTTGCCTCAGAACTTCAGAGATACCACACCATTATCCTCTTGTATCTAGTGTTACTAGAAAGATGCCTAATTTCAATCCGACACCTGGTTGTTGGTAGATAATTTTTGGTTAGTTGACAGTCAACAAGATCTTGAGAACTTTTCCCTAACTTCATAGTGGTAAACTGTTCAAATCAATAGGAAAGTTGAAAGAATAGTATAGGAAATATGCAGGTACCTGCCACCACATGAGCATTTAGCCGTATTTGCCTGGTGTCCCCCTCTCTCTACGTGTGTGCATTCTTTTGCTTAACCATTTATTTGAAAGTGAGTTGCAGCCATCATCGGATTTCACCTTTAATTATTCAGGATACTTCTCTGAAGAATAAGGACAGTCTTCTAGGAGGCACAATCCTCTCATCATCTAGGAAAATTAATCCTTATTATTTTATGACTAATATTTTATATTTCCTTATCTTCTACATTTTAGAATTTTTCCTTGATGCTTTGATATTTTACTTTTGTGTGTACAAAAGCTGGAGCTTTCTGTATGATTTATTTTTAATCTATTTTTAATCAAGATTTTTAATCTTGACACTTAAGCAGACACGTTCAATCTTGCACCAAGCCTCTTCAGTTCTCACACATTGTCTTCTTTTATTTCCTTTAATTTATTTTATGTGCCACTCCCACCCCCCCTCCCCCCCCCCCACTTTGTCCTCTGTGCTGTCTTCTTCTGGAAGTGCCTCTGGAATCTCTAAAGATGTACATGCTATGTCTCTTATCCTTTCTTCCATGCTATCAGTTGGTTCCTTTGGATTTCATTTAGGGAGAATTCCTTAGCTTGATCTTTAGCTCACTAATTGTCTTTTAGCTTTGTTCATTTTTCTGGGTATCCAATCTCTAGAGTATTCTTTTAAAGTAATGATCAGCTTTTAAATACTTTAAATCTCTATTTGAATATTTGAGGGGTACAAAGTCTTCCTGAGCCTCTCTGGGAGGAAGCTGTCTCCATTTATACATTTTCCAAAGTTCCATGTAGTTTGCTGTATTAACTCCGTTGCTTTGTAGTCTTTCCACAGATGTATCGTGATTACTGGTTGTGTACTCATCTTCATTTGCATTTCCCTGTGAGCCTTCGGTAGACATAGCATGTTTTACTGCAGTCTTTCTCTTTTGATTATAAGGGAAGGATGCAGTGTACTGACAGATGGGGTGGCTAATAGCTGGTTTTCTTTTATGTGGTTCCCCCCATTCTTCCTGTTTTGCCAGCATGGCACCAACTGATCCTTAGCAGAAGTCCCACCACTCTTTTTTTCATTCACTCCTGCTGTGCGCTCAAAAGTTTGTAAGTCATCTCCATGAGTTACTGGGGCTGGATCCCTGAGGAGTGATAGATGCCTCTTAGAATTATCCTCCTGAGGAGTAACAGAGAGCAGTGATTCACCATCCCTCCCTGACCCCCATTGGTTGACAGTTCCTCAACAGGAACTTTGGCTTTTTTCCCTGAGCTTTTGGCTGCAAATGTATTCACGCAGAGTGGTCTTCTGTGTCATCTGTTGTGACACCGAGAAGTCCTGGGTGCTTGAGGTGTTAGTCCTGTTAGTATGCCATGAGACAAAATGTTCACAGAGCTCTTTGCCGTGACATGGCTGAAATCAGACATGAGGCTGAGAAGGTGTAAGGCAGGCACAAGTGGCATCTGATACAGAGAATGAGGTAGGAAACTTCAGGCAAAAGACATTAGAGAAACTCCTTCCACAGTTATGGTTCCTACGAGACACAAGAGAAGCTTAATAAAAGCAAAGACAGGTCCTGCTTGCTGTTACCTGCCTTTACAAGGACTAGAACACATCCAAATGAGCCTCAGGTGATGACAGTTCCTCACGACACTTAAATCTGGTTCAAAGGAATACATTTTAGACCAAGATATAAAAACAACACACAAAACTCCCTTCTCATTGCCATTTTTTTGGCATTGCCTCCAAATTTCAGTATCCATCCAATGCTGTTATAATTCACAACATGGCGGTGAGAAAGTGGACCAGCAGTAGGAGATAGGGAAGGGACAAGTAACACGTGTTGTCTTCACCTATAGCGGGGACGTTTGTCCTTGGAAGTCTGTCATAGTTTCTTTTAGCTCCTTGTGATTTTTAGCATCCTTCCACAAGTACTGAAGAATCTGTACTTTAGCAGACATCTCAGAAGAGGATTATAATTTCTGAATCAGTATTAGATCCTGTGTGTGCCAAAATTACTGTACTCTATATATCCACTAGGGGAAATTATTCCAACATAAATGATGGACAAACTTTTGCTGAATAGCTTCATTTTACAGAAAAAGAATAATAGAGGGCTGGTATATAATTGAATCCTGGAGGACAAAAGGGGAAAAAATTATCAGAGAACATTTACCTCTAACTCCCACTGTTTATGGAAATCGTTCACAATACAATTTCAACCAGATATTCTCCTTAGAAATCCTCCACTCAAAGGAAAAAAGGAAAAAGCATCATGTGAGTGAAAGCAACAAGGAGAGAAACAGTTTTAAGAACATGGGAAATACCATCCATTTCCATGTTGCAGCAGCAGCAGCAGCAGCAGCAGGTTCAAGGCAGGGGGTTCTGACATTCATTGCTGAAGAGGTAGGCAAGGGTTAGATCCTAAAGAAGTACCACGGTAAGTTGCCCAGGCATTATTCTATAGACAGTCACTGAAGGGTACAAAACACGAAAATGATGTAATCAGCCTTCATCTAAGAAGAGTGATTGGAACCCTTGTGGACAGTGAAAACGAAGGGACAAAACGAGTAGCAGAGAGAGCGTGAAGGAATCTCTTGCATCTCTGAGAAGGTTGTGATCGCAGCTTGGTGCCTGGCAGGTACAGTGCAGTTGGAGACGAGGGTTCCAGTACCAGAATATTTGAGGTATAATCCATGACTAAGTTAAGAATGTGCTGTAAACAGCTAGGGAGTAGGGGACTGAAAGGTACGTCAGATTTTAAGCTTGAGTTAGGGTGGCTGCCGTATAGCCAGTGCATATTGGGGATGCAGAAGGGCTTGAGGAAAGGGTCCAGGGCAGTGGGAAGAGATTAGTTTTAGAAATACTGGATTTAGTTCTCTCAAAAATTAATAATCATGTTCAGCTAGCTAGTGAAAATCACAAGAAGGGGAGGGAGTTGGAAATCTGGAAATACAGATTGGAAGTCAAAAGCATTCTGATGATAGTTAAAAATGGCATAAGATGAGTTAATTTTACATAGTTTTTTTTTGAGTCTGGGATTAAGTCAGAGAACTGAGAAAAGCATCCAAAGTTAAAGAATATGTAAAAGAAAGAGATTCACTTACAGAAATGGGGATAGAGGTAAGAAAGTAGTATGTCTTGGAGAACAAGGGCATAACACATTTTAAAAAGAATAGGATTAGCAGTGTTATTAAAGTAGAGGGATCCAGTAAGATAGAAACTACAAATGACTATTCAATTTGGTGAAAATGTTATTATGGGCCCCGACAAGAGCAACTTCAGTGGAGTGCTGAGAGGGGGCGCCAGAATTCAGTAGATCTAGATGACAAATATATTGCACATCTCACCCTTCAATGTGGGATCTGTGGATCATTAACTAATTATGGTAATGGGCGGGGGGGGGGGGTGGTAAACAGGCAGGTAGAACAGAAGAAGTGGAACATATAAGAGAGACAGTAGATGATTGAAGGAAGTGTATGAGGTCAAGGGCTGGGTGGTTGACCACCTGAATAGGGAGAACTTAGACCAGAGGAAAAAAGGTAAAAATGGATTGGTGGTAAATACATTTGCAGATAGGATGGAAAGTTCAGAATGAGAAGAAAAAAAACTAAAGAGCAAGCAAACAAACCAGTGAAAGCTTTGAGCATGGTCTGAGTAGAAGGTAACATCGAGAAGAGGTATGAGAACAAGGAGTTAGGCTGTGAATTTAATGGCAGAAAAGTGGTGGTGTACATTGAGAAGAGCCATTGCATGGAATGGAAGGGAAAACTTACATTAGCTAATAAAAGTGCAGATAGGAGGCACCCATGGCTTGTGAAGTCAGAGCCCAGAAGTTTGGTTTCCTCAACTCGCAGTGTTGTTCAATTTAGGGCTCAGTCCCCTAGATAGAATAGGAGAAAAGGTGGATTATTTCTTGTCTTTCATCTAAGGATCAGGTGGTATGCAGAGTGGGTAGTGGGAGGATAGATTGGAGGTAAACGGAGGTGCTGGTGAGAAGGTAGAGAAGGTAAATCATGACATTCAGTGTCAGTAGGAAAGCTACTATTGAGAGGACACACACACTTGGGTGAGGGGAGATGTGGAATGAAGGAGAGGGAGGTCTCTGGGGTAAAAACGAGATCTTCTGAGAAAAGGAAAGTCAGGAGGTGGTGGTAGGGTGAGATATTGGAATCTATGGCTTCTGAGACCCAAGTGCCTTCTTCAGATCAAAATTGAACAGACTGATTTTGGGGCTTAAGGACAGAAGATGAAGACCCAAAGAATTATTTCTGTCCCATATAACTGTCTCTTCATCAATGCCCTGGATCCATACTTGGGGCTAAAGCAGTACAGTGGTTATCAATTCACAACTTTTCTGGTCCCTGCCCCTTTTTATCTTATCATTCAAGAGAAATCTGGTTAAAAGCATACCATTAATGGGAGCCTGGGAACAGCTGACTGTGCAGGAGAATGGGAAAGTTAATCTATTAGACATTCCCTCAATCACCACTCGGACATAATGTGATTACGAGTGGTCGCTAGTGGGAACATTTGCAAGGTGGGAATATTGTACCGCAGGAAATATCATATTACATACTTGTTTCAATGTATTTTAACAAAATGCTATGTGATGGAATAATCTGATACTAGGTGTAGTGTTTAAAGATACGTCAAAGAGAGGATGACTTAGCCTAGAGGTTTTGAAACACTATGGAAAAAATGGAAATCTTGGGTTGTTCTCATTAACTATTGTGGATAACCACTATATTTCCCAATCTGCAAAGTATGCAAATTGTAGAATATTCACAAAAAAAGTTTTTGGAAAATGGCAACAAGAAAGTAGATAATCTAAATGAGTTTTCTTCCAGAGCAGATTATTAGCATTTACTTTGGTTTTCCATCATGTACAGTGTACCCTTAAATATTATCACCTACAACTCACACAGACACTAGACTACACCATACTCCATTTCTCTTTTGGTTACAAAGCTGTCATCTTGGAAAGCTTCATGAACTTTTTTCAAACTAAAGAGCGTATGACCTTAGGATCCCGAAAGAATAGAAATTACCTTAAGCATTCTTTTATTCTTGGATCACTTCATAACATTATTCATGTTTCCTAGCCTCTTCCTTCAGGGCTAGTGCTCTGACATTAGGGGGGAAATAAGGCTAAAGCCTAACAATGGAACAAGGTACGTTGCCAGTCTAAGCAACTTTTTAATATATCTTGAACTGAGCTGGTGAAGTTCAGTAATTAGCATCATAAACACATCATTTTCTTTGCTTTGCTGGTTTAGAGTGTTTATGTACTCTATGGGTGTAAGTTTTTTTTAAAAGTCCACCCTTGTACTTAAATTTTCTATCCCATCAGCAGAGTTTAGCTGACTTGGGCCTAAACTATGTCTTCTGATGGAATGAGGTACCCTCCAAATTACCGACACCAAACTTTGCCGCTCAATCAAGGGTGTATACATTTAGAAAAAAGACGCTGTTTGACCAGTCAAATGTAAATGTTTAATAATTTAGAAACACCAGAGCACAGCTTGTTCTGATTTATTTTGCAACTTTGCAGCTCCAACCCAGCCTCAGGCAACTATGGAATAGAAGTTCCAGCCAAGTACAACGTTTCTTTTTTTAAGAAGGGAAAATAGAGATTAAAAATAAAAAAAGCAAATTGAAATCCTTTTCTATCTTTAACCTTCTCAGGATCACAGAAAAAGAATAGAGATGCAAAGTAGGCTGTCCTGAACCTAAACCAACGGGAGGGGGACAGGAGCTGTTTGGGAAGCCAGTGACAGACGTTCAGAAGCCTTCTGTGCATAGGTGAGTTAACTCCATATACAATAAATTCCCTTATTTCAGTTTTTCTAATTTCAAAATATTAGACTTGCTCAGTTTTTTTTTCCCAGTCACCGAAGGATATCTTCGTTTATATATTCTGTCCCACATCTCAACTTCATTAGGACTAAGAGTGCCTCTGTGCCAACCCAACTCTCACTCCTAAAGATAACTTGATGAGATAGTTGGCATTCCAAAGAAGGGTGGACGTTCAATGAAAGAAGCCATAAAATGTGTATTAGCCTGGTTCCCAATTCACCAAGGTTTTTTCTTTGCAGAAGCCCATGGGAGATGAATGCAGGGAAAAGAGTTCAGGGCATAGTGAGCACCGAGGCAGACATGTGATTTCTGAAGGAAAATCTCTTCAGACTAATTCCCAAGGGGGAGAGAGTTCTAATGTTTCTCTTGCGGTTGTGTTGTGCTTTGCTGCACTTTGTAATAAACGCTCTGGTCAAAAGACAGAGTTCTGATGAAGTGGCACAAAACTGCATGTCGACCCACAGCCTCAGAAAGGAGGTCTCTCTGTTTTTATTTTAAGCATACCATAACATGGGATCCCACCAGTCTTTGAGAATTGAAATATAACAGCACACAACTGTTGTTTGGATTGCCTGTAGACCACAAAAGAATAGCCACGATGCCAGCAACTTTCCTTCTCCGCTCCAGCCAAATGTTCTAAACGCTGCATCCTGGAATTCTGATGTAGAAGACCATTGACTTCGGGGGGAGGGGCATGTGGTCTTAGAAGACAACGACTGATTAGTTCTAATGCAGCGTGTGGTGATAGAAAGTGCCTTAGATAGGAATTTTAGCTTTTTTTTCTTCACCCCAGTAAGTAACTCTGCAATTGAGGTCAAATCGTTTTGGAGCCCTTCATTTAGCAGATGAGAAAATTAATGTTGATGGCAAGGAGTTTCCTTATCTGTAAGTGAAAAAGTCACTGTTTGAATTTCATGGTCAATAAGACCTTCCTAAAATTCTAAACTTTTCCTTTTTGTTTAGAGAGGGGTTATATCACTGGTGTAAAAAGTACTAGTTACTTAATACCCTCCATTTAAAAAATATATGACCTGTCAGGAAATTATTTTTCTTAGTTCTTAGGGAAATTAATACTATACTAATTTTTTAAAAAATGATTTCCCTGAGGGGCGTCCGGGTGGCTCAGTCAGTTAAACCTCTGTCTTTGGCTCAGGTCATGATCTTGCATTTTGTGGGTTTGAGCCCCACTTCCGCTTCAGGCTCAAGCCTGGAGTCTGCTTTGGATTCTGTGTCTCCTTCTCTGACCCTCCCCGGCTCGCACTCTGTCTCTCTCTCAAAAAATATATAAACATTAAAAAAATGATTTCCTTGGCTAATTACCTCTAGAACTGATTGACGGGAGGGGATATGCAATTCTACTCCCTGCAAGATCTTAGAGATTAGGATACAGGTACTTCTCACTTGCAGTGGGATACAGTAATTGAGTTCCTACTTATGGGAATAATGAGGCAGGACTCAGGAATTAGGCAGTGATTATTTATTGCTTGTTACCATTGGTGTTCGCTGGAACTCCCTCTCCCTTCCCCAGGGGATCAGAGCTGGGGTGGAGGCTTTAGGAAAATTTGAGCCAGACCTTGGGGATCGGCTGCTTATAGGTCGGTTGAAGGGAGTTGGGAAGCAGCAGAAGATGATGCACAGTTTATTTGAACTTTGACTTTGGGTTATTTGTGAATTTCTCTCTGTTCAGATTAGTGGAGAGTTGAATGACCAGATGTCTATATTACTATATGTCCACAGCAAAATGGATAATTTACCAAGGTTGTTTCTGATCTAATTATGTGGCAATCCTCAACTCTATGTTCAGCATTGTCTTCGTATTTATTCTTTTATCTCATGTCTGTACTTAACGACACAGAAATACTTTCATGAGAAAGAACACTGGCATACAATCGAATTATAAGAGGGAAAGATTTTGCTGAATTGGAAACTTTATTTAAATATCATTTGTTGTTCCATTGCATGCTCCCCTAGCTCTTAAGTGGCAAATAATAATGACACCAGTTATTTTTTTTTTACCAAGAAAGGATTTGGGGATCATCCACTTGGTATTGAACTGCTGAGGATGCTTCACACAGTCAGTGAACATCAAATCTCCGAAAGCAAAATATGTTGCTTTAATGCATGCAAGGTGATTTAATCCATGCAGAGTAATTCTATGAGCAGTAGAAAAGATTTACAGGCATTAAGGTCACTCAGTCTAAATGGACCATGCTTTTGCAACAAGGTGAACTATTGCCATAAAGGAATGTTGTTCTCCCTTGTATAAAAAAGGGGATGGTCACTGGGACAAAGATGGAGAAGTTCTTTCACATTAGGGGTTGGTAAAGAAGGGGGGAGGGAGGAGTGGTAATTCTGGCCAATTACATGGCCGAGACTGAGAACACCTCCAGATTCAGCCACCCTGGAGATTAAGTGTGGATCTTGGAAAAATGTCTTTATGTGTATACTGAAATAGTCTCTTATAAATAAGACAGAAGTCATGGGGCACACAGGCCTACAATGGCATAGATTCATCATAGTTGTAGGAGACACTAAGGAGAGCCTTCTCCCTGCAGAGAAGGAAAATGATAGATAAATGATGGATGGCAGTGGTGCTTGTCGGTCACCAAGGCTTTTCTCTGCGGAGGTCTCCAGCCCCAGCACCTGCCTGGGACTCAGCAACAACATTGTGCAGCAGGGACCCTACCTGGGTGGCTGTGTTCCCTGCGTTTCAATAGCGACACCATGCGGCAGCAACTATAAAAAGGAATGGCCTCTGCCCCTGAAGGACCAGGTTTTCTGATTCTTTCAAGCATGGGTAAACATCCCTGGGAGCTCTCAAGATCTCACAGGAGGGGGAATCCTTGGAAGAAAAGGGAGAGAATGATTGCAGTCTACATGGACCATGGCACTTCTTCAAAAGGAGAAGACAGGGGAGCACACTCATTGACTGTTTTCCTTCAGGAACGATCTCCTTACTCAACAGGAAACATCAGGATAATCAGTTTTAAGACTCAGGAAGATTCAGTATGAATGGCAGAACAAATCAAACTATATGCCAAACTGATTACCAAATAATCTGTCTGCATCAAGGACCTTAGAATAGAAGAGGTTGAGCTTTGCATTAGACCTACCTGGGGGTAAACACACTCCTGCCACTTATTATGTTTGACTTTGGAGAAGTTATGTAACTCTGGGCCTCAGCTTTCTTATCTGTATAATGGGAAGGAAGAACACACCTCATAGAATGATCTTGAGAATTTAATGCATGAATCTAAATCAGTTGCTTAGCCCAGTACTGGACCCAGTCAACTGACATTTGCTGGATGCTATTGGTTTTTCTACCTTTTTATACTGTCTTACTGCTTACCTCACTCCAAGTGTCCTTTACTTTCTCCAATTCAGTATTCATTCTGTAAGGTAGAAACCAGATCTTAATGTCAGTCTTATATCTTTTCTCTTTACATCTATATTTCTAGGATACATTTCAGTATTAAATTATATTTTCCTTAGGTTGTTTTTTTTTTTAATAAACAGCCATTGCTTGAGATTTTCTGGTGCAACTGTAGGATAAAGATCACACAGTTAAACACCTATGGGGCCAGATGGGACTAGAAATGATTAAAGCAGACAAGATGAGAAAACTAAGCAGGGTCTCATGTGAGAGTGCATACTGTCTCTATAGAAAGGGCCTGGTAGAGTCAGCTGGCTGCTGGCAGGTGGAGAAGCAAGAAATACAGTTTTATAATATGGAATTAAACATATACCAGTAATACAAAATTCTGAAAACATCATGGGCCAATCAAAACACATTATGTGGGCTAGAGTCGGGCCATGTCAGTTTGCAACCTCTAATTCACCTTCCTGGGTAAATACAGCTTTGGATGAGTGCCACCTAGTGGTAATAATTATAATTAAGAGGCAGTAAGTAACTGTAAATAAATAAACTGTAAAACAGCATGTTTATACTGTCTTGCTGCTTACTTATTCCAAGGCTTTATTATTGTAATTCAAAGTATAAAGGGTGATCAGTGTCCTCTAATAGTTTCCTAAATAATTATTCATAGATGCTGGTGGGCTCAGTTTTGGGAACCTCTTTAACACAAGTTGTGATATCATAAAGGTGGCTTCAGAAGCACTGCCTCAGAATTGTCAGCCAGAAGATCACCTAAATTCCATCCTATACTTTTTGGAGATTCTATTCCGATAAACTCTTCTATCTGATATCACTTTCCTAAGCCTCTGTCTTAATATTTACTTTGTCTAGAACTGGTATGAGGTGGGAGTGAGGTAAAAGAAAAGGAATGATGGGTTAAGATGAATAAGAGAGTAAAAACTTGGGCTGTCTACCATTTTTGCTCAATTCCTTTTTCTGTATTTTTATTGAATACCTAGTCTAGCTTCTGAGATTGATTTTTCTTATAAAATCATGATATCTTAAAATATTTTTTTGTATATCTATCAGGCCCATGATTGTGACCTTTCAATAGACCAAAGGTCAACAGACTACGGCCTGTGGGCCAAATATGGCCTGTCACATGTTTTTGTAAATAAAGTCTTATTAGAAGACATGTATGCTCATTTGTCTACGTAATGTCTATGGCTGCTTTCTTACTACAATCGCAGGGTTCAGTAGTTGTGACATATACCCAAAAATATTTGTTATCTGTCCCTTTACAGAAAAATTTTGCTGATTCTTGCAAAAATGTAGAACATTTCTTTTGATTACTGACTGCATGGTATATATTTTATCATCCATTTACTTGTAATCTTTCTGCACACTGAAATGTGTCTCTTTTAAACAGAAGATTGTTCCATTTTATTTCATCCAACCCTAGTTTTTATTTAACTGTCAAATTCAATTAAAGTGATGTATTCATTCTTTATTTTTTCCATCTTATTTTGTGATTTTTGTTTATCTGCTTTTACGCTGTGCTCCATTTCCCCCCTCCTTTCAACCTTTTAGTAGATTGTTTTTATTTAAAAACCCTATTGCTCCAATAATATTTATAAAGCTTTGTGTTCTACTTATCTTCTTTAAATAAACAGTCTTACATTTTAAACACACATATGTGACTGAAAAGTTGAATGTTAATCAGCATTTTTATCCCTCACTTGAAAAGCACATATTCTTTTTTTTTTTTTTTAACGTTTATTTATTTTTGAGACAGAGCATGAATGGGGAGGGTCAGAGAGAGGGAGACACAGAATCCGAAACAGGCTCCAGGCTCTGAGCAGTCAGCACAGAGCCTGACGCAGGGCTTGAACCCACGAACTGTGAGATCATGACCTGAGCCGAAGTCGGCCGCTTAACCGACTGAGCCACCCAGGCGCCCCGAAAAGCACATATTCTTAGAACACTTAAATGCCACATTCCCCAGATCTAACATTTCCTTATTTTAGTTTTGACCCATTGTTATATTCTTCAAGTAAGTTGTAAATAATAATGATAATATTTTATGTAATAAATTCTTGTTTCTGTTTACCCCAATGTTTGTCAGTTCCTTTATTTTACTGCTGGTTCTTACTTTGAAGTTCTTCTTTTAGGTTGCATTTCCTTCTTCTGGAAGTACATCTTTTAAAAAGAAGTTTCAGTGAAGGCAAATCCTATAAGAAATTGGAGTTCCAGAAGGGAAAAAGACAATAGGGAAGAAATAATATTTTTTTCAAGAATTTTATAAATCTGACCAAAGATACTGAATAATAGATTCAAGAAGTGTATGAAGTCCAAGTAGGATAAATACAATGAGAGCCACACTTTGGCATATAAAACTGCTGAAAATGAAAGAAAGAAAATATTAGAAGTATGCAAAGAAAAAAGATACATTACCTTTAAAACAGTACCAATATGATGGACAACTGATTCCTTAACAGAAATGATGGAAGCCAGAAGACAATGTAATGACATATTTAACGATGAAAGAGAATAACTGCCAGTTTAGAATTCTCCACCAGATGAAAATAGATTTTATAAATTGAAAGTGAAATAAAGAGTTTTCATGTGGACAAAAACAGGATTTACCATCAGCAAATATTACACTAAACACTACAGGGGAAGGACGCCTGGGTAGCTCAGTCAATTAAGGGTCGGACTTTGGCTCAGGTCATGATCTCACGGTTCATGGGTTTGAGCCCTGTGTCAGGCTCTGTGCTGACAGCTCAGAGCCTGGAGCCTGCTTCGGATTCTGTGTCTCCCTCTCTCTCTGGCCCTCCCAGCTCATGCTGTGTCTCACTCCATCTCTCAAAAATGAATAAATGTTTAAGAAAAAAATTTTTAACACTACAGGAGATTTTTCAGACAGAAGTAAAATGATCCCTGACACAGAAAAACAGAAATGCAAGAAGGAAAAATATCACTGGTATTGAGCAAGACATGTATAAATATAAAATGATATTTATAATAAAAATTAAATAGTAATATTTTGTGATGTTATACATAGAATTAAATGCATAATAATAACAAAATATCTGAGGGTGTTAAAAGAACTTTAAAAAATCATAACTTTTTCTCATTGTTAAGTAGTAAAAATTATTATATGAGGTGATAATGAGTGAAGGTTTCAAAGGATGCATTTTGTAATTTCTGAGATAACTATATGTATGGTATATGTATAGGTAAGTATATATATATGTGTGTGTGTGTATATATATGTGTGTGTATATATATATGTGTGTGTAACTATATGGTGTAACTATACCTCTCTCCCCATAAATGCATAACTATATATCTATATGTAAATATATTTAGATATATAGAGGTATATAAAATATATACATCTATTCATGTACTTACATATCTCACAGGTTAATAGAGGGAAAATTAGAATAATAAAATAATCGGTGGAACATAAAATAAATTGTATAAACAGAAAACATACAGCAAGTTGGTAGATATAAAAACAATATTGTTAATCATTACACTATGAATTGCACTATAAATGTGACTAAACAATGAATGACTAAACAGTCAAACTAAAAAACAAAGATTTTCAGACTGAATAAGAAAATAGCATAAAACTGTATATTCCTTACAAGATACAAGTTTTAAATGTAAAGGCATAAAAAGATTACAGCAGGATAGGAAAAGATTTTCCATGTGTAGCTCTACTTATACCAGACAAGGTGGACTTGAGGGCAAAAAATATCAATAGAGCCAAAGAGAGACATTTGATTTTGCTAAGTAGGTACATCTACCAGGAAGAAAACAATTCAAAATTTGTAGGTATCTGATAACTAATAAAGCTTTAGAACAAAAATGGTTATAATTTAAGGGAGAAAAGACAAATTTATAGTCACAGTGGTGAACTTAAACGTGCCTCTCTCAATAGCTGATAGACCAGCCTTAAAAAAATTGGTAAGCATATAAATATCTGAAAATATGATGAACCATATTGACTAATATGCAGAAAACTGCACCCAGCAAGGACAGTATGCATATTCTTTTTCAGGAGCATAGGAAGCAATTACCAAAATTGGCAAAATTGGTCATGTGCTAAGCCATAAAACAATTTGCAACAAATTATAAAGGATTTAAATCTCAGAGGATGTTCCCCTACCACACTGCAGGTACTCTAGGAATCAATAACAAAAGGTAACTATAGAATCCCCAAATATTTAGAAGTGCAGTTAACATACTTATAAATAACCTTGACTAAAAGAAGAAATCAGAAGGGAAATTGGACAGTATTTGGAACTAAATGTTAATAAAAATCTTCAAATTTATGGCATATACATAAAACTGAGTTTAGAGGAAGATGTAGCTTTAAATATATAACTTAGAAAAGAAAGCTGAAAACAAGCTAAGTATCTTTTTCAAGAATGTAGAAAATGAACAACAAATTAAACTCACTTTTAATTAATTAGAAAATAAATATAAACTAGAAAATAGAAAGTAAATAAACCAAAAGTTTGTTCTTTAAAAAGACTAATAAAGTTGATAAGCTTTGGCAAGACTGATCAAGAAAAAAGGAAGAGAGAGGCAGAACTAGCCAAAATTAAGAACGGGAAAGAATGAAAATGTTTTTATCATCAAATAATAATTGTATACCTCTCTGTCCTTTGACTAACATTCCATTGTCTTGTTCTAGTTTTATGAGTTTGAATAAAAGTAGAAAAACTCATCTCGATATGCTCTTTAAGCTGCTTTGACTGTTCTTGAGTCTTTATATTTTCATAAATTTTAGAAACAGCTTGTAAAATTTTTAGAGAACAACTTTGCAGTATTGATTGGGTGTATATGAATGTATGGATTGATTTTGGGAGAAATGACAAGCTTATAAAATATTGAACTTTCCTACCCATTAATGTGGCATAGCTTCCATTTCTTTAGGTCTTATCTGTTTTCTCTACATAAGGTTTTTCTCTATAGAGATATTACACATCATTCAGACTATTTATTTTTAGGTATTTGATATTTTTAATTATATTGCAAAGTGTATGCTTTGCAAAATTTTATCTTGTATTTGTTGTTGGTACAGTATATGGAAACAGTTTTTAAAAAGGGATGTGACATGATCACAGTTGATATTTAGAAAAAATTCTTGACAGTGGAAAAGTAGAAGAGGAGGAAGCTTGGGGAGCAAGAAAATTCAGTAGGCATCTGCATAACACGCATGATGTCATCTAAAATAAAATTGTGGCATTGCAAAAAACTTAGCTAAAAGAGAGATTTCATAGTTTGTATGACTATTGGATGTGAGCTTAGGGAGAGGAAATAATTAATGATTGCGTTAACATCTGAAGGGATTATAGTATTATTCACAAAGGTGTAGGAAGAAAAATTGGGGCTTGAATGAAGAAAGCCAGGCCTAAAACCGGAACTCATTGAGCTTAAAATGGAGCATCTAGGTTAAGCTATCCAGGATTTAGTTGAATTTAATGTCGGTATGAAGTTGAGAAGAGAGATTTTTGTCTTACATTATTATGTAAACGGTAGGTACAGAAATAGAGGTTTAAGAGATTGCTTAGGAAGTGTGTAGGAAGAGAAGGAAACTGTCAGGTGTTGAACGATGGATATATCCATATTTAAGAGATGGGCAGATAAGTCTGAGCTTCGGCATAGAATAAAGGCATAAGATAAAGGAGGAGGAAGAAATTAAGAAAAATAAAGTAAAAGCCAAGATAAAGGAAAGATCAGTGTTAAACACTGCAGAAATCTTTTCTTCAACAGAAGAGTTGAAAAGTTTAAAAAAATCTTTTGAATTTATCACGAAAAAGTCATGATGACCTGGGAGAATATTTCTAGCATCTCAGAAGTGAAAGCCAGACAGTGATTCTTAGTCTGCTCTGAAACCCACTATGAACAAGCCTTTCAAAAGAGTCTGTGTTGTGAACGGGAAAAGAAAGATGAAATAAAAATCAGAGGAGGGAAGAGCCAGGAAGTATTTTTAATGAGTTAGAAGCAGTAAGCATGCAAAAAAAAAAAAAAAAAAAAAAGATAGTATATCACTAGTTCCCAAGATGTAGCATGCACAAATATTGTCAAGGACACTCAGATAAAAGAGTTTTCTGGGTTCTGCCTCACAGAGCTGTTGACTCAGTTGATTTGAGATGGAACATTGGAATCTGTGTTTAAGTAAGTATGCCAGGTCAGTGTGAGGTGTGTATTGGAAAGACCAGAGTTTTAGAAATACTTCAGCACAGGGAAAGTAAACAAGAATAAAACTGGTAAGACCTAGTGCAGAGAGGCATGGGAGGGAGTGGGGTCCAGAGACTGAGTGGTAGAATAAGCATCATAATGGAAGAATACACCTGCTCCTCTATGACAAGGAAAGGAGCCGGGTCGGCAATAGAACCTGTTGCGGTTCGTTCTGAAGGGTTCTTTAATTCTCTTTAGAATAAGCAACAAGATCATTTATTTAAAAAAAAACTCCTCAGTCTTGCTGAACAGTAGAGACATGAGGAAATCATTTTAAAATGGATATTTTCAGGGGATGGGGAAGAGATGGTCATGAACGTGACAGCATTGCTGGGCAGCTAAGGCCCAGGGGGAAATAGATGCTGTATATAGAGTCGCAGTAACAACGATCTATAAAGCTGTGACACCTCCCCTTCTCCCGCACCAGTCTTTATGCACCAGGTGCTGGACGGCTCTAAAGGTAGAGTTTTTGTGCCGTGTGTAGAACAACAAAAAGGTAAGCTAATTATGCCAGTTGTCAATTTATCGTCTTTCCGTTCCAAATCCATCCTTCTTGACCTTTGCGATACCGGCGTTGCACCCTTGAATATTTCTCCTACCAGCTAGCACGGTGTTGGGCCTTGTCAGGAGAGTGCTGGTGGGACACTGTAAGAGGAGGGGCCTTCTTCTCCTTATACTGGTGCTTTCCTTCTTGATCCTGGGATATTGCTGCTGGGGATGGCTTCTTTGCCAGTGACACTTCCTGGACGTGGGCAGCTCCTCTGTCAGGGGTGTGCTGGAGACCAGTGATGCCAGCCCCAGTGGGTGGCTTCTTGGAAAGTCTGGTCAGTGCTTGGGGGTGGGGTGGGTGCTCTTCTCAGCTTCCTTCTTTCTTGAGTTGTTTCCCACAGCCCAAAACCAGTGGCTGTTCCTTACACTGCCTATTTTTAGAATCCTCTTCGTAGTTAATCCCATTACTATGTTTTTATATTAAAATTGCCCTGTTCACAGGTGTGGTTTTACCTTCTTACTTCATCCTGAATGATTGTACTAATTGAGAATGTTTTCTTTGAAAATAGCAATTTGGGGGCGCCTGGGTGGCTCAGTCGGTTAAGCGTCCGACTTCGGCTCAGGTCATGATCTCGCGGTCCATGAGTTCGAGCCCCGTGTCGGGCTCTGTGCTGACAGCTCGGAGCCTGGAGCCTGTTTCAGATTCTGTATCTCCCTCTCTCTGACCCTCCCCCATTCACGCTCTGTCTCTCTCTGTCTCAAAAATAAACAAACGTTAAAAAAAAAATTAAAAAAAACAAAAGAAAATAGCAATTTGTAGTAAGTTAAAATCTATATTCACAGAAGGTTGGATAATGAGATAAATTATTTGAGGGTAAAGTGAGGCAGGGAGTTTTGGTTAACTTGATTAATTTCTCCCCACACTCAGTGACAAATATTGTTTTATTTGACTATAAAAATGCCTGGTTCCCTAAGAATAAAAGTAAAAGGAACCAGTGAATGTCCACATAGGAGATTTGGAGAGCCATCATTGTGGCTAATAGTTTTGCAAAAGTGCGTTGTTATACGTGGATTTTCTTGCCATATTAATAGTGAGAAAACATCTGCAGAAATCTGCCTCTGTCCAACTTGCTTGAAAGTTCACAGGATATATGAGATGTTTTGACAAATTGTATTTAGCCAGATTGTTTTGATATGTTAATAAAATATAATCTTCTGCTATGCCAGCTCCAAATCTACTCCCACTTGCCCCACTTTGTGATGCTGGGCTGGACCCTGTAAACATTTCTCCTTGCCAGCTGGATAGTGTTTGGCCCTGTCGGGAGAGTGCTGGGGGCGGGGGTGGGGGGGTGGGGGGGTGGGGAGGGCACTGTAAGAGGAAGGGGCTTCTTCTCACAGAAGTCTTTGCATCACTTAATTTTGAGGATAGTATTTATGGCATATATAAATCTCTACTCTTAATTCACAACTGCTATAGGAAAGGAATGTTCTTATTTAAAGAAACATCTGGCTTAAATACTCATTATTTTCTATCATTAGGGAAGCAAAAGGGAGGGTCATGCTTTGTTGGTACGCATTTTAAACTTTTTTCCTGCCCATTTGTGAACCCTTAATTCATTCAACAAATAAAATTACTGATCTCTGAATAATACAGCAGTGATTATGCCAGGGATACAGAGATATATAAGTCATGATCACCACCCTTGAAGAAATCTAAGATCAAACAATTACTTTTTTTCAGATATAAAATTCATACTTTCCCCCACATTTTGACATTTCATATCTAAAATGGGGAGCCCTCAGTCATGCCAACTATCTAGCTGATGACATCTTGTCACTTATAGTTACTGAGGACAAGGATGCAGGTGAGAAATTGTCATTGCCTGCATGTGGATGAACTTGAGCATAACAGTTCACCTTGTCACTTCAGTAATACACAACTAGTCAAAAGCCTGGTGGAGGGGGAGAAAAAATGGACAGAATAGAGTCCCTCCTTCAAAGGAACAAGAAAAAAGAAACATATTTCTTTGACCAGAAAGAGACCCCTCTAGGGTTCATAGTGGGAGAGAAAGTGAAGTGGGATACCTACCTATCAAGTATGAAATTGATGAGATAGAGGCCCTCCATTACTGATCAAGCATGCTACATTTTTTTTAAGTTTATTTATTTATTTTGAGAGACAGCAAGTGGGGAAGGGGCAGAGAGAGAGAGAGAGAGAGGGAGAGAGAGAATCCCAAGCAGGCTCCATGCTGTCAGCCTAGAGCCCGATGAGGGGCTTGAACCCATGGACCGTGAGGTCATGACCTGAGCTGAAATCAAGAGTCGGACACTTAATCAACTGAGCCCCCAGGCACCCCAAGCGTGCTTTTTGTTTAGTTTTGTTGATATGCAGTGGGAGAGCAAAAGGAAAAGCTCAACACAAAGTACAATAACTCTGTTGCTATGTCCAATGTTAAGACTAGACAATTGTGGCTCTGAACACATTAGTCAACAAATATTTAATGCTCATTTAAAAAGTAATGTGGGACCCAATTGTTTGAAAACCTTCCACTGATTTCTTCCAGTAGACCTTTTACTGTCATCATCAAATATTTGAAAAGCATCAGTAGTGTGGAAGAAAAGCCTAGAGACCAGAGTGGACCCTCTTATTAGTACATGATGTAGCAGCACATCTCCTGATGGCCCGAGGTGGTATGGGAGAAAGCTTGGGTATCAACACCTCTGATTCAGAAGAGTTGAACTTGAAGGGGAAGAAGCGTTAGGAATGAGAAACAACTTATTTTGCTAACATTTTCTTGTGATGTAAGCATGAGTTACATATGATAAAATTCTACCTCTAAATATGTCTAAGAGAGTTCTTTCAATTAATGTAAAATAAAAATATAACATATGATATAATTGACAACTTTTTTCTTTCTAATGACATATAAAACAATGATGCATTTTACAATTGATAGCATCACAGTTTCAGTGAAATGTGATTGATAAAATTGCCACATAAAGAGATGACATAAAAAGTACGAAGTGTTTCTTTGCTGAAGACTTGGAGCTTGTTGTTACATATTACTAAACATCAATTAACTTTTAACCTTTGGAAGGGACTATATATATATTACCAAGTGCTTAGAAATGAATTTTCCTATTTCAGTCTTCAGATATATGATTCCTATATATATGTTCTTAGAAGCAGAACAACTAGATTGAAAATCTAGTGTGGAAAGAGTGACAGAATCCTATAATTCACATAATTGGTAGTACATTCTGGAACTTTTTTGGTAAATTTGTCAGACTTCTGTGCAATACTTCTAAATCCAGTTTCCGTTAAATTTTGCCTTGTGCTTCATTCCTTAAATAGTGAGTATGGGTTGAGAGGGAGAGAGAGAGAGTCTATTTTTGTAGACTCACCTAGTGAATGGGATCGGGTCTGTTAATTAGGTAGGTCTCTCCATCCAAAAAGGCAAAAACAAAGGTTTCAATGATGCTTATCAGATATTTATGGCACAATGAATACCTGTATTTGCAGTGGAAAATAGGTTGCATAGTGCACCAGTTTCTTTGGACCCAACAGTATGGCTGTCATAGAAGAAAGGCTCAGGGCACAAAACTACAGTTTGGTTTTCTGCAGTCCCAACCTAACGTTTCATTCTTCTGTCCTTGCTTATTTTATCCTCATTAGGTTCACACAGAGTTTAAACTTATTCCCCACCCAGAAACCCACAGGAATCAAGCAAATGTGTTTTGATGGATTTTTGTAGTTTTCTTTCAGAACCAGATGTTGGACAGCAGCCATAACTTAGTAAAAACACTTGGTACATGAGGCAGGTTAAAAAGAAGAAATCAGTGGGGAAAAACATATGTTCAGCATATCCAGAGATAAGAAATTTAATTAGTTACTAGATAGTAATAACTCAAAATTTGAAGTCTATAATCCCTGGAAGTGACATTGACTTCCACTCACCAAGACTGACCTGACTTTAGCCACTGCTGAGTGCCCAATCGGCCAGTGGTAGGAACTAACATTCAGACCCCACTATGATACCACGCCCTGCATTGACTGCGCATTGGAAACAAGGAAATAATTAGGTTTTTGTAAGATTCCTGGACACTGCCTCTGAACTGATATTAATTCATGGAGGCTCAAAATGTCACTGTGGTCCATCAGTCAGAGCAGGGGCTTATGAGATCAAGTGATCAATGGAGTTTCAGCTCCAGTCTCTTTCACAGTGGGTCCAGTAGGTCCCTGGTCTCATCCTCTGGTTGTTTCCTCAGTTCCAGAAAGTTTAATTGGAATAATAGACATACTTAGCAAGTAGCAGAACCCCGGCAGTTTCAGATGTTAGTGGTATCAGAATTGCCTTGAGGGCTCATTCAAACACAAATTGCTGAGTTTCTGATCCAGCAGGGCAGGGGTAGGATTCAAGAATTTGCATTTCTAACAAGTTCCCAACTGATGCTGCTGCTGCTGGTGGTAAGACTGCCATTCTTTGACAGCCACCGATTTAAACCATGAAAACGATGAAATATTTTACCTTTAATTCCTTGCCATAAATATTAGAGACCACAGAGATACTATATGGGACAAAGAAAGGTTTTGTGAGGGTCCGGATGGATCAGTATAAGTATCCAGCCAATATAAATGATGAGATGATTTCAATACTGTATCTATAGACACAAAGCCAATGAGGGAAATCTGCACGATTCAGGAGTTAATATTTAAATTTTGTTGCTAAAAGAGCTCTTATTGAGTTTGAGATAAATGCAACTTCTTCGGCCTTTCACTCTCTTCTGCAACATGAATATCCTCTGAAATCGGATGAACTAGAAGTGGAAGTTTTCAAGAGTATGTTGTAAAATATTTTCAATAAGAGTTTGATAAAGAACTACCTATTAGTTTCTTAGGGTTGCCATAACAAATTGTCACACACTGGTTGGCTTAAAACAATATAAATTTGTTCTCTTACAGTTATGAAGGCCAGAAGTCTGAAATCAATGTGTCACCAGGGCCACACTCCCTCTCAGCACTTTAAAGGAGAATCCTGGAATGCCTTGTTAGCTTCCGGAGGTTCCAGGCATTCCTTGGCTGCGTAACTCCAATCTCTGCTTGTTTTCACATGGCATTCTTCTCTCTGTATTCCTGAGTCTTCTTCTCTTCTTATGAGCACACTTGTCATTAGATTTAGGGCCCACCCAGTTAATCCGGGATGACCTCTCATCCTTCACTTAATTACATTTACAAAGACCCTTTTTCCAAAAAGAAAGGTCACATTCATGGGTCCTGGGGGTTAAGGTTTGGGCACAAAATTTTAGGGGCTGTTATTCAAACCATAACTCATGAAAGAATCCTTTCTACCTGATTTAATATTTACTAAAATTTCACATATTTGGAATTTTGAGAAACACAAAGCAAGATATACTTTGATAGTCAAACTGCTATGTAGCTATAGAAAAAAAGCAAGGATAATGGTTTTCACACCATTCTTTTGTTGATAAACACTTTTGTTATGTCTTTTTTGAGGCAAATCAAAAGCAAGGACTTGTATGGTAGATTGTCTGTAATGTTGGCTGTCAGTGATTACTCCTACCCCAGGGAAAGAGAGCCTTTTTCTCCCCTTGAATTTAGGTTGGCTCTTTGGCTTGCTTTGATCAGCTCAGTGTGGCAGAAATTGTTTGGTATGACTTATGGGCATAGGCCTTAGGAAGCTTTGCAGCATTCATTTTTATCTTCTTGGGTACCAGCTATGATATTAAAAAAAAAAAAAAGTCAAGGACGCCTGGGTGGCTCAGTCAGTTAAGCCTCCGACTTTAGTTCAGGTCATGATCTCGCGGTTTGAATTCGAGCCCTGTGTCGGGCTCTGTGCTGACAGCTCAGAACCTGGAACCTGCTTCGGATCCTCTGTCCTCCTCTCTCTCTGCCCCTCCCCCACTCATGCTCTGTCTCTCTCTGTCTCTCAATAATAAATAAACATTAAAAAAATTTTTTTTTAAAAGTCAAATACACTGCAATAGAGAGAAACCACACGGACAGAGAGCCATTGGAAGAAAAGAGATTACAAACAGAGAAAAAGAGGGATGGCCAGCACAAGTCCTTCCAGGCAGCTAGGATCACGTGACTTACGTGCTAGCTGAGCTGCCTTTATCAAAATTACATGGTGCCAGGAAGAGCTATCACTGCCAAGTACAGCTCAAGTCACAGAATTATGAGCAAACAAATCATCATTTTATCCCACAAAGTTTTGGGGGGCCATTTGTTATACAACAGTAGTTACCTGTAACAGTTCACCTTAAATTTAAACAATAAATATACATATAGTACTTAATGAAAATGGTATTTCTTAGTGGGGATATAGAGAAAGTAAAAAAAAAAAAATTCCCTTATTGTGAGAAAATTCATTCTAACTTTTTATTGTGAAAAGCTTTCTCAAAAGCGTCAATGACTGTCTTCTGATTTTCTAGTTATTTCTGTCACCATTATCTATTTTGCCATGAGCTGACGTGGTAAGACCTGAGAGGGTCAATAAATAACTTGGGAGGAAGGGGCAGTTGTCAGACAGGGGAGGTTGTAATTATTCCTTTCTACCTTTATGCTTTTGCTAGGAGAGGCTAGGTGACTGAATATATTAGAGGAAGAGAAGTGAATGAAAATAAAGTTGTAAAGATTTGAGCCTAGTTTAGAACATTGAATTTCAACCCAAGGAATTTTGACTGAGCAGTAAGGATCCATTTCATGCGATGGATTTACAAAATATGTTAAGAAAGATGGGGTATCTGCCTGGGTGGCTCAGTTGGTTAAGTCTCCAACTCTTGATTTTGACTCAGGTCATGATCTCACGGTTCATGGGATTGAGCCCCACCTTGGGCTCTGTGCTGCCATTGTGAAGCCTGCTTGGGATTCTCTCTCTTCCTCTCTCTCTCTCCTCCCCTCTTTCTGTCCTTTTCTCTCCCTCTCTCCCTCCTTCCACCCTCCCCCCACCCCTGTTTCTCTCCAAATAAATCAACTTTAAAAAGAGTTGAAGACCTTCACTTTCAGACTGGCATTCAATGGCTTCCCACTGCTCAGCAACTAATCTGTATATATTAGACTGTTCTAAACATAAGTTTCCAGGAATGGAGGTGAGGGTACCCAGTGGGAAGCCATCACAGTAATCAAATACTAGGATAGACGTTAGAGATACAACTGTCAATGAGAGAGCCAGTGAAGAACTAATGGGCCACAACTTCCTGAGCATTTTTCATTAAAATGAGTTTTCTGTTGCTTACAATTCTTGGGCAGCAATCCATGATGCATAAAGGAAAATAGCAATGGAAGCTGCAGATGTAGGAAGCCAGTGAAGGAACCAGCTATAAAGGCTCTTTTAATCATATTGGATTTAAGGTGGCATCTAAACATTAACAGATGATTGTGAAAGGAAAAGGAAAAAAGATGTTTAGATTTTGGATTTGTTTCCTATTCAGTGCAAAGCAGTATAGGAGAGTAGTTTCAAAAATGAGATCTAGAGGATAGCCGGGTTCTAATTCTGGCTCAAATATTTAATAAGTCTGAGACATTAAGAAAGTTACATCCTTTTGTTGAATCAGTTTTGTCGTTGTACAATGGAGATAATAAGAGCACCTATCCCTTAGGATTGCTGTGATTACTAAATGGGCTAATATATATATAAGGTATTTAGAACTATGTCTGACACATAATACCTATTATATAAATGTTAACAACCAATTATGTGCCAGTTGCCTTGCTGATATCTATTCTCCCCTTCTTTTTTAGTAATAGAAACCCTGAGTTGTCAGGAGTAGCAATGTTCTCAGCTAAAAGAAAAATTACATTTCCAAATCTCTCTTATAGATATGGATGGCAGATGATCTGTAAAGGACGTTGTTGGATGTAACTTAAGAAATTTCTTTAAGAGGGATAAATTGGCTATTTAGGATGCTTTTTAATTTGCTTTTTCCTCCTTTCCCTTTCATGGAATAAATACATTATGACTAGAGCTATAGGAACCCTTTTGGACCATGAGGGAAAGATGAAAAGAGCAGAACTTTTGATCCTGATATCTCTGAGTCACTGAATCATGCCAGCAAGCATTTGCAAACCTTGCTAGACTTCTCATTACACAAGAAAAAATATAAATATAAACCTTTGTGCATTTAAGCCACTGTAGACAGATCTCTATTAATGTCTATCTTAATTCTTCTTCTATTGTTATTATTAATGAAATGTCCAGTTAAGAAGTAATTGCTTAAAAGAAATGAAAATAAATAGACCAAAGGCAATGTATCATGAAAGCCAAAATGGAACAATATTTCCAAAAGGAGGGATTTATCTTAATTATATTTTGTAGTGACTTGCTTCCAGATATTAGTTGTAATCTCTAAGGTGACTATGAAGAAAATAACTAAAAAATATACAGAAAAGGAAATGAAGGGAGGATCAAAAGGATACAGTAAACAAATTAGCATGAAATAAGGCAGTATTGGAGGATTTGAGTCACAAAAAAAGATATGACATACAGAACACAAATAGCAAAATGGCAGAAATAAGTCTTTCTTTATCTGTAATGACTTTAACTAGATTAAACTAATCAGTTAAAAGACAGAGATTGGTAGAATGGATTTAAAAATCATCTCTTGTGGTTGGACATCAACTGTGTGCTGATTACAAATCCAAAGACACAAGTAAGTTGAAAATGAAAGGATGTAAAAAATATTCCATGCAGATAGTACCCAAAAGAAAGCTGGATGGCTATGCTAATGTCAGACAAAATAGACTTTAAGTCAAAAATTATTGCAAGAGACAAATAAGGATATTATCTATTAATAAAAAGTTTAAATCATCAAGAATACATAATAATTATAAACATGTATGCATCAAACAATAGAGCCTCAAAGTATGCAAAGAAAAATAGCAGAGTTTAAGGCAGAAATAGTTCCACAATATTAGTTGGAGACTCCATATCCCCCTTTCAATAATGGACAGGAATAATGGATGGAAATGTACAATTACAAGAACTGACTCGAGAGGAAAGAAATAGAAAATCTGAACATACCAATAACAAGTAAAGAGAATGAATGAGTAATCAGACTTTCCAACAAAGAAAAGCCCAGGATTAGATGGGTTCACTGGTAAATTCTACAAAACATTTAAAGAATTAACACCAGTCCTTCTCAAACTCTTCCAAAACCTAGAAAAGAAAGGAATACTTTCTAACTTGTGCTATGAGGCCAACATTATTCTAATACCAAAGCCAAAGATATTAACAAAATAGAAACTACAGACCAATGATCCATATGAATATTGATGCCAAAATCAGATATAGTTCCTCAAATATACTGACTAATGAACTGAATCCAATAGCATATTGAAAAGATTATATACCATGACTAAGTGGGATTTATCCCAAGAATGCAAAGGTGTTTCAATACAGGAAAATCAACCAGTGTAATACGTATTACATATATATACAACAAAGGAAAAAAAAATGACATGATCAACTCAGTTGACGCAGGAAAACTATTTGATACAATTCAATATTAAAAAATAGAAGAAAGAAAACACTCAGAAAACTAGAAATAGAAGGGACATTTCTTGCTATGACAAGGGCATTTATAGAAAACCCACAGCTGGCATTGTACTCAGTGGTGAAAGACTGAAAAATATCCCCCAGGATCAAGAACACGATTAAGATGCCTGCTTTTACCACTGCTATTCAATGTTGTACTGGAAGTTCTAGCCAGAAAAATTGGGCAATAAAAATAAATAAAAATCATTCAAATTGGAAAAGAAGAAGTAAAACTGTATTTGCAAATAACGTGATCCTATAAAGAAAAACCCAAAGAATCCACACACTAAAAAACACTACAGCTAATTAAAGAATTCAATAAAATTATTACTGAATAAAGGTCAATACAAAAGTCAGTTGTAATTCTATAAAACAGCAATGAGCAATCTGAAAAGGAAATTAAGAAAGCAATTCTATTTACAACACTATCCAGGAGAATAAATTCCTAGGATTAAATTTAACCAGGAAGGTGCGAGATGTACACTGAAAAACTACAGCAATATTTTTGAAGGGAACTAAAGACACAAATAAACGGAAATACATCCTTGTCTATGTATTGAAGATTCAATATTGTTAAGATGACAATAATACTGCAAGCCATCTATGAATTCAGTACAATGCCTATCAAATTTTCAGTGGTCTTTTTTTTTCAGAAATGGAAAAGCTGATCTTCAAATCCTATTTCAAGAGGCCCTCAGTTACCAAGACATATTGAAAAAGAAGAACAAAAATAAGAATCATACTTCATAATGTCAAAATTTACTACCAAACTACAATAATCAGAACTGTAGTACTGGCATAAATATGGACATATAGACCAATAGGGTAGAATGAGGAGTCTGGAAAGTAATACAAATATAAGGGCTAAAACAACTTAATGTACATTATTATGTATATAATGTATATATAAGTAGTAAATACAAGTGCTGAGACTATAAAACTCTTAAGGGAAAACTTAGGAGTAAATCTTCATTCAAAACCTTGGATTTGGCTAGCCAAAAACAGTCTTGAAAAAGGCAAACAAAGCTGGAGGTATCACAATTCCAGATCTCAATTTATACTACAAAAATGTAGTAATCAAAACAATGTGGTATCGGCACAAAAATAGACATACAGATCAATGGAATAGAACAGAAAGCCCAGAAACAAACCCACATTTATATGGTCAATTAATCTTTGACAAAGGAGGAAAGAATATGCAAAGGGGAAAAAGACAGTCTCTTCAACAAATGGCGTTGAGGTAACTGGATGGCTACATGCAAGAGAATGCAATGGGACCTCTGGCTTACACCATCCACAAAGATAAATTCAAAATAGATTAAGGACCTAAATGTGAGACATGAAACTATAAAAATCCTAGAAGAGAGCACAGACAATGATTTCTCCAACATGAGAAATAGCAACTTTTTTCTAGATGTGTTTCTTGAAGCAAGGAAAATAAAAGCAAAAATAAACTATTGGGACTACATCAAAATAAACAGCTTCTGCACAGCCAAGGAAACAATCAGTAAAATTAAAAGACAGCCTACTGAATGAGAGAAGATATTTGCAAATGACATCTCTGACAAAGGGTTAGTATTCAAAGTATATAAAGAATTTATATACTTCAACACCCCCGTAAAGATAATCCCATTAAAAAATGGGCAGAGGGATGCCTGGGTGGCTCAATAGGTTAAGCATCTGACTCTTGATTTCAGCTCAGGTCATGATCTCACAGTCGTGAGATGGAGCCCTGTGTCAGGCTTCACACTGGGTGTGGGGTCTGCTTAAGATTTTCTCTCCCTCTCCCTCTGTCCCTCTCTGTCTTTCTTTATCTCTCTGTCTCTCTCACTAAAAAATCAAATTAAAAAGAATAAAAATTAAAATGAGCAGAAGACATAAACAGACATTTCTCCAAAGAAGACATCCAGATGGTCAACAGACACATGAAAAGATGCTCAACATCACTCCTCATCAGGAAAATACAAATCAAAACTACGATGAGATATCACCTTGTCAGAATGGTTAAAACAAAAAACACAAGAAACAACAAATTTTGGAGAGGATGTGGAGAAATAGGAACTCTCATGCACTGTTGGTGGGAATGCAAACTGGTGCAGCCACTGTGGAAGACAGAATGGAGGTTCCTCAAAAAGTTAAAAATGGAATTACCCCATCATCCAGTAATTGCACTACTGGGTGTTTACCCCAAAAATACAAAAACACTAATTCAAAGGGACACATGTGCCCCTATGTTTATTGCAATTTTAAATACTGACATCATGGAAGCAGCCCAAGTATTCATTGATAGATGAATGGATAAATAAGATGTAGTATATTTAGTATACTACATATATATACATACACACACACACACACACACACACACACATACATATACACACACAATGGAATATTATTCAACCATTGAAAAAAATGAAATCTTGCCATTTGCAACAACATGGATGGATATAGAGAGTATAATGCTAAGTAAAATAAGTCAGAGAAAGACAAATTCCATACGAATTTAAGAAAAAAAAAACAAATGAGCAAAGAAAAAAAGAGACAAACCAAAAAGCAGACTCTTAACTAGAAAGAACAAATTGGTGGTTACCAGAATGGAGGTGGGTGGGAGGATGGGTGAAAAAGGTGAAGCGGATTAAGAGTACTCGTACCATTATGAGCACTAAGTAATGTATAGAATTTTTGGATCACTATATTGTGCACCTGAAAATAATATGACACTGTATGTTAACTAGACTGGAATTAAAATTTTTAAACTTAATTAAAAAAAAAGTACAGAAGAACTGGAAAAAAAAAACAACCCACCTTGGATTTGGCAGTGGATCCTTACACATGACACCAAGAGCATAAACAACAAAAGAAAAAAATAGATCAATTAGACCTTATGAAAATTAAAAACTTCTCTCCATCACAGGACATAATTAAAAAAGTGGGAAGACAGCTCAGAGAATGGGAGAAAATATTTACAAATCATATCTGATAAGGGTCTAGTGTCCAGAGTATATAAAGAATTCTTATACCCCAACAACAGAAAGATTAGCAACCCAATTTTAAATATGCAAATGACTTGAAATGACATTTCTTTAAAAAAATATACAGGGTGCTTGGGTGGCTCAGTTGATTAGGTGTCCAACTTCAGCTCAGGTCATGATCTTGTGGTTTGTGAGTTTGAGCCCTATGTCAGGCTCTGTGCTGACAGCTCAGAGCCTGGAGCCTGCTTCAGATTCTGTGTCTCCCTCTCTCTCTGGCTGTCTCCCGTTTGTGCTCTATCTCTCTCAAAAATAAATAAACATTAAAAAAATTTTTTAAAAGATATACAAATGGCCAATAAGCACATGAAAAGGTATTCCATATCATTAGTTAGTTATTAGGGAAATGCAAATCAAAACTACAATGATGAGGGAAATGCAAGTCAAAACCACAATGAAATACCTCCTCATACCCACTAGGATGACAATAATTAAAAAAAGAGAGAAGAAGCGTTGGCAAAGTGCTAGAGAAAATGGAACACCAGTACACTGTTGGTAGGAATAGAGAATTGTGCAATCACTGGAAGAGTTTGGTAGTTCTTGAAAAAGGTAAACACAGAACTAATATATGATTTCACAATTCCTCTCCTAGCTATTTATCCTCCCAAATGGAAAACAAGTACTCAAACACATATTTGTACATAGATATTCATCCGAAGCAGCACTATTCACAGTAGCCAAGAAGTGGAAAAAAACCAATATCCAGCAATAGATGAATGGGTAAACAGATTGTGGTATATAGGTACATTAGAATATTATTCAGCCATAAAAAGGAATGAAGTACAGGTAGGTGCTACAATGTAGATGACCCAGAAACATCCTAGGTGAATGACACTAGATGCAAAGTTACATATTGTATGATTCCATTTGTATGAAATATCCAAAGTCAGTAAACCCTTGGAGGCAGAAAGCATTTTGGCAATTGCTAAGGGCTGAGGGAGGAAAAACAAGGGGAGTGACTGCTTAATGAGTATGGGATTTATTATTATTTATGATTAGGAGTATGGGGTGATGGAAATGTATTGGGAGTAGAAGGAGGTGTGGTGGCTATGCAATGTTGTGGCTATACTAAATGCCATTGAACTATACATTTTTAAATGGTTAGTATTTTTAAATTTTTAATGCATTTGTTTGTTTAGAGAGCAGGCAGGGGAGGGGCAGAGAGAGAGGGAGAAAGAGTATCTCAAGCAGTCTCAACACTGTCAGGACAGAGCCCGATGCAGGGCTCAATCTCATGAACCATGAGATCATGACCTGAGCCAATATCAAGAGTCAGAACAACCGAGCCACCCAGGTGCCCCTAAAATGGTTAGTTATTAAAACCGAATGTTACCTCAATTTAAAGATCAAAAAATGAATTACTTTGTTGATTAAGGTAAGAATACCAAAGAGGAGCTTGCAAATGTAATAAATAAATATAATAATATTTAATATATATAAATATAATATAATAAATAAATATAATAAATTCAATGATGGAATGACCTCATTTAACAAATTTGTAGTAGTGATGTTCATCTTTGCTGCCTGTTCTAATAAGTTATTTGAATTGCCATAATATGCTATTAGACACATCTAAATAATGCTTGCCTTGGACGGAAGGGGAATGAGTGAATATGAGATTAAATCAGAGGATTTGAGTTACTAACCTTTTCTAAAACCAGAAAGAACCCCAGTTAACTCCCTGTTCTACTAGCACAGACCCACAATGCATACTGAAGCAAGGACATCTACACATTGTTTTTTTTCAACCCCAATGGTCTCACCTCAGACTGATTTGTGACTCTTGTTACTTGTAGTTTATTCTCTAATCTACTAGTTAAGTCTCTCCTCCTAAGAGAGACTTACTAACACATATTAGGAACCTTGTCATGAGGAAAACTGCCTTGATGAACAGTAGTCTCCAAATACACTTTTTCATCAGGTTACTCCAAAAAGGCTCCCAGAATAAATTCAGACACTTGCATCATTCAGTTTATTAAATTATTTAAAACATAAAAAGAGGAAAAAGGAGTGGTAGGTTAACACATTAAGTATAAAGTTGTAAGCAGGGCAGAACGACCGCACGACTTAGATCCTAATTTAAGTGACATTGGTATGGCTTGCTCCTCCCTTAGCTGCATCAGCAGTCTTTGTTGATCTTGGAGTTATGAGAACCGGAATTAAGGTTGAACGAGGGGGGCTAAGCATATGGAAGGTACCCAGAGCTAACCATACCCACAGTTGCTCCAGCAAAAAGACACAAGGACAAGTGTTTGTCACAGCTGTAGTTCACCAGTTAGCCCAATGAGCAGCTGTGGCCAGCGGGGCCAGAATGGGTGTCAACAATGGATGATCAATATAAGGTCTCGTGAATAACTAAGTGCTTAATACGTCTCCTGTATTAGTGTTTCACAAGTATTAGGTGCCACTTGGTCCTTCCGTCCCTATTTACTGTATTTATGGTCTAACATGTCTCACAAGTTAATAACTTGATAATTTATGTTGAGACACTTAAGGACTTCTGTGCATTTTTTTTTAATGTTTATTTCTGAGAGAGAGAGAGAGAGAGAGAGAAGAGAGAGAGAATGAATGCAGAGGAGGGGCAGAGAGAGGGGGTGGACAGAGCATCCGAAGCAGGCTCTGTGCTGTCAGCCTGGAGCCTGATGCAGGGCTCGAACTCATGAATCATGAGATCATGACCTGAGCCAAAGTCAGACATTTAACTGACTGAGCCACCCAAGCGCCCCTGTCCATGTTATAAAGGCAATTTGATTATTTATTTAGCACATTTTATGAGTCTCACCTATGTCTTAAAACTACTAACTTATTTATTATCCATACTTAGCATGACTTTCAAGTTTTATACATCCCATTTATCTTGTGTTCTATAGGAGAGTAAATACTCTTAGTTAATGTATGAAACACATATTCATTAATGGGAAATGACATTTTAATACCATGGTCTATCTATGTTCAAGGTATTCCATGATATGTATTTTACACATAATAAAATTTACTCCAGGCTTTTGGCCAATGGGTAAAAATTAGATAAGTTTAAACAGTGATAGCCCACATTTCACTAACTAATGTTCTTGTCTCTCTAACACAGGACCTAGTACTATCCAAATTCTCTGGTGGGTAATTTGGAGAATCCTGAGTCCCTCTGGTGCACTCACAAATAGTCTGCATCATATATCTGCACCGTACTTGACTAGTGGATAGAGTGCACACAGTGGATACAGTTTATTTTGAGTTTCCCTCCTGAGCTCAGTGAGATTCTTAGATAAGAGTCCACTGTGTGAGCTAGGTAAAACTGTATCTCAATGATTCTAAGTGATTTTGAAAATGCAGTGTTGAGGCTGCCTTACTGGATCAAGCTGAGTGTTCTTGAATCTTCCTTCAAGAATCTCTTTTTAAGGTACTATGGTCCTGTTCCAGTGGGTTTCTTCTGGCCCTACCCCACAGATTCATCAGGAACAACCACACATATGTGTCAGCCTCTGACTCAAGCTGAGATGCCCCACACCCTCATACATATTCCATAAATAATAAATATTACTCCAAATCTTTTTAACAAGCTTAAATGATAGGTACCATCACAGTTGAAGAACATGAGGTTCCATGGAGATAAAGAAATTTGCGCAAGTATGATAGTCCGTGCTTAGGCCTGTCATGCTCAATCTCTTATAAGCTTTGTTATATTAGAGGTGACTGCCTATATGCCTATTTCATCTCAAAATGACTAAGGATAGGAGGTGCCTTGTCGTTGCTAAATATATAAACTGCTAATAATTAAGCTAGATGACACTTGTGGGGAAAGAAATTATTTCTGGACCCTGATTGTTAAGTCCAGGTGATGGGGCTTATACTGAAGTGTAATTTCACCTTCTCTTTGATTCATACTGATGGTTGCAGTATATCTTGTCGTTAAGTTGATGAATGAAAACTGGACAGGTGATCAATCCCATATTGCCCTCCCAGACTCCCCTGCCTATCTTCTATGAGCCTTGGTGACAAGGAAGTGGGAAATAGTGTCTACACCCAACATAGGGCATGAACTCACAACTCTGAAATCAAGGGGTCACTTGCTCTACCCACTGAGCCAGCCAGGTGCTCCTAGAAAATGGAAACTGTTACAGAGCCTTATAAATACTACAATTTCTATCCTATAGTGCCAGATTACATTCTGGTGACTGTAGGAGATGTTATACCCAAAGACCATGTCTCTGACTAACAGAAATCTTAGAGTTACAAAAGTAACTCTATAAACAGCAGCCTCTACACGAAGACCTATCCACTTGGGTCTGTCATTTTGGAGGCTGAAAAAATTGTCTACTTCCTTTAAGGAAAAGTTTCAACCAAGAGGCAATATTTAAGCAGATCCCCAGAACTCAAAGTCAATGGCATATTTCAGAACAATCAAATTTAATATGGTTTGAGGTTTTGCAATAAAATCTCATATGATCCTAAGCAAAGAGTGAAACTCCCTTCCCAGAGTCCAGGAAAGAACTTGAACTGACGATACTAAAAAATAGGTTAAACCAAACCAAAGGAAGCAGACAGGAGGATGGGAGGCACTGCCAACACAGGGTGGACTGGAACAGATAGTCACATACATTATCATTTTCCAAAACATCCTCTCTCCTGGAAGCCAGTGTTACCACTTGGCCTGCCAAAGGCCATGTGACCAGCCATTAATAACAAACTCAGGTCAACCATATCCTATGAAGCTCTTAACCCTTTAATCTCACCACAGTGCTGTTTTGAAGATGAACTGGCATATTTATTTCTGTGTTGAAGGAATTTGAGGATTTGAGGTAGCCCAGAAGGAGCGCCTAAAGGGACGTTTTTCGTTCAAAAGTTACGCAGTCTGTTCCTCTGCTAAGGACAGCAGAAGACGACAGTTAAAATTATGCCTAACATTTTATGCCAGTCACATTTTATGGGAAACTATTTTCTGTGTTTGGATATTCCACAAGCAAAAAAAAAAAAAACTTTTTAAAATAAGCATTCTATTTAAACACATGAAATAAAAATTTTACTAGTTACTAAAATGCTACTTCACCCTCTCTAGGCAGACACTGCATTTAGAATTTTATTCACTTCCTAGTTTAATCCGCTAAATAACTCTGTTATGCAGAGTTTAAAGTTAGAAAAACCAAGTCCTGGAGTGGAGGAGAGGGGGTTGGTAATGATTCTATTCAGTATGGGGGATTCGCTTCCTGGGATTAAGATCTCCTCCCCCATCCCTCTGCTACCCATAATGCTGGCCTTATTGAAGGGTTTTCTCCTCTACAATTTCTTGGGAAAGTTTGAGAAGTGTTGTTAGTTCTGCCTTAAATAGTAGAATCCACCAGTGAAGTCATCAAGGCCAGAACTTTTCTTCATGGAAGATTTGTTAATTACTGATTCAATCTCCTAACTAGTTATAGGCCAATTTGATTATCCTATTTTTGTGTGATTCAGTCTTGGTGGGATTTGTGTTTCTTGGAAACTGTCCATTTCATCTAGGTTATACAATTTGTTAGAGTGTGATTGCATATAGTACTTTTTTGTAATGTTGTTTATTTCTATAGAGTCAGTAGTAAAGTTCCCACTTTCATTTATGACTTTAGTACCTGGAGCTTTCTCTCTCTCTCTCTTTTTTTTTTCTCCTTATTCAATCTAGCTAAAGTTTGCCAATTTTGTTGATCTTTTGGAAGAACCACCTTTTTGTTTCATTGATTTTTTTCTATTATTTTTCTATTTTCTATTTTATTTACCTCTGTTCTAATCTTTATTATTTCCTTCCTTTTATACTTGGGCTCAGTTGTTTTTTTTTTGTTTGTTTGTTTGTTTGTTTTCTAATTTCTTTAGTTGTAAACTTAGGTTGTTGATATGAGATCTTTCTCTTTTTTTTTTTACTGTAAGCATTTATAGCTATACATTTCCCCTTCAGCAGTGCTTTCACTGCATTGTGTAAGTTTTGGTGTGCTGTACTCTTATTTGTGCCTTAATATTTTTGAATTTTCCTTGTGATTTCTTTTATTCATTGGTGGTTTGTGTATTATATTAATTTCCAAAAATTTGTGAAATTTCCAGTCTTCCTTCTGCTATTGATCCCTAACTTCATCTCACTGTGGTTAGAGAAGATGCTTTATATGACATATATCTTTCCAAATCTATTGAGATTTAATTTGTGGCCTAATATATTGTCAATATGTAAAATAGCCCATGTCCACTCAAGAAGAATGTGCAAACTGGTGTTATTGGGTAGAGAGTTCGATCTGTATATGGTGGTTTATTGTCTTGTCAAGTCCTCTGTTTCCTTACTTATCTCTGTCTGGTTCTATCCATTATTGAAGGTGGGGTATTGGAGTATTCAGTTATTATGATACAAGTACCTATTTCTCTCTTCAATTTTGTCAATTTTTGCTTTATACATTTTGATAATCTGTTATTAGGTGCATAAATGTTTATAATTGTTATATATTCTTGCTGTAGTGAAGCTTTTATTAATATATAAATATTTTATACATTTCCTTGATTTAAAGTATATTTTGTCTAATATTAGTATAGACACCCCTGTTATCTTTTGGTTACTATTTGCATGGGATATCTTTTTTCATACTTTCATTCCATTTGGATCTAAAATGAGGATGTTTAAATAGCGTATAGGTGCAATTAAAAAAATACATTCTGCCAACCTCTCTTTTGATAGAAGTGTTTAATCCATTTACAGTTAAAGTAATTACTGTTAATGAGGGACTTCTGTAGTTCTGAGGCTCCTGTAGTTTTGCTATTTGTTTTCTATATGGAATATAGCTTTTTGTTGTTGTTGTTCCTCTCTTTTTGCATCAATGTCTCTTTTGTATTTAGTTGATTTTTATGGTGAAATGTTTTAATTCTCTTCTCTATTTTTTTTGTGTGTGTGGATTCTATAACACTTGTCTATTTTCTTTGTGGTTACTGTGGCCATTGCACTTAAAATCCTATGAGGTATAACATTCTACTTTAAATTTATAGCCACTTAACTTCAATAACTTAAAAAGAAAACCTCAAGTCATTTATAGCATGGTCTTCATCCTTTTCAGTTACTGATGTTACAGAATTACATATGCATTGTGTGTCTAAAAACATAACCTAATAATTGTTTCCTTAATGCATTAGTCTCTTAAATTATGTAGAAACAAAATGTGGGGTTACAAGCCAAAGTTACGATAATACTAGCTTTTAGAGTAATAATTTTTTAAAAATTGTATTAGTCTCTTAAGTCATGTACAAAACAAAAATAGAGTTACAAATTGTCAAGATACTAGCTTTTATAGTTGCCTATGTATTTGCTTTTACTGATGTCTTTATTTTCTACATATGGCTCTAAGATACTATTCTTTCATTTTCAACCTGCAGGACACCCTTTAGGATTTCTGGAGGGCGGTTCTAATAGCAACAAACTCTCTTAGTTGTTTTTTTTTTAGGGTTTTTTTTAAATATCTGGAAATGTCTTAATTTATCTCTTACCTTTGAGAGACAGTTTTCCTCCTGGATATAGGAGTCTTGGTTGATCTTTTTTCTGTTCTTTTTTTCTTTTCTTTTAGCACTTTGTATATATTCGTCCACTGCCTTTCAGCCTCCAAAGTTTGTGATGAGAAATTTTCTGATAATCTGATTGAGGGTCTCTTGTATGTGAGAAGTCACTTCTCTCTGGCTACTCTCAGGATTCTCTTTCACTTTAGCTTTCAACTGTTTGAATAGAAGGTGTCTTGTGGTGAATAGCTTTGAGTCCATCCTCCATGAAGTTCTTTGGGCTTCTTGCATGTTTGTATTCATGGATTTCATCAAATTTGGGAAATTTGGGGCCATTATTTGTTCAAATAATCCCTTTTCCCCTTTCTCTTCTCTTTCTCCTGGGACTCCCAAAATGAATGTATGCCAAACAGTGTCCCCACAGGTCCCTTAGGTTCTGCTCACTTTTCTTCAGTCATTTTTCTTTCTATTATTCAGACTCAACAATTTCAACTGCCAGATCTCCAGGTTGCTTATTCTTTCTTCTGCCTACTCAAATCCCTCTGGTGAAAATTTCATTTTAGTTATTGTACTGCTTAGCTCTGTGGTTTCTTTTGGCTTTCTATCTCTTTATTGTGACTTCTGTTTTACTCATATATTGTTTTCTTGAACTGTCTCCATATCTTCCTTTAGTTCCTTGCGTTGTTTTAAAGTTCGTGTCCATGAGGCACCTGGGTGGCTCAGTCAGTTAAGCGTCTGACTTCAGCTTGAGTCATGATCTTATGGTTCGTGGGTTCAAGCCCTGCATTGGGCCCTGTGCTGACAGCTCAGAGCCTGGAGACTGTTTTGGATTCTGTGTCTCCCTCTCTCTCTGCTCCTCCCCTGCTCTCTCTCTCTCTCTCTCTCAAAAATAAGTACACATTAAAAAATTTTTTTAAAAGTTTGTATCTAGTAAGTCTGCCACTTGGATTTTCTCAGAGATAGTTTCTGTTGGTTCATTTTGTTTCCCTTTTAATTGGCTATATGCCCCTGTTTCTCTGCATGCCTTGTGATTTTGTTGTTTTTCTAGTTGTTGAAAACTGGACATGTGAATCTAATAGTGTGGTAATTCACTCTGGAAATCAGATTCTCCCCTTTCCTTGGGGTTTTCTGCTTTCTGGGTTTGTTTGGTTTGGTTTTAGGTAGTTGTAGGCTGTTCCCATGTCAAGTATCAGCCTGATGTGTAAGCTTAAGGTCTTCTCAGGTCTCTCAAGCCTGCGACTTTCCCTGAGCATGTGTAATGCCTTTAACTTCCCTTGGATATGAGTTGCTTTTTGAACAACTTCTTCTTTAATGTCTGTCTCTAAAAAGGGGGGAAAGAGAAATATAAAGGCAGGGAAAAAATGGATACTGGCCTTATAAATCCCTTACAATTGCTTCAGCCAAAGAAGGGAGGTCTTGCAACAATGGGGAACAGGGAGCAACAATAATCTCTAATATTTGAACATAGATCCCTGATGTTTGAAGGACAAATAAAGTGTGCCTCCCTCAAGCTTAATGCAAGCTACTCCAGGAACATGTGTATAACTTCTGGCCATGGTGCTGGGGGTGTGAAGGTGAGGTAGGGTATGGGTGGTTGCTGCTAAGAGCTAACATTGACTGAAATTAAACACAATTTACCATCCATGCCTCACCCTGGAAGTTACAAGCCTTCAACATACCCCAGAGTTCTAAAATTGTTACATCAGACACATTCTGCCAGTACAACTTTTGTCTGTGTGGGGAGACACTCCTATTGCTTCCTACTCCACCAGCCTCCCAGCCTCAGTGACATATTTTAAATATTCTGATTGTCTTTCATTTGCACATCTTGTTAGATTAGTCACACATACTTTTCAACATATATATTATTTTAAATAACATTTGATTATAACTTACATGTTTAATTTTTCATTAAATTTTTTTTCATGTTTTTTTCCTAGCTCTCTTTTCTTCCTTCCGCTTTTTCCCCTTCCACCTATAAAGGCCTTTTCCTTTTCCCAGGAACTATGGCAGTGACCTAGTATGTATGCACTTCCTTCATGCCTCTATAACTATGCATAGATGTATAAATACATAAATACAGGTTTTGTCATTGTTTTATAAAATTGGATCATACTGTGTACACCTATTTTACATCTTACTTATCTCCCTTAACAGTAAATTATGAAAATTCTTCATAACCTATTGATAGAACTCTAATAGTAACAGTCTATTCAGTCTAATCAGTAACAGTCTATTTCTGGAAGAGGGACAGAAGCATGAAGGGAGACCTTCTCAGAGACATAAAGGGATGAACTAACACTGAGGGTATAGCAGACATTGAGAAAATAAGGTAGCAAACCAGCCTCCATCCTAACCACAAATTAACACTGCTGGTATGTTTTAGTCTGTTCAGGCTACTGTCACAAAATATCATAGTCTGTGTGGCTTATAAACAACAAATTTATTTCTCACAGTTCCAGAAGCTGGGAATTCCCAGATCAAGGTGCCATCAGATTCAGTTTCTGGTGAGAGCTTACTTCCTGCTTCATAGAAGGCTATCTCCTCACTGTAACCTCCCATGGCAGAAAGGGCAAGAGAACTTTCTGGGATCTCTTTTATCAGGGCACTAATTCCATTCATAGGGCTCCACCCTCATGACCTAATCACCTCCAAGAGGCTCCACCTCCAAATACCATCACATTGGACATTAGGATTTTACATATGGATGTGGAGGCACAAATATTCGGTCTATAACAAAGTATTTGAAACCTGAAATCTGTAGTGCACGGAGAGTAACCATAGCAACAGCAAAGATTAAACCTAGCTCAACTCATTACAGAATTGACAGGGCTCATATTAAGTCCCTAGTAGAAGAAAAAATGTGCTCATTTCCCAGCACAAAAATTGTTTACTTCAGTCTATACTGTACTACACAAGGTGTAGGACATATTTCTACCAAAAATTACAAAGGATCAAGAAAGTAACAACACTTTTCAAGAGATAAAACATTCAATAAAACCAGACTTGAAAATGGCACTGGTATTATAAACTGCCAGATAGAAAGTTTTAAATAATGAGATTAATGTCTTAAATTTCTGGTGGGAAGGGTGGAATATGCAGAATCAGATGAGAGACTTCAACAAAGAGATGAAAAGAATAAAAAGCAATCATTTGGAAGAGCTAGAAATGAGTACACAGTAGGAGAGATGAAGAATGTCTTCAATAGTCTCGATAGCCAAGGAAAGAAAACACAGAGACAAATGTAAAAAGCTCAGAAGAGAGTGTGCAAGAGGTGTGCAAAAATACCAAATGATCTAACATGTGTAATTGGATTTCTAAAAAGAGTCGAGAGGAAGAACAGAGCACGAGAAATATTTGAAGAGGCAATGGCCAAGAACTTTCCACAATTAATGACAGATACCAAAACACAGGTTTAAGAACCTCAGAGAATAGCAATCAGGGTGACAGTAATATCACCTGATATGTAATATATGTAATATAATAAGTTATATATATATGAAACTTAAAGATATAGAGAAAACTGATATCCCAAGAAGATTCTAACTTTTACACAAGTATATCTGGTCAACCAAACGTAACTCACATCCAGGATCCTAGATTTGGCAAGGGATTGTGAAAATGTAGTTTTTAATTCTCCAGACTCTGCAAACTAGAACACACTAGAAAGATAGTGGTATGGATTTTGAGTACCAAATTAGTATGCCCACCATGCAATTAATATGTAAATAGTTTTCCTTTACATGTGTTTTTTATTGGATTTTATAAATTTTCAAAAATGCGTAAAATACAAATATAAATATAATTTATATAGGAAATTACAATTTGAAAATTACACATACAGTATCTATACATATACAGTTGACCTTTGAACAATTCAGGGGTTAAGGGTGCCAACTCCCTACATAAGTCAAAAATCTGCACAAAATTTTGACTTTCCCAAAAACTCAGCTACTAATAGTCTACTGTTGACCAGAAACATTACTGGTGACATAAAAAGTTGATTAACACATGTTTTGTGTGTTATATGTATCATATACTGTATTCTTAAAATAAAGTAAGGTAGAGAAGAGAAAATGTTACTAAGGAAATCATAAGGAAGAGGAAAATATACTTGCAGTGTCAATGCACTTACAGGATCAGTCATATTTTAGTCTTTTCCTTGCATTCTAATTTTACTCAGAATTTCTGGAAGAAATGTCTATTGAATTGTAACAATCATATTTTCACCACCAGTTGTTATATTCATATGAATTTTCCCTTTAAAAATTTTAATGTAATAAAATATACTGATAAAATCTAGCAATGTATCAAAATAATAGTAAACTCAAGTAAGTAGGATTTATTTTAGGACTGTAGTTGTGGTTCTACATTTAAAAAACTTATTTTCTAATATTTGGTGCAATTTATGCATCTATGTCTATATTAATAAACAAGATCAATCTCTCTCTCTCTCTCTCTCTCTCTCTCTCTCTCTCTCTGTCTCTCTTTAGTTTTAAAGTTATCCTGAATCCATAAAATTATTTGGAGAGCTTTCCAGTTTTACAACAGCCTGGAATAACACATTTTTTAAAAATACCTAACAAAGTTTGAGGGCAAGAGAGGAAAATTCTTAGGTGCCTAAAAATGGAAAATGGAAACACAAAGCTAGAGTTTAAGAAAAGGAGTTTAAGCCAGAACTGAGGTTCCTACATAAAGGTGGGATTCATGCCAGACCATTTATTTCAAGGGCTAAGCCCTCGTAGAATTTTACCTTACCAACTTGTGAAACTACAAGATTCTTATCATCTGCCTAAGGCCTTATAGAATAGGGAATTACCTTAAGACATTAAAACAGAAAATCTGTGCCATGCTAGGGTATAGTGTATAAAACATAGTACCCATGTACACTCAAGCCAAAAAATTAACATTAAAATACATTAAAACCATTTGACCCATAAGGGCTCCTGATAAAAGCAAAGGCTTTGGAGAATGTCTCCAAAACCTGTAGGACAACCTCTGTGGGAGGGGTACGTAGTCAAAAATCAGAAACCACATTTGTAAACAAGTCACCATGAGGATGCTTCAGTAGATGCACTAAGTGGGAGAACAAACAATTCAACACTAAAACTGAAAACTACAGTAAATTAAACACCCTCAATGGATAAATTACCAGCTAGATAGAGTTGACATATCGGAAGATTGATCAACAGAAGATATGAAAAAGACATTAATAAATATAAATAATAGGACAGGAGGCATCAACTGAGGTCTTGAAGGTGTTTCATGAAGAAAGAATGGAAAGAATGCTAATACACTGTATAAAAATGATTCATGAAGGAGAATTTTCCAGAATAAAGAAATCAATTTTCAGACTCAAAGATTATGCTGAGTCCTAAATGTGCCAAGTAAATCACAACTGGGTAAATCATATTAAAACAAAACTGAACTTTCTAGATTAAAAGTAATTTTAAAACAACCTGTGATACATGGTGTAACTTTTCTATACACCATGTCTTCAACCTGTACATACACTTTTTCTATTAACCATTTCATTGCTTCTTTGCATTAGCTATATCTTTCTCTCACCACAGTGCTCTGTTTCAACAAACACAGTTTCTTTCTACATCCCAAAAGATATAGATGACCTAGTTTCACAACCACACTTAGAAACTATTGTTCTTCCAATTTTTTGTTAAAAAAATCCATATTTTGAGATTTTGGCATCTTGTTATAGCATTCTTTCTACCCCTCACTATTGTTGTCATTGATTTGGTTGTTATTTACCATTTATAAAGGTTCATGGGAATGAAGTTCAATGAAATGGAACATTTTAGTAACTTGGAAAAATGGCCTTTTAAAATATTCATATAATATGATGGGCAACTGACTTCAGTCTATTTTAGTCACAGTCTAGTTCTCTGTCATTCACCCAGTATTGCCTATATTTTGAAGAAGAAACTAATTCAGTAATATCAGACTTCGTAATCTGTTATATAAATTATCTTGTGCCTGGGTGGCTCAGTTGGTTGAGCATCCAACTCTTGATTTCAGCTCAAGTTATGATCCCAGGGTCATGGGATCCAGCCCTGCATCAGGCCGTGTGCTGACAGTGCAGAGCCTGTTTGGGATTCTCTCTCACCCTCTCTCTCTGCCCCTCCTCTGCTTGCTCTCTCAAAATAAATAAATAAACTTTAAAAAATAGACATAAATAAGAAAAGATAAACATATCCATTTTAAAATGGACAAAGAACTTGAATGTCCATACAACTGGTTGGATGGGATAGCATTTTTTATCCATCAATCTACCCAACACTGGGAATGGGACGGACTTGTTTGACAACTATGTAAGGAAATTGCTACAATCTGCAGGTGGTGGGAATCAACAAGTTATATCAATTTAGATACCTATTATAACATTTTAAAATTTTAATTCCACCTTTAGGAACCCGTCCAAACAATGTGGAACTGATTTTTTTCTCAAAATGTTATAGGAAAAAGTAGAGATAGAATGTAAAACTAAAGACTGAAATTTGGATAGAACTATTTATAAGTTCTACAATAAATAAGTCAGTCAAGAGAGACTTTGCAGGAAGTAGGTGGGAAACAGGAAAGTGCAATATTAAGGAAATCAGAAAATGGAATCCCAACAGCATTTCAACAGTAGCAATTTCTATAAAGAATCCATTAACCTGAGTTTCAAATGGATGAGATGGGCTGACCCACTTGAAAGCTGATACTGAGTGGAATACTGTCAAGAACTTGTTTAACACTTCGTATCATTTTTGGAAATTGTAAAATGCACCTGTTGCTCACCAATTGGTTAAACCTCCATGAGACGTTAAGTACACATGTATATTCACCGTTACTGCCTTCTTAAAGTTTCTTATATTCAAATCAAAGCCATAAGAGAGAGAGAGAGACCCAAAATTTGATTCTCAGGCTTTCCACTAGGCAACGTTGCATTGTTATTTTGCTGTATGCCATCAAAATAAAAACTATTCAAGAAATCAGCTGCTGCTATAAAGGTCATCTGGAAAGTCCAGGGAAGGGCCCTGAGCTGCTGCTGGGAAAGGGAAATTGTCCTCTGGCCCGTGATCTGGCGTGTTTGTCTGCTGAGTGGCTTCAGTGGTTTCATCTACTGCTGAAGGAGCCAAGAGAAAGGAATAAAACAGGACTGTAGTCCACACCACAATGAGCGGGATTGGAAGAACAGCCAAGTGAATGTTTTGTTTGTGTGCTGCTCCTTCTGGCATCCCAATTTGCCGCGCAGATTTCTTGGGCTTCTAATCATCATTTAGAACCTGAACATATGTTGGGTTTTTATGCAACTTGCTGATAACCCAAAAGGTGTTAGAACATACGACTCCACATTACAATTTGTCAAAGCATAGTGATGTCACGGCATGAAGAGTAAACACCTCCCATGTTCTTGTATCCTGTGTACTTTCATTGGATGTTCACAGAAAGAAAAGACTAGATAGAATACCCAGAAACTGATTTTACTTTCAACCTCTGATTAAGTACAAATCAAATCATGGAAATAGGTTGAAGACATATCACGGTTTGGAGTCCATGATTCAGATTGTTAGTTCAAAACTGGGCATGGAAAATTCTCCTCTTGTCTTTTAAGTGTTTTCCCCTTGATCTAAAAATGCTGTGGGAGAGAACCAGAAAATAAATTGTAAGAATATTCCGTTAAAGATGTTGGATTGATTAGCAAAGATGAAAAAAGAACTGAATCTTATGGAAATGGACATCTTCTAAGAAAATATGAGAAAATAGAATCCATCTCTTTAGAAGAGAGGAAATTGTGCCAAATCTTCTAGATCAAAATAGGAACCCAAATCCTTAATTCCTTATAGACTTGGCAATCATGCTTATTTATCCTAAGTATCTAATAAGACAAGTGTCCAAATATCCAAGTATAAGGATAGTTGTTGTAATACAGCTTGCACTGTAAAAATATAAACAATCTAAATGTTTTACAGTGATTGGATTTTATTCCAGTCTATAGATATCGATTTAATCAGTCCTTTAAAACACTCTGGAAGCATATTGGACATGAGAACATGTCATATGTTCTTTCTCTTGCTAACATTTTAATATGAAAAATAACAAACCTACAGAAAATTGAAAAAATTGTGCAGAGAGCGCCCAAAGAACTACCACCTAAATGCTGTAATTAACATTTTACGATACCCACTTTATCATATTTGTCCCTCTATGTAGCATTGATCTTTTTTCAAAATGCATTTCCAAGTAAAATGCGGACATCGGTTCCCTTCCCCTAAGTACTTTTGTATTCATATTATTAACTAGAGTTCGATATTTGTTGTTTTTTTCCTTAAGTAAAAATTTATATGCAATGAAATGTACAAGTCTTAAGTGGACCATTAGATGAGTTTTTGCACATGCATACAGCTATGTAACCCAAACTTCTATCAAGACATAGATCATTACAACCACCCCAAAAGTTCACTCTTGCCCCTTCCTCTCTCCTTGCCCCATTCTGCCAAGGCAACCACTTTTCTGATTTTTTCCATCAAAGTTGAGCTTTACTTGTTCTAGAAATTCATATGAATAAATGAATTCATACAATATATACTCTTAGGTAAAGATCCTTTCACTCCTCATTATTTGAGATTCGTCCATATTGTTGTGTGCGTGGGTAGCTTATTTCTCTTCCTTGCTGAATACTTTTCCATTGGATTACTCCATTGTATAAATGCACCATAGTTTGTTCATCCATTCTCCTGTTTACAGACACCCGGGCTAAGAAATATGTAATGTGTTCTTAAGTGAAAGAAAAAAAACTATAAAATAAGAGGGTCATACAGGTTTTGTATTTGTAAAACACACAAGACACTCAAATGTGTGTGTATGTATCTGTCTCACAGAGACATAGCACATTTTGGATCCCGTAGAGTCAGATTGGTATGTATATACAGTGTGTATGTATGTATATATATATATTCTTTTTTAATAAAATATACTCTTGAGTACTATTTATATAGAATGCTATCTGATAGTCACCAACGCTACAAAATTATAAGAATATCCCCCCAGTGGTTGAATTTGGGTGTTTTAACTTTTCTAGCTCTCCTACAACTAACATTCCATAACTAACAGTTAGCCCATCTTTGTTATTAGACTTCCTGTGATGGGGCTGTAGGGAGACTGAAATGAAAACACCGAGCTGTAACGTGAGTTTCCTTCCCTGAAATCAGTGGGAAGAACGGCCATGTAACTGCCTGGCTGGAAGCGCCACGACATGATCCGTCTCCCCACAGAGAGAGCTTTGGTTACATGTGAAATGACCAAAGTGCTGTCTGTGGAGAAAAAAGCTTGTGAAAAACTCCTCTCTAAACAAAGACCCAGACTGGAGTCCTGTGCCTGGATTAGAAAGCCACCTCATAAAATCCCCCAAAACTATTGGCTCTCTATTTTACAAAAATTCATGGAACATTTTTACTAAAGAATAGAGCATAGAGCACCCAGGAGAAGGGAAACCTGAGTTTGTGTGGAAGGGTAAAACAATACTGCTAACTAAATGCCTCACCTCCAATCGTCCTTAAAGCCACATGAGGTACATGATGAGGTTTAGGGGTGATTGTGGGGCTCATGGGGTCCAGAGCCAATGACCAAGAAAGAATTCTTGAAGAGGTCTTTGGTGCAAAAAGGTGATTTTATTAAACACCCATAGGCTGGAAGAGCTGCCCCGGGACCATGAGGAGAGACTGGTTATATACTGTGCAGTTGGGGGAGGTAAAGTCCAGGGGAAGTTTCCAGTGAGATTTTCATATGCTAAAGAAGACTCATGGGATACTGGAGGCCAAGCTATTGTCAAGCTAAGGTGGTTTTTCCCTCTAGCAGAGCATTAACATTAAGACAGTAAGGAGTTCCTGGAGAAACGTTTTACTCTGCCAGCCTCAAGTATCTGTCAGTGGGCTGCAGGTTATAAGGAAATTTAGTTCTATCTGCCATTTCCTTCTGCCTTTGTTTCCCACATCACTATGGAGGGGTGATGGAGACTTAGGTCCTGCAGGACTATGATCTCTATCAGTTAACCATTTGTTTTTCCCCTTTCCTTTGTTCTTGGGCAGCCAGGAATGCCCAAGGAATATCACCCATATCCCACCAGGGTCGGGGGTGTTTGTGGCCTGTCGGCTTGCCTTATGCTCCCTCATCAGTACATAGGGTGGTTGTAGTTTCACTGGCAAAATAGGAATAATTAAGTGATATCACTTGGCAAAAATCATGGAAAGTGGTAGCTTAGAAACCTTGTACCTTTATTCTTACGGTGAAACTCTCCCTGCTATATCTGTTGAGGATTTAAACAGATTTAAAGCATTTTTTAAAATACATCTTAACTCTAGGCCTGGTAAGATTTGTTTGTCATTAAGTGAAAAGCAGAAACAGTCATTGGAAATGACCATCTAGCTCAGTGGTCTTCAGGAGGATCCCGAGAGGGGAAGGGAGTGTCTCACCTTCTGTGTTCAAGCCTTCCTGAGGGGCCCAGGTAGTCCAGTTCCCTGTTCTCAAAAAACAGGATTGGAGGCTGAAGAGCCAGCCCTGATTTTTCTCTTTCTCTCTTCTCTTACTCAGAAGGGAGTGATTCAAGAGCACAGGATTATTGGTGAAGTAGGAACAGAACCCAGACTTCCCCACTTTGATTTGAGAGTCAAACCACTGGATGAGGCTCAGGTAGGGCCACTTGAGGGCCAGCGGCCACCTCAGTTACATGGGAACCACGGGTCTCCCTCTGCATTTATCCCTCATTATGCAAAGAGAGCCTGGTGGGCTCTTTGGCTGATCCACTGCGTGAGAGCCTCAGAGGACAGCCCTTGCAGCCACAGAAGAGCCAGGACATCCCAGAGCTCCTTGGGCCTCATAGAAAGATCACTTGGCAGAGTAGGCAGAGTGCTGGTTATGGAGTTAGACAATGACTTTGAATCCCATCCAATGGGGTCAGGGCTCTGGAGCTCCCAAAGTCTTAGTTTTGTCATATGGGTGGAAAATGTATGAAATAAAATATTTGTCATGTTAAAGCACTTGCTATGGATCCCAGGATTAATACCCCCAAACTAGAATAATGAGCTCAGATTTTTTTATTAAACACTTATTTGTTTAACATTTTGTGCTAGACATTGATGACTATATAAATACAATTTAATGACTTAATGATTGCAAATCTAGACTCCAGAGTTAGACCATCTCAATTTGAATCCCAGTTTCACCACTGGTCATTGGCAGGAGATTTGGGAGTTATTTAACCTCTCTCCTAAGATTTGTCATTCATAAAATGAGGATAAAATTACCTTCCTCTTAGGGTTATTATGAGTATTAAATGAGTTAGTCTATGTAAAACACTTCCAACACCTGCTGGCCCATAAAAAGTCCTATGCATTTGGCTGTTATTAGTGTTGTTAGACATAATACCTGCTTAAACAGGAACAACTCAGAGATGAGAATAACAGTGTAGCCAGGTATTATTTGATAGAGATGTATGGACACAAAATAAGTAGGGGCCAATTTTTATATGAGCTAGAAAGTTTATCCTAACTTAATTTGACATCGTAATTAATCAATAAGCCAAGAATAGCTGTGTATTACCACCCAAAGAAATGTGAAGAAGCTATTAATCTGTCCAGTCTTTCCAGGTCTGGGTTGATGCAGTGTCTGGTGATGGAATATCAATAACCAGGGCCACACAGTTCCTGAATGGATCACTTTGACTCTCTCCGTTGCCAGAAGTAGCAACTCAAGGAGGTGGGCTGGGGAAGGGTCACAGCAACAAGGCTGTAGGCCTTTCTTGGTTAACTCAGGGGCCAGCTTCTCTGGACCAGTACAGCTGTCTTCTCTGTTCTCAGAAAGCACAGCAGTCTGGGCTGACCTTTTCCGTTGCACCTCCCCATTCTTTTTCCCAGATTTATTTCTCCTGGGGGAGAGATTAGGAAGAATAAAACAGGTGCACAACTTTTCCCCTTTCTGCCTTTGCTAAAATTATACTCATGTACTGGCCACAGAACACCAGCAACTCAAAAACAGGAGTCTGCCAAGAGTCAGTGCTGGGATAGAGAACACACACTAGGTCTAGTTGGAGAAGACAGGGCAAGATCAAGAAGACAAGCCGGAGTTGGAGACCAACTGTCAGTACTGAAATTTCTAAGAGCTGAGTGGGGATGGAAAGGAGAAGGAAAGGAAGGAAGGAGAGACAAGAAACCAGCAGAGGCAGGGGTGGCAGTGAAGGAAGTATTGAATTACTTCTGTAGAATCAGGCTGAATTCACAATTATCCTGTGGAACCTCTTAAAGATACCAATAATATAGGTTTGACAGAAATAATTTGTTTACACTACTTACTTTGGGGAAGAAAGTTATAGACTCCCAAGAAAAAATTAAAAACGTACTAGTTTTCTCAAGGGAGAGAGAAATTCTCAGTTTGGGGGTATATATTTTTTAACCTAAATGCAATGAACCATTCATGGAACTCATAGAGAAGCCCATAGAGCCATGAGGTTGAGTGAAGCAGCATAATAAAAGCAGTGGGATGTCTGGAGGCAGGATGAGAGACCCTCTATGGGATCAGGATTGAGTTTCATTGCTCTCTTGGCTCAGGCAAACGCCCAGAGTTTGTTCTTCATAGTGCCACCCATGTACAGGTGCAGAGTGCTAAAAAAAAGTAAAACGTATAAACATCTTTCCCCTTCCAAATTCCACTGCCCTTCTTGATGTCAGGGATCCAGCCTCTTATTAAAGAAGCCTTGTGGCTGTCTTGGACCATTAAAAAGAGGGAAGTTCCTATTGAGGATAGTTCAGACAGGACTGTGCAAAGTCTTGAGTCACAGACAGTTCTTCCTACTGAATAGTCAATAGGTAGTAGGTGGGCATGTGTCCTATATGTTTAAAATTCAGGTTCCCCAGAATTAGATGGTGATGCTTTAAAATATTGGATTTCTCTCTTATTAAGTCCGCATAAGTCTACTTTAGGTCCTGGGCCCAGACCCCCATTATAACATACCCAAGCATTTCAATCACTAGCTCAGTGTCCCTAAAGTATCTCTTGCCCGTCCTTATTTCCAACCCCAGTTCAAAGGAATTAAGACAGTATCTCCTACCCTGAATCTGCGGACTACCATGGCACTCCAAACTTCTGATAGGATCAACGTTTTATGGTTTAGAGAACGTAAGAAGTGGAGGATGAGATGAAAGAGGTGGGCAAAGAGGAAACAAAGACCTCAAAAGAACTCGTTCCTGCTGGAATGATGAGCCAACAATCAGAGATCAGCACATGAACCATCTCAGATCCACACTACAGTGGGAACACGGGGAGCAGAGAAAAGGCATATGCAGTGAAGTGTGCTCTCACGCCATAGCCTCTCTCTTTTCCCTCCTTTTCCCTTTTTTCAGCTCAAGTGTCCTCAGTGATTTCCTTCACATAGGCAATTAAAAAAGTCTTACCAGTTCCTTCTTCGTATCTCTGTGGAAAGCGAGTTCTGACCCACATAGTCAGGAGGCCCTGACACTGCCTCGTCCACTGAGAAACTGAGCAGGGCCAAAAATTCTTCAGTCCCTCACTTCTGGGGCCTGTGAGAATGTTTCAAATCCCAGATTCCTTTTGTACGCTTTCATTTTCGGGAATATTTTAAGGAGCTCAATTGCTGCAGGTGATTTGAGTTTGGGTCGGTGTTGGGGAGGAAAGTTCTGGCCCAGCTCATTGCTCCTACTACCCTGGAGTATGGCTGGAGGCTTCAGGAAGAGTCCAGAAGCCCATGTTTTCTCTTTTGTCCACTCCAAGTGGCCACTTAGAAATGTAGTGATCATGATTTGCTAAATAATTTTCGAAATGTTTTCTAGAAATCTTAGCTTGGGGTTAAGTGCACTACATATGGCAAATCCTGATTTATGAGCCCGATGGAAATATGTGTTTTCAAGAGAAGTGGGAAGAATTCCTTTGTATATACCTCGTTTTAGTGTTGACCCAATCTGGGTGTGGTGTAAACATCCTATATTTAGAGTTGATTCAAGCTACTGACCATGAGTTCATTTACTAAGTTAACAGAAGAGTCCAAATTCAAGTGAGGGCACTTGTTTTAAGACAATAATTACTGCAGTAACAATATGTTTGCCTTCCTCTTTATAAAAGAGCTAATTTGAATGTACAGCTTAAGCAAATCTTTTGAAGTTTCATATTTTGTGAATTAGGATATACCAAAGAAAGTAGGGAGACATGCCATCAAAAAAGCATTCTCAGAGTATTATAATGGAAAGAAATCTTATAAATAAGATTATAAAAGTTATAAGATTATAAGAGATTATTTTCCATCTGAAAAGAGATCAGATGGAAGTAATGGATTCACTAATGTCATCTGTATTAAAACACTAGAACCTGGTCTGATTTCAGTTTTTTTCCTCCTTAAATTTTGAACTATTTCAAACACATAGAAAAGAATGGAGAAAAACGTAATCTGACATACTTGATATAAAATGTTACCTAATTTTAGTCAATAATTTTTAATCTGAATTTTAAAACCCCATGCACTGACCCTATTTCTCTGTCTCCCTCCTCAGAGTTATACATATAATATTATTTTTCATGCACTTAAACTTTTTTCTGTTTGTAATTCTTGTCTTGTATTTTCTGCAATATTTGAATTCTATATACTGAAGAATATAAAAAAATAATACTGAATACCAGCCATAGACTGGGAGAAAATATTTGTCAAAGACACATATGATTAAGGACTATTATCCAAAATATACAAGGAACTCTTCAAACTCAGCAATAAAAAAACAACCCAAATTAAAAAATGGGCCACGGACACCTCTCCAAAGAAAATACATAGATGGCAAATAAGTAGGTGAAAAGATGTTGTACGTTGTCTGCCACCAGGGAAATGCAAATGGAAACAACAGTGAGATACTACTGCATACCTACTAGCATGGCCAAAATCCAGAACACTGAAAACACCAAATGCTGATAAGGATATAGAGCTACAGGAACTCTCATTCATTGCTGATGGGAATGCAAAATGGAACAGCTACCTTGGAAGGTAGTTTGGTGGTCTTTTACAAAACGAAATATAGTCTTACAATGGGATCCAATAATCATGCTCCTTATCCAAAGGAGCTGAAATTTTATGTCCGCACAAAAACCTGCACATGAATGTTAATAGCACTTTTATTCGTAATTGCCAAAAAGTGTAAATAATCCAGATGTCTCTTAGTAGGTCAATGGACGAACTATGGTGCATCCAGACAATGGAATATGATTCAGGGCTAAAAAGAAATGAGCTAGCAAGCCATGAGAAGACATGGAGGAATCTTAAGTGCATATTACGAAGTAAAAGAAGCCCGTCTGAAAAGGCTACATACTAGATGATTCCAACTATATGGCATGCTGGAAAAGGCAAAACTAACGACAGAAAGATCACAGGTTGCCAGGGGTTGGAGGGGTGGGAGGATGAATAGGCAGAGTACAGCTTTTTAGGGAAGTGAAAATATTCTGTAAGATACCATAATGATGGGTTCATGGCATTTTACATTTGTCCAGATCCACAGAATGTAAAACACCAAGAGTGAACCATGATGTAAACTGTGGACTTTGGGTGATTATGACGTGTCAGTACAGGTTCATCAGTTGTAACAGATGTGTCACTCTGGTGGGGGATGTTGATAATGGGGGAAGCCAGGCATTTGTGGAGACGGGGCTATATAGGAAATCTCTGTATATTCCCCTCAATTTTGTTGTGAGCCTAAAGCTGCTCTAAAAAAATGAAGTCTTAATAAAAAGTTAATTCAAAAAAATTAAGCCTGATTAGCAAAAAAAAATTCTGAAAATAATACTGATTATATATCATAGTATTATATACTGATTATATATAGTATAAGGTATATATCAGTATGTAATATGTCGGTATATATTAGTATTATATATAATAATATTATATATTGATTCTACATTACTATGTATATAATTAATATGTTATATAATTATATATAATACACATATAATTATATGTTTATATAATTATACAATTAACAGATTATATAATTATATTATATGTTGTAATACACATATAATCAGACCTCTGTTGTTCTTGTAGTAGATGGAAAAACTTGTGAGAAAAGCAAACACCATGTGGAGCCTGTAAATGTTTTTGCATAACCTGTAAAGCATTCATGGAAGTGGCTAATAAAAAGGGTTTTGATATTTTTTTAAAAAAAGCAACTATGTCAATGTTTACATCTGTAACTTTTTCCTTCCCGGTTCTCATTTAAACATTCTGGGGAAAATGTAGGCAAAGTAGCTTCCAGTTTTAGAATAAATAACCATTTGGATTGAAAACACACACACACACACACACACACACACACACACACACATATGTATTAATGATGTGTAAATTTCGTCACTTTTATTTTCTGCTTTCGGCTGCTAGGTAGATAAGGTACGAGATCCCAAGATAATGAGATTTCCAGGAAGTGAGTGTGTTCATCAATCAGCATTTAAGAGATGGATGGAGCAGCCCACAAAGAAGTTAGAAGGAACAGAAGTGCTGAAAAAAGCAGAAGAATGCGTTGTTATCGTAGAACATCATCACAGTGTTGGCATAGTTAACAGTGTCCAAAGTGACACTGTTTTTTAGGGAATACTATGAGCACATTTAGAGTTTTCACGTAGGAAGGAATGAGGAAAACTGAAGAATTTCTTTCACCACTAGACATGCAAACATTCGACCCGTTGCTCAGCCCAAAGCCACACCATTAAGTTCTTTCATTTAGAGAAGCTTAATGTGAGAGTTTCCAGAATAAAAGAATTTCAGACTTTATAATTCTGCACACGAATAATCTCTATAAAATAGTTCAGAGTACAATTCCTTCTTGTCTATTATTTCCATCTATAAAACTGTCACTTAAAAAACATCATTTATCAAAACCAAACCCTGTGCAAATCCTTACCCACTATATCATGTTGCCTCCTCTGAAAGAAACTTAAGAGTTTGGGTTTGGAGCCAGTTGGAACTGCATCAATCACACTTATTAGCTATGTAACATTGGGCGAGTTATTTAACCACCATGAGCTTCAGTTTCCTGTGTCTTAAGTGGAAATGATAGGGTTGTTTTGAGGATATGTCAGATAATTCATGTAGAAAGTGCTTAATGAGTTAGAATAATAGTAAGGCCCTCTCTCAGAACATGTTTTAAAATGCCATTCTTTTTGCTTTTGTAATTTTTCCTCTCAACACATATATCCAGGTCTTTGGTGTTTGAAAAGTACCTTGTAACTAACCGATGCTCTGATTTACATGCACTTATTTATAACTGCCAGTAGTGCAAACAATATGGCCTCCCCTTGACAAAGTTGAGCACTTCCCCTTTGCAGAACTTTTTTTTCTTTTCCATCAGCACTTGAGTGGTATCTGGCTTCTAGCAACATGCCCGTTCATGAATTGAAGGACAAAATCATGATAATCTTGACAGATGCAGAAAATGTACATGATGAAATTATAACACGCATGTATGATTTAGAAAAATACAAATACTCTTAGGAAACCAGGTTAGAACATTTAATAATCTAATGACGAATACCTAAAAAACAAAACAAAACCTTAACAAGTATACATATGGGTGAAATAATGAAATTATTCCCTTTGAAATTGGGAACAAGGCAATGATGTTATCACTTTTAGTCAACAAATTGCTCAAGTTCGTGGTAATATAGTAAGTCAACAAAAAAGACATGAACTTTGGAAGTGGAAAAAATAACAGCAAACTTCTATATGAAGTAATTGCTTATATATGAAGAAAATTTTAAATAATTCACAGATATATCATGAGACTTAAAGAGTGTTTTGCTAGGTTGCTATATAGGAAATCAATATTTAAAAATCTGTTCATTTCTGTATATTGGAAAGTGTTAGGAAATGAAATTTAGTAAATGCTTTTATAATGGCATCATAATGCCATATACTTAGAATAAATCTAACTAAAGTTGTATCAGACTTCTATGCATAAAACTGGAAACACTAAAAGAAATTGAAGAAAAAATAAATTTAAATTGTGCTGTAGAATATGAAGGGATTGAAACACTCAATCAGCTGCAATCTAAACTCCTGTGGATTTTTTTTTTTTTAATTCGACAGGCTGAATCTAAACTTAATAAGCAAATGCAAAGGACTTCAGAGAGCCAAGATTTTTAAAGAAGAAATATAAGACAAGAGGACTTATTCTCAAAGTCCTCATAAGTTATCATAAAGCTTTAGTTTGAACTAGACGTGTAAAGTAAAGCTCTCAGACCTGGCTAGATGCCACTTTGCACGGGCAGGATGTTGACTACGGCTTCCAGGAGTCAGAGAAGCTGTGTTAAGTTTTGCTGAACTTCCTTCTGATCAGCGTGACCACTTAAATCTTTAGCTCATCTTACATATTTTTCAGAAATGTTTTTGGTGTGAACTCACCAGTCTCACTAGAATTGGAGGCAAATGCCAACATTCTCAAGGGGAGGAGGGAACCAGAGAATGACAGATTTAGACACAATAACCCAAAGGCAAGAAGCTGGTTCTTTGGGGGCAATTTTTATAGACAAGTCACGTCAGTGTAATTTGTCTATTCAATCCCTCATTTCAACTGGTAGGGCTTTGGGTTAAATAAAGATGCACAGTGTGATACAAGAAATAGATACGTCCCCACCAGCTCCCAAGTCTGATAGCCAGGTGCTGAGAATAAGCCAGCCAAATTGTAAAGATGAATCAAATTTTCAAAGGAAGCTGAAATAGCAAAGGGAGGAAAGGCTGGGATCTATGGGTGGTAAGTGGAAGTCCCACCTCCAGGAACCTTAGAGAACACTGGGGAAGAACAAGGTCTGAGGCTCTCTCAAGAGCCTGCTGGACTGGCAGTTAGTGTCTTTTAGTCAGAAATTAAATGAATGCTAGAATTGTGGATGCATGAAGATGAGAGAATGGAGCTCTCAGTTCCCCTGACCTAACACTGTGTAGGAGGGGCTAAAAATACCAGGCTGACTACAAGGCAAATGATGTTTTCAGTGCCTATGTTATTGCTTTTAATTCAGAAAAACTCTATTTTTACATGCAAGTTCATCTTCTTATTCCTGCAGACGGCTCTTCGTCTTCTAAAAAGAACTGGACCAAACTCTCATTTTTAACAAGTTTGTATAAAAGTATTCTGAGCTGCTTGAGATTTTGTTTTAAAAAGTAGAGCATTGGAGTGTCTGGGAGGCTCAATCGGTTAAGCCTCTGACTTCAGCTCAGGTCATGATCTCATGGTTTGTGAGTTCAAGCTCCACACTGGGCTCTTTGCTGTTAGCATGGAGCCTGCTTCGGATCCTCTGTCTCACTCCCTCTCTGTTCCCCTCCCCCCCCCCCCCACTTGCTCTCTCTCAAAAATAAATAAACGTTCCAAAAAAATAAAAAATAAAATAATAAAATAAAAAGTAGAACATTAAAGGTACCTAATGGAGACATGGATCGTTTGTTAGTAATGTATAAAAATTATTTTTGACTTTTTTTTTAAAGGAAAACATTACCTTGTTGGATGAGAACTGAGGAAGAGCAACAGAGAGGGTAATGCCAGAAAAAAAAAGGATTTAAAAAAGTTTTTCACTAAATGAAAACTACAGAAATCTGACGCTTCAGGTATAGCTGGATCTAGATGCTCTCACAATATGACCAGAAAACCATCTGTATTCATATCTTATCTTTGAAAATTTTTTAATGTTTATTTATTTTTGAAAGAGAGACAGACAGACAGAGCACAAGCAGGGGAGGGTCAGAGAGAGAGGGAGACACAGAATCCGAAGCAGGCTCCAGGCTCTGAGCTGTCAGCACAGAGCCTGACACGGGGCTTGAACTCGCAGACTGTGAGATCATGACCTGAGCTGAAGTCGGATGCTCAACCGATTGAGCCACCCAGGCACCCCTGAATATTTTTTTCATTATCATTCTTCTCTGAAAGATTCTTCCCACCTGGTAATAAGATGTGACCATGAGTAACTCAAGTCTTCCTCCTACCTCCAACTCCCGTGAAACAGATGCATCCCCTTTCCTTTTCCTTTTTGTTTACTTTATCTTTCAGTTTTGCGTATTTGCTTATTTCTGAGATATAACTGATATTACAGCACTGTATTAGCTTCAGGTGTACAGTGTAATGACTGGATTTTGTATATGCTGCAAAATGCTCACCACAGTATGTCTAGTTAACATCCATTGCCACACACAGTCACAGATGCTTTTCTTGCGAAGAGAACTTTTAAGATCCCTCCTAGCAGTGCAAACAAATGCACCCCTTTTCTGATGTAATCGGTAAACGTCTTTGGATTGACTCTAGTTTTTCATACCTGTGCAGTTGGGGCTGGGGTCAGCCCCACTGTAAGCACATAGACTAAAGAATGTGGAAAGGGCTTTCCCCAAAGTGGTGCTATGCTGATGAACATTGCAAAATATTTCCTCAGTGGAGCTGTGATAAACATCTATTGCTAGGGAAGTGTTTGCTGTGCTTCTGACACCACTGTGTAGCTACCAGAACTGGAAGACACTCAGATTGTCTTCACTACTGAAATCTGCCTCCTTTTCAGGTATTCCCACACTTCCCACTGGAATCTGTGGTGCATCATGTTGGGTTTTCTTCCCCGTCTATGGAAACTTTGGTGATTTAAAACCAGTGCTATTTTTCGAGGTGCCTGGGTGGCTCAATTGGTTAATCAATCTGACTCTTGATTTCAGCTCAGGTCATGAACTCACGGTTCTCGGGATCGAGCCCTGCATCAGGCTCTGCTCTGACAGTGTGGAGCCTGCCTGGGGTTCTCTCTCCCCATCTCTCTCTGCCCCTCCGCCACTAGCATGCACCCTCTCTCTCTTTCAAAATGAATAAATAAATTAAAAAAAATAAAACCAGTGCTCTTTTTCAAATCTGTTTTTCTATTTAATAAAGTATTAATACATGTGATTTTTTTTTAAATGTGGCCCATGATTATTTAGCTAATGTATTGGGCTCCTTTTATCCCCAAAAGGATTCTTTATGAGATACCTTCATTCCAAAAGTAAAGTTCCCCACCACTAAGTCATTCAACAACCGTTTACTAAGTTATGCTCTATTTAGGCATAGGATACATTAATTAACAAGTAAATTCAAGTCTCTGGACTTTCCCCAACTTCAGATCTCTTTCTTCTCTCCCCGATGTGATTTAGATTTTCCCCCATGTAAGAAATTTAAATTTCACTGACAAAAGTTCAGTATTTCATGGTAACCAAAGCTGTATTTGAAGGCACAAACCGGAAAGTGTGGTCTGATACAAGTGACACTGTTCATAACAAAGGGCAACGAGAAACCCTCAGTTGTGACTCATGTTTTAGTAAACAGAGCATGCACATAAACTCTGACACCCAGGCAAGGTTTCTGCCACCTAAAAACTAAAATAGTGAATGTTGTGGGGCTCCTGGGTGGCTCGGTTAAGCGACTGACTCTTGATTTCAGCTCAGGTCATGATCTCATGGCTCATGAGTTCGAGCTCTGCGTCAGCTCTACGCTGACAGCACGGAGCCTATTTGGGATTCTGTCTTGCCCTCTCTCTCTCTCTGCCTCTCTCTCTCCAAATAAATAAGTAAACTTAAAATAAAATCAAATAATAATAAGATAAATAAAATAAAATAAAATAAAATAAAATAAAATAAAATAAAATAAAATAAAATAAAATAAAATAAAAACAGTGAATGTGATAAACTCCTTAAAACTAACTTGTGTCAGAAACCCTAGCCAAGGTAGTGCTGCCTGGCACTGTTCTTGAAACAACTTATAGTAAAAGAAAAAATATGTTTCTTCTGTTATCCCTTTTTTTCAGGAAGAAGCAAAAAGCAGCTTAATGAATTAGAGATGATTGGAGGTGGTTGATAAGGACCGAGTCCAAAGGTAAGTTGGAGTTGTCAACTTAAACAGCATTTAATGCTCTCCCTTTGCTCCTAGTATCACCTCCTTAGGCCCTTGGTAGCAGCTCCTGTTTTGAAGGGCAGAAAAGTCTGAAGACAACTACGAAGACGAATCCAAGCCACATCATCTAAAACATAGAGTTGTGATCATAAATACAAACACAGTCAAGGACTCCCCAAACCCTGGCATTTCTGAAAATAGGCATTTCCAGGTGCCATGCTGGGCACTGGGCATGTGGGTGACAGCCAGACTGACCACTGCGCGGGCAGTCAGTTTTGTCAGTCTCCACTGACATGAGTCTTGCTTCAGGGATAAGATTTCCTTTAAGGACTCTGGGTGAGCTCCTGGAGCTGTCTCACTGGCTGACCTGGGAAACCCACACCAAGCAGCAAAGGCACCAGAGGGGTGTCAGGTTTAAACTTTCAGTTATCTTCTCCAATCTCCACCTCATCTGGAAGGGAGGCAGAGAGCTCATCTGCTTTGCAAAGCGGAGAGACGGTTATCCAAGGAAACACAAAAGCCAAGGTCAGTTTAGATTCAGAAAGTCACTGCACCAAAGATTCCATAAACCTCGCCCTGCAGAAATGAGGGAGGCAGTTCTGGGTCAAGCCAGTTCTTAACACATGTGCAAAATGGACCACCCAAGAGGGGTTCTTGCTGAGCAAACTGGCCTGCCTGCCTTCTGCTTTCCTGTGTCTGCAACTCTGGGCCCAGGAGCAAGCTGATGACACCAGTCTAAGGGCATAAAGGACCATTCCTATTCATCCTATTCATTCATTCATGTCCTAGGGCATCTAGGACAGCAGATATCAGGAAAGAACACTATTCAAATTCAAAGATTTCACCAGTGCCTCTTACATGCAAGTACTTCTAATGGGAGTATTTACCAAAACAGTCAACTCACTACTGCATTTTTTAATCTGTCTTCTTTCACATTTGTACAATGTGATAAATTCAAGCAGAGATGCCCTGGGGATTTCTTGGAATAATTCATAACCCAGTGGTTTTGCTGTTTATCGCTACTCCTGAAGTCCCACGATGTGAGCCTCTCTTTCCATTGACACCCTAGTATTGTTTATTCCTTCTGAGTATTGTATGGCTTGCCTTTTCAGCGCTCTCCTCCAAATTACACAAAGTTTAGCTTGAGACTTTGACATCTATTAAAACACAGGGTCTCCTTCAGGTAGTAATATACTTGATTACTGTTTTCACTTAAGACGTGAAGTTTATTATCCTATCAGCTGGGCCCAAAACAACCCCAACCAAGTTCACCAATTTGCAGACTGCAGACTAAATCTGGCCTGCAGATATTTTATTTGGCTGGCTCAGTGATTTTTGTTTTGTTTTGTCTTGGTTTTGTTTGGTTTTGCTTTGTAATTGAATTTGAATGACTTTTGGCAGAAGATTCTCAAATTCCATAGACCCCACCCCTCCCTATTGCCATGAACCTTACAGACACTGGGGTTTGTGATGATTGCCCAATATAGTAAATGGTGATAGGAGGAACCCGTGTCTCACTCCCAGTCTCTTAATAAAAGCTTTCAATATTTCACCTCTAAATATGATAAGATTCTTTTTTTGGTTTATATTTATATTATTTGTTGGTGGTTTTTTTTTTTTTTTATATCATCAGATAAAGAAGACCTTTCTACTTCTTGTAGAAGTCATTATCACAAATGGGTGTTGAGTTTTACCAAGTGCTTTCCCTGCCTCTACTGAGATGACCTATTATTTTTCTCCCCTTTTTCTGTTAATTGCTAACCTACTTTGCTTGATTATCAAATGTTAACTGAACATTATATTTTTAGAATAACTCCATCTTGGTTATGATATAGTATCCTTGTTATACAGAGCTTGATTATGTTTGCTATTATTTTGTTTAGAATTGTTACCTAACTTGAAGAGAAAGCTTAGTTTTACATTTTCCTTTTTAGAAAAACAAAGATCTTTGGTTACAGAGACCAAGGAAATGCTCACTCATTACAGAAGTTGGGAAGGGTTCCTCTTCTCTATTGTCAGGAAGAGCTTGAGCCTGGGTGGTTAAGGTTGGTTAAGCATCTGACTCTTGGTTTTGGCTCAGGTCATGGTCTCATGGTTCCTGTAATCAAGCCCCACGTCAGGCTCTCTGCTGACAGCGCAGAGCCTGCTTGGGATTCTCTCTCTGCCCCTCCTATTCTCTCTCTCTCTCTCTCAAAATAAATAAACTTAAAAAAATTAACTGATTTACATGAAATCTCAAATTAATTGCCTAGGGTTCTAAATAATAGCCTCTTCTTACCTTCTTAATGCCTGCATGATTTCTAATGATGACTCCTTTTTCATTTCTGATATCGGTATTTTGAGCCTTTTCTCTATTTTTCATCAGTCCTGCTAGGAGTTGATTGATTTTATTAATCTTTTCTCAAAATTAACTTTTGGCTTTATTTTCTCTATTTGTTTGCTTTTTAATTTAGTTACTTTTAATTTAGTTACTTTTAATTTATAATGACTCAGATATGACTGCACCATAACATATAATTAGGCATCCAGATGTGCAACTATGTGCAGAATCATCATGAACGTGACACGTACAGACTCTGACCACCCAGGTATGTTGTGTAGGGTGGCCTCAAAATCACGCGCAGCCTTGCTGTTAGTGATGTGGTCTTCTGAGACGGGGAACGGTTTGTGGAATCATTCCCGTGAAACCAAATGCAGTCTTCTCTCCAGTTACAGTTATTACCAAAGATTCTATGTATATTAAAACGGTACAGAACTACTTTGTGTTAATATAAAGGAAGGTAGGCTCTAGGTAGATTTTTCATCTATGTAAATTTCTAGTGAGACAAGGTGAAGGTTGGGCAGGATGTGGTACAATTATTTGATTGCGGGACACCTTGTATCCCTAACCCATCTCACTGAATGTCCACAGCATTTCCCAATCAGTGTGGCAAAAGGGAAATACAAGCCTCCTAAAATTTCCAAAATGTCCTCAGGTGGCTCTACCATCCCACTGAGGTATAGCTGTTATGGGGGAAGATTATGGCAGATTATCCTCACTATTTTATCATCAAAAATGGATCTGTCTTTAACTTCCCCATATCCACTAAAATTGAGGGTTGACTACTGGGCTCCATTTTTCTCTTCTGCTTGGACAAGCTGTGGCTCCCCAGGGCCTGCCCTAACTGAGACTTCCTCTGGGCTTTCTCCAGTCCACTCCTACTACATAATAGTGCTCACTGACCACCGCTAGAGCAATGCTAGTGTAAGATCTGTTCCCAGCCTGTGTGGCAGCCTGGATCTTGGTCTCTATAAAGCCTCGTGTGTATCCTTCCACCCCCTTCTTCACTTGGGTCATCCTAGACTGACCTGCAGTGCACTGAGCCCTGCATTTCAACAGGTGGTTACCTTGGCGTAAAGCTCCCTCCCTGGAGGTCCCAGGGGATTTTCCAGATCTCTAACTGGCATCAGGGCTGAATGGAGGCACAGTAAGTAAGTCCTGATTGGGTTTGGCACACCAAGTTCATTACATATTTTAGGGGCTCCGCCTAGATTATTTGTCAGTTTCAAAACCCTTCACACATGCTTTTACCTAGTTCTACTTCTGCCTCTTTGGGTCATTGACTACCTTTCTTGAGGCACCATGATGTTGTGGGTCAATGACAAAACCGTCATTCTCTGTGCTGGTAGCAAGTTCTAGGATGATGTTAACCCATCAAGTTACAGGGGCTGCAGCTTCCAGTCCCATAGTTAACTGGGATTTCTCCCACTGTGGGTCCCTTGCCACCGATGGAGTCAACATGTGCTCGATCCCAAGGCCCGCAGTTCAGGTACCTGCAGCACTGCCTGCACTGTGACAACACCCCCCTTTCAAGCACACCTACCCAGGTGACACACTGAATGTCTTCTAACCTTTTCTTTGACACAAGTCGCTGCTTTTCTACCATGCTAGAAGTGAGGCCAGCAGCAGGAGCAGGTATGACCAGTGTCTCTCTGCTGCAAGGGCTACTCAACGACTGACGTGACTTGTTGAGACTCCTCCTTCTGTTGAAACTCCTACCAGCGGTGCTTCTGGAGACCCAGAGACTCCCGTAGCTAAGTAGCCCGTGTCCCCAGCTGCTCACCGGTGCACTACTCAGTCAGGACTGAAAAGGACCTTGGCCTTTGCAGGAGGAATGATGTTTTGTTTTGTTTTGGTTTGGTTTGGTTTGGTTTAGTTATGCATCTCTATTTCCTCCTATGACCCAGCAGTAATTGTCAGAGGGACGTATGTGATCAGTGTTAACACAACTAACAAATGATTAGCAAATGGTTGGTCAGACTTTCCCTGAGCGTTCATGTGGTATATAACAAGGTAGGGCAGACCTGGGAAAAGCATTTTTCCAAAAAGGATCCTTTTTATCTCGGCAGCTGTTCCGACACCAGGTCTGGATTTCACTGACATTGGCATCAACCTTGTTCATGTGTGTTTCTGCATTTCTGTACTGTCCTGATATTCCGGTTTCCTGACATCCTTGTCTACTCTGGGGTTCTTCCTTTACCTCCTCACCTGCTGGGGTTGGCGCTATTTTCTTCTGCCAAATGCAGATGAATCAAAACCATGAGCAGAGAGGCTCATGTGAGCAGCCTGTTGAGAATTTGGCCTCATTCTGATTTTGGCCACAAGCTGACTCCTTATACATGTGGATTGCTCCTGAATTAGGTGCCCGAGGTAGGTAGTGCAATGTATTATAACATGAGAACGTGTATAGAATAGATTCTGAGGGCCATCAGTGTATATGAGCTACTTAGACATCCACTAAGACTTTTCTTTGTAAATATTTTCTTTATAGTTAGTCACTAAAAATTAAAGAGCTTCAGTCACCCAAAATGTATTTCTTGTGCATACTCACTGAAACCAGAAATGTAACCTGATTCTGAAATTGAAACAAGACATCGTATTCTGGTTTTCTTCATGGGAAATGACTGACTTTGGTAGAGTAGAATTAGAAAGTTAGAAGCTTATGAATAAGAACCAAAGATGTATAATGCCAAAGCACCCATTGCAAGGTCTGATGAATTGCATTTAATAGATACAATTTAAAATGGCTAAGGGTTCGTCAGCTTCGTGAAAAACTAAGCTATATCTGAGTTGGACTTTTGGCTGCTGAAAAACTTGCTAAAATATCTGGTCAGATGGACTCACTCTTAAACCCAGAGATGGTTTCAGATGCTCCTGTGAAGCCACAGTGAAGACAGCAGGCATCTCCTCTCAGTGTCCTTGTCTGTTCCCTAGCTTCGTCACCAATGGCCACACCATGTATTTGGAGAAATATTTTCTCACTTAATAGGAAACCTGCTCAAGAGGGATTATGGACAAAAAATAATACCTATTTCCATCAACCTTCTGTGGGCTTTTCCATTAATTTGCTATGTTGCCAACATAGAAAAGTCGGTTATGGAAATAAGAAAGTCTGCCATGGGAAGTGAATAAAGGACTACTTCTCACAAGGAGCACGAGCTGGGATATTAGGAAGTCAAATTTATACCATGCTAAGATATCACTTGTGGGAATTTTCACACATCATATTTCCTTTGTATAAAGATATATATTCAAGCACATTTGTAAAAGAAAAAAACCAACAAAAACAAATATGCAACAGAAAACAATACCATATTATCACACTTCTTAGTGTAGGTCTTTACCAAGTGTCACAGAAAATATTCATAAAAGAATATCAACTGCAAAAAATAAGTTATGGAATATATATTTATTTATATGTTCATACAAAAATCTAGATAGAGGTACATCAATATGCAATAATGGGATTATCTCTGAATGGTAGGGCTTTAGGCAATTTTGTTTTTCTTTACAACTTCTAATTCTTCTACAATGGACTTGGATTGATTATATAATAAATATGCTGAAAACACAAGAAAGTATATTTCCCAATGTCCCAGCTTCTAGTCAGTGAAATGACTAGTAGGAACGAGAGTAGGTCCACAGTGTTGTGTAGTGACTTCACAGTCTTTTACTAGTTCCTGAGCTACCAGCTCTCTTGCTTCCTACCTCTTCTGTCCTACCTTAAACGCCTGACGGGTTGATGGAAAACTCTTGCTGGCCTTAGCTTTTACCATGTGTGAAACAGGCTCATTTTATCATGTATTTCAAGTGAAATTTACAATATAGATATATGGCTGGTTAGAAGCATGCCATCAGGTTATGTACCTTAAGATTACATCAAAATGGCTTATACATTTTTATTATTCACTGCTGTTTTAATTGTAAAAGACAAGGCACCCAGAAGACAGACCGTCTTCTAGCTCAAACTATAAATGGCCAAAGTGTGGCACATTCAGTATTCTGTGTTTATTAGGACTACGTTTTCTCAAACAGCATGTCTATTACACTTATTTTTGCATCTCTGTTAGTATTAGTTAAATTATCAGTGTATTAGAGTCTTCCTAATAACCAGTACTTGAGGCTTCCTGACACATTGTTATACAGCCTTCAGCTTTTAATAAAAATTGTTTCACCATAAAAGGAAAATGAATCTGTAATAATTATTGGCTTGTTTCAGGTTTGTCTTCAAGAGAGATTGAGCTGGTAGGCTAGGGGAATGTCCAGGAGTGGTGTTTACATAAGGAGAAAGATGCCTAATACTCACTCAAACATGCTTTTATTCAAAGGCAAGTGGCAGAAATTGCTGCTCATAAGAAAGCAAATGTGAAAATGGCAGTTCTTCCACATACTGAATGTATACTCTGGGGTAGCTGCCTTAGGTATTACCTGTTGTTGTTGTTGTCTTAAGATTTCATTTTATTTTTGAGAGAGAGAGAGAGAGACCAAGTGAGCAAGCCCGAGTCAGGGAGGGGCAGAGGAAGAGGGAGAGAGAAAGAAGCTCAAGCAGGCTCCTTGCTGAGCGTGGAGCCCAATGCAGGGCTCGATCTCACAACAATGAGATCATGACCTGAGCCAAAATCAAGAGTCAGATGCTTAACCAACTGAGCCACCCAGGCGCCCCAACTTAGGTATTATCTTTACACCTCACTACAATCCTGTTCTGTAAGTGAGGGAACTAAACCATAGACATGGCCTAACCCAACAAGCTGAGAAATGGCAGTTAGATTTTACACAATTTCAGTTTGATTTCAAAGTCCTGTCTTTCCTGAAGCTATAGGACCCCGATAATTCTACCATGCCTTTATAGGAATTCTTATGCTTTTTACAGTGCCACCACATAATAAATACTGCAGGTTTCTTTTGATCCCTACAACAATCAAAAGAAGTGTTTCTCGTCATATACACAGATATGGCTAATAGAAGTTTTTGCAACGGAAAAAAATCCAAAAGTCATGGAGTTTTTGTTACTATAAATGTAAATCCTGTTCATTGTTTCCTGAAAGGTGTTGTGTGATACAAGACATTGAAACTTGCTTATTGAGAATAGAAAAGTCTTGGTCTCAGTTTTGATCCAGTTCCAAACCAAAGGAATCTTGTGCTGGGGCTTAAAACAGAGAGCTGAAATGATACACGTCCCTTGCTAGACTGGGAACCGCAATCCCTTAATTCAGATGACCTCAAGGCTTGACCAGAGAGTACTCAGCTGCTTCTTCCGGTTACCTTTTCATGCTGGCTTGTCCTTAATATAGCTAATGTTCCCCAGATGTATCAGCTGCTAGCTGTCTTTAACTCTCACTGGGCTCACATGCAGCACTGCCTGCTTTGCACTGAAATGGAGGGAGAAGAAATCTCTCCTAATGCAGAAAATTTCAAGTCTCTCAAGTGCCATAAGAGCAAAGCAATGCCATTCAGGCAAAGCGACCAAATGCACATTTTTATTTTAAACATCTCATTTTTTAAAAAATAAAATATAATACTGTAATAAACTTCTGTGCCATTACCCAGCTTCGACAAAATGATTTCATGTTGTAACATGAACCTCTTACCATGTACACCTTCCAGGATGATTTTGTAGCAAAATTCAGACATTTCATTTTGTCAACAAACATTTCAGTGTGTAACTCTAAAAGAAGAAGACTCTTCTTTCTACGTAACCACAATACCATGATGGTAGCTTTAAAAATAAAATAATTCTGAATGCCATCAAATATTTGGTCAGTGTCTACATTTCCAACTATATCTTTAATGTCAGAAAGTTTTCTGGTTTGAATCAGGATCCAAACAAGGCCTACATGCCATTATTGGTTAATATATTCCTTTCTCACCTATGGGGGGTTCCCCTTCCATCTATTTTTCCTCTCTTCAGTTTATTTGAAGAAACTCAATTGTGTGTCCTGTAGAATTCTTTGTCCTGATCACATCTCCATAGCAGGGTTTAGCATATTCCTTCTTCCTCTGATTTGTCTGTGACTTAATAAATGGATCAGGAAGACTAACCAGATTCAGGTTTGATTTTTTGGAAAGATTCCTTCCTCTCTCAGGAGACACCTAATATCTGGTTTTCTTTCTGTTTTTGGTATTAGTAATAATTGATACTTAATGCCTACATCCACGAACACATTTTGTGTTACAAATGGATGATATTCCAATTCTGTCATTTCTTTCTCATTTATTTGCTGACCTACCATAATTTACTCAGTGGTTCTTTGCTTATACATTTTCAAAGTAATGAGTTGGTTCATTAGAGTCTTCCGATGGCTGACCAATTATTGTTGTAAGTATCATTATGAACTCATGGATTTAAACTGATGAATTTAAATATGTTTTTGTTTTTGTTTTTTTTAGAGATAGTATGAGTGGGGATGGGGCAGAGGGAGGGGAAAAGAAAAAACCCAGGCTTCACACTCAGCGCAGAGCCCAATGCAGGGTTCAATCCTACCACCCTGGGATCATGACCTGAGCCAAAATCAAAAGTCAGGGCTCAACTGGCTGAGCCACCCAGGAGCCCCTGGTGAATTTCAATCTTTTGAAGGGTTTTTTTTTTTCTCATTGATCTTCATATTGCTTCATCTTTGACAGTCTCTGAGAGCTGATTTTCAAGTTTTTGGCACACACTTAATAATCTTTGATAGCTTCCTCATTATCTGATGTGACAAGAGTTTCCAAGACAAGCTTGTATATTTCCTGTCCTGGATCTGAATCTAGAATTAGCCATCTCTCCAAAGATCTCTTGTTCCTTTCAGAAGGAAATTGGATTTCAACACCACATCCTGGGGAGCAAGAGTGCTTCTAGGACATTTTGCTACTGGGTGCATCAGTGTTTCTTAGACTTTTCAGTTGAAAAAACTACAAATAGTTTCTTTCAAGCAGAAAATGTCAGTTTATACTGAGACTTCAAATTCAGGACTAAAAGCTCTTATTAATCTCTTCTTTCTGACATCAGTTTTTCCTTTCTCCCTTGTCAAGAATCTTGCTTGTCAAGGACACTGGATAATAGGATTATAATATCGCAGAATTATACTTTATGCATACAACATTTTTGAGTTACAAAATCATTGCTATCACCTATACTATGATTACTGAAAACTACCATTTTTTTTCTAGCTTTTTTTTTTGTCCTTAAGGCATATATTAGGGATGTACAATCAAAAACTGTTTTTTAAAAAATATTTTGGAGCACCTGGGTAGCTTAGTTGGTTGAGCATCTGACTCTTGATTTCAGCTCAGGTCATGACCCTAGGGTCATAGGATCAAGCACTGCTTTGGGCTCCATGCTGAGCAAGCCTGCTTAAGATTCTCTCTCTCTCTCTCTCTCTCTCTCTCCCTCTGTCTTTCTCCCCTGCTCTGTCTCTAAAAAAATAAATACAAACGAAAAGATATTTGGATTCGTTTCTGAGGGGTTATGCCAGCACTAGTTACTGGTTTTGATTCACTTCTCTCATTTTAATTCAATTTTTAGGGACTTAATTTTTTATTATATAAAATGCTTACACAGATTCAAAGTCAATTCCATAGAACAAGGTATATTGAAAGAAGTCTACATTCTATCCCTGTTCCTTCATCCTATTCACTCTGTACCCTTAGGGGAGATGTCAGCATTAGGATTGGTACCTATAATTATTACATATTGTATTTCTTCCCTTATTACCATTATTTACTCACTGTTCTATAATTAACTATATGCTAATGCTCACCAAATGCCCTTAAATTAATGTCTATCCAGTCATTTTAATTGTCTGAAGGTTATTCTTGAATGGATACATCAGGAATAACTCATGGGATGTTGAAAAGAGTTTGGCTTTATACTTGAAAAGCAACTTATCTGAGTAGAAAACAGTTGGTCCAGATTTTATTTTTGCTTTATCCTAGAAGGCATAAAATGTTGCTATTGAAAATTCCTCACAATTTTATTTTCTGTCAGTTATAAGTGACTTAGATTTCAAGATGTTTCCCAGATGTCAAGAGAATTTACTCAATTTTGTCAACAACCAGTAATTTCCTTACTTTCCTGTGTTCTCATTTTATTTTCCCAGGTACACAGTGTGTCCTTTCAACATGTACTGTCTTATGCATATATATTCTTAATTTTAGGAAAGTTTTTTTTATTATAGATTTTTAAAATATCTCATTTTATTGTTTTGGTTTTCTTCTTTGGGGACTTTATTATACACATGTTGTTTCTTCTTTTCCTATCTTTCATAAGGCTGAATGTATCAGAGATTTCCAGAGGGCTGATACCTGAACTGTACCTATTAAAAGCCCAGCTTTAAATGAGCAGTAAAATGTTAAGGAATATAAGCCTAAGGTCTATAAAGTCTAAGGATAGAATTGACTAACTACCAGGTGAACTGAATGCATATTCTCCTATGGTTCAGACGACCAACAGGCTATATGTTTCCTAGTAATCTTATGTCCTCTTATTTTCTTAAGTGCCTAAAATAAGAAATTACATGAAATTTACTATTGCAAGTGAGATTATGCACAGTTTCCAAAGTAAAGTTTACAAAAACAGTTCCAGGGGAAATTATTTATAATTCATTGCTAGGCAAAACTTTGTTTTCCCTGTTTCTTTTTTTCTAATGAGGTCATCATAACCAGGCTTTCTATTTCCCCCTGGCTGCTAGGAATCTGAGCCAAATTGTGGCTCAGTCTGGTAACAATAAACATAATTATGACAGGATCCTTATTGCATGCAGGTATTCTTTAACTTGACCCCAAGTTAAAGGTTTTTAAAATTTGGTGTGAAAGGACAAGTTTACAGAGAAACCATATACAAAATTTAGTTAGAATATACATTTTTTTTTTCTGGGAAAATCCAGACATTTCATCAGATTTTTATTCTAAAAGAGATCTGTGATGCAGAAAGAATGTGAAAACTACTGTTCCTTTATTAATTATTCCATTAATAAAACAAAAGCGTCTATTTTAGTTTAATTTTAAATTCTCAGTGATTTACCTCAAAATGAGTTATTTACTTTTGGAATCACACTAAGCTTATTTATTTATTTTTAACGTTTATTTATTTATTTTTTTTAACGTTTATTTATTTTTGAGACAGAGAGAGACAAAGCATGAATGGGGGAGGGTCAGAGAGAGGGAGACACAGAATCTGAAACAGGCTCCAGGCTCTGAGCTGTCAGCACAGAGCGCTATGCGGAGCTTGAACTCACGGACCACGAGATCATGACCTGAGCCGAAGTCGGCCACTTAACCGACTGAGCCACCCAGGCGCCCCAACGTTTATTTATTTTTGAGAGACAGTGTGAGTGGGGAAGGGGCAGAGAGAGAGGGAGACACAGAACCTAAAGCAGGCTCCAGGTTCTGAGTTGTCGACGCAGAGCCTGACATGGGGCTCAAACTCAGGAATGGTGAGATCATGACCTAAGTCAAAGTCAGATGCTTAACCAACTGAACCATGCAGGTGCCCCAGCACACTAAGCTTTTTTTTTTTTTTTTTCTTTTGTCTTGACAAAATATAATGAATAACAAACTGATGAATTTAACTTCAGACCTCAATCACTGAAAGTGAAGTCATTCCATTTATAAGTCTAGATTATGTAATATGGGGGGGTGTAGCTAAGCTCTTTTTCTACAAATATTAAGAGCCTGCTAAAAATAAAACTGGGTTCCCTAACTTTAGAAAGAATGCTAATATCCTATATTATCATTGTAAATAGTGTCCTCCTTAAAATACGTTGAGACACAAACCAATGAGGCAATTATTTCTATATAAGCTAGTTTCATTATATTTACTTTTTCTCTTCTTCTATAATGCATTGTGTTTTCTTGCATATGTGTAAATGTCTCGAGGTCTTTTGGTGAACATTTACCAAATTGGTCATATTATTTCATTATTGCCATATATCAGACACCTCTGGAGAAATGCTTCCATCCACTTAATGAAGAATCAAGGTCTGCAAATAGTTCTCTTGCTCAATGCATAGACAGAAGATATTGTAAGAGTGTGTTATAGAATTAAAACAAATACTAAATTTACATTAATCTGATATCTGAGTAGAGCGAAGAGGTAGGACAAGGCACGCAGTGCTTGTTAAATCAAAGTTGACCAAACTTGGGAGGAAAAAAATTAAGCTTATGCTTAGGAATCCAAAATATCTCAATTAGATGTGCAATTGAATAGAATCACTTACCTAGAATGCATTCATTTTGTATTTTGTCAACGATTTCCTTTTAACTGTTTGTGTTCATTCTTTAAGCCTTTTTCTAGCATACAGTAAGTTTGTAATTCTGTGAACAGATTGGCATTTCAATAAAAAGAGTTTTGTTGACTTGAGAAATAAAATTAACTTCTGGTTTTGGACCTATTGGAAATACGGTTGTCATTTCCATTCTTGCAAGGATCTGCAAAATTAGCTTTGAATAATTTCTTCCTGTTTTGCTATTCCTCGTGTAATTAAACACTTTAAAATTCAGAGAATTTAGATTTGACTTGATATTTCAAACTGTTTAGAATGTGGCTGATGATTAAATGGTGAATAATGGTAATATACATAATTTTGCATGACATGAATAAAAACAGCTAGGTGAAATTTCACAAATCATTTGCCCTTTAAGCAAATGGTTACACATTTTTGGTCTGTTGATTTATGCAGTCAACTAGAATTAGTAATTAACTTGCAATCTGATGGACTTGAAGTCGGAGAAAAAGATTTGAGGTTGGAATTTGTTTCTATGAATGTTTTTGTAAATGTGGAGTCAGCTTAAATGCCCAAAGTGGATTCTGACACTGACACTTTTCTTCCTCTCTGCTGATTTGATTCATAGGGCCAGTAGTTAAGTGGCTGAATAGTGAGGTTACAAGCAGTCATTATTAAGGTAAGCAAAGCCTCACTCTTGCTTGTGGTCGGACATCTGATTTTAATTGTGGGAGAGGTAGATAAACATTGATGCTATGGTAGGAGAGAAGCTGGTATGCCATTTCTAAGCTCATTGGAAGCTTATAGCTTGCCAGTTTACACAGACATACACACAAGAGGGTGGAAATAGAGCCTAGTTTCTGTATTCTTTGTTTCTGTATTCTACTGATAATTTTCTAGAGAGATAAATACAGCCTTGGATGTAACCCTAGATTTAAAAAGCAAAAATACAAAAAATGAAAATGGACTACCTTTCAGTTCACATGCCCTCACACCCACCCTCCAATCCCAACCTCTGGGTCTCACTGGGGCCACATTACTCAGTTATTTATTCCTAAATCACACAATCCCTTTCTCTACCACTTATTTTCCCTAACTGCACTCCAACCCCTGCCAAAAACAAAAGACTAAAAAATAACATCAAAGAAGACCCCACAAAGGTTTTGTTTAACTTCCTTTTCACCCCACCTTCCACCAAATGAATTCCTTAAAAGTCACATCGTGGTTAATCATGCTGGTTTTCAGTAGAATTATTCTACTGATGTAACACAAATCAGAATCATAAAGATGGAGGACTGAACATCATTCACAATCCTTGTTTCTTCTTCATTTTATGCTAGAGTCCTAAAACACAAAAACTGATTTTTGCCAATGTGTCTTCACTACATACTTAGCACTTCAGAGAGAAAATTTACCTTAATAAACTTAACTCATTATATACAAGTCTCAGCTTACGATTGATGTTACTTTTCAATAATTTTTTTCCCTCAACTTCCATCAAACTGAGTTTAAACTTACATACTTACTAAATAGGGTGTGGATGACTTTTTATCTCTATTTTCTATTTATTTGCATTTTCTGTATTCCCACTACCCAAAGATAAACCTGCAAAAAGCTTCAAAAGGTGATATTGATCACCTCCTTAAACTGAGGAAATAACCAGGAAATACACTCTGTGCCTTACTGACTTTGAACAGCCACCTGCATAACCAACCATCACTGAATAAAGACTTAGGATCCTTGCAGACAATAGGTCACATGTGGTTACAGGCAGCATTTTCAAGATCAAACCAGCTCTGAATTGCCATGGGCAAGCTATTTAAAATAAGTCCATTGGGGAGATTTCACCTGCTGAATAGGGCTGTTCATGTAGTTCTTTGTAAAAGTTATCAATGGGAAGTAACTAAACTTCTATTACAATAGCTAAAATTAAAAACGACAACAACCTTTGCCAACATAATGCATGCTTATTCTCATCTTGGCATCTGTTTCTTGAGGGAATAGAAGGGAAATTTTATGTAAAATTTATGTATGTAAATTATAGCTCAAAAAAAAACAAATAAAAGCATAATGTCTGCCATATAGTAACGGCTCCATGAAATGCAATTTTTGATAGCTCTCAAAAGCCAGAACTGTTACTCCTATGCAAAAATGACAGTGAATATGATTTACTTTGCGAGCTTTAGTTAAATAGATGCTTAAGAATTTCATTACTATATTTGAAGTAACTTTAATTCTTTGACCAAAATAAGGATTTCCAATAAGGATTCGGTACATTGGTGAATTTAATGAAGCTTTAATAGTTTAAAATAAATGATTTAAAAAAAATTAATTCAAAAATATTTAAGAACTATTTTTCCCCATGAATTAGTTAGAAAATTGTTCAATTATCCAGAATCTCTAACTTGCATGTTTTCTTCTTTTCAAATTGCCAAAGTAATACTTTTGGGTTGTAATAAGTAAAACAACATAATGCAGTTTAAAAGTGGGCAAAGCTAACATTCACCTGCCCCAGCAGCCCAAATTCTTAATTAACCCACCCCATCCCAAGGTCATCCCCTGGAGATCTGATTCCGTATCTTTCCAAACCCTTATTCTTGCTCAGGCAAACACATAGCCATAGATATATCTGTATAGAGATGCTATTTATTTCCTTTATCCTGAAATAGAATCAGAAAGTACCCATTACTTAATTGTTACTTTTTTCTGTTTAATACGTTATGGACATCTTCATAAGAGATCCATCTTGCTCTTCTAATTTCTGTAAGCATACATATACACCTATAATTTCACACACATCATATCGTATTATGGTTCTTCATTAGTAGTCTCTTCCCGACTTTAATTTTCTGCTTACCTTACTTCCCCACCTTCTCTATCCTTTGCTCTCATTGTCCCTTTCACTCCTCACATTTTGTATCCTTTTGTAATTTAATGTACGTACACATTCCATACACTTTTTTGTCGTTGTTTACAGAAGTGGAATATTAAATACTCTTCCATTCACGTCATTTTCCTCATTCAACACATTTTGGAATACCCCCAAGTCACCCATCAGTTCACAGAACTTAATTATTCTTTAATAATAATTGCTAATGTTTTATAAGTCCATGCATAATTTATTTAAGTGTTTTCCATGTGTTGGCATTCATCTGGCTTGCATTTTATTTTGTGCCACCTTAACCAGTGCTGCAGTAATTTGTTTTTTTGTATTTTCCATTATATATTCTGATACTCATACCCATGGAATCGATTCCCAAAAATTAGACTATGGGGCTGAAGTGTATGCAAAGGTTTAATTTTAATAGATATTTTCAGTTGTTTTCCCAAAAGATGGTAACCATTTATATTGCCACCATATCTGTGTCATCAATAGATATTATTACTCATTTTCTATTTTTATAGTTATATAAGAGTTGTTGAGAACTGTTATGGGACAATTTCTGATTCTTTGATAACTCCGAGTAGCCTTAAACCAGAGAGGAGAGAGTGAACTATGACTGCCTTACTCCATCCTCAGGGTGACCTGTTACAATGAAAACATCATGAACTGAATTTTCCACATGCGCACTGATTAGCAGTCACCAGAACAGTGCAGCTGTTCTGTAGACAATCTAAAATTTCTACTCTCTGTCCTTACCACACTCCGAGAGCACCTTTCTTTAAAGGTCTATCGCAAGGGAAATGTGAGAAAAATTTCGGCAACAAGATCGCTTCTTCGTCAATCAGCAAAGATGACAAAATCCTCCCTTAAGTGGTTGTGATGTTAGGGTGGGGCTGTGGTGGCAGAAGGAGTTACGGTCCTAAGGCTTTGTTTGCTGCAGAAGTGTTAGTATGTTGGGCTCACCCGATTCTCATACCCTATTTGTGACAGGGTAGAGGGGCCCACGCTAATTTCCTTGGTGATCTCACATCTTGATCACCTGTCGTTTCACCAGTGAAAACTCCTTTCTAATCAGCAAATGCAATAGTCGAGATTTAGACTGCATTTTTTAAATGTTTATTTTTGAGAGAGAGAGCATGAGTGCGCATAAGCGCATGAGCAGTGGGGGGTAGGGAGCAGAGAGAGAAGGAGGCAGGATTTGAAGCAGCCTGTGTGCTGACAGCAGAGAGTCCAATGCGGGGCTCGAACTCACCAACCGTGAGATCATGACCTGAGCCAAAATAGAAGCTTAACTGACTTCAATTGAAAGTATTCTGTGTATTGTTTTCTGGAGAGTGGATACCTGATAGGGTCTCTCAAAAGCTAACCAACCTACCCTGAAGTGTGAAGTCAGGGTTAGGAAACTGCAAATGTTAACCAACTTTTCCAGGTTGTAGATTGCAGATGGCTTATACACATACATTATATTATCCAAAATGGAATATTTTAAAATAGATATGGTACAGCAGGTGAAAGGCAGCAGCTTGGCATGGCTGCTTTTCCAATAGCAAGTGACAAGAAAAAGGAAAACTAATTTCTCTATTTTACTGAATATGCTCCAAAAATTTTAAGGCATCGGTAGTGGGACCTCTAGTAGCCAAGACCAGAGGAGGAGAGGAGGAAGAAAAAGACAACAGTCAGAATATGGCAGCTGAGTGGATATGTTCGTAAGCTCATGGGTATGGCGTTAATGCTTAGAGAAAGAGGCCTTATGGAAATTGTTTGCAGGTGGGGAGCAAATGTGGACAAACTGGGCCTGCTTCATAACGTTTGACATATGTGTCTTCACAACTCTTCCTAATGGTCAAAGCAGCTCATTTAGGGTTCAAAATACCCAAGGCTGCACTATAAGTGGTAACAAACAGATTGGAACAAATCCTTTTTGCACAGAACACACTCATATTTCAAGGGAAATCCTAAAAACATAGTAACAAAGCTACAAACTGTTCCACCATTTTCCAAGGTATGGGGAAATGTTTCAAAGACACATGGTTATAATTATTGAACTTAAGTTGTAGGTCTAATATGATAAGCATTGAGGGTATGAAGGGACGAAATGCTTTCCCAGCGATAACGGAATAACTTTGAGTAATAGCCATTTGGTTGCCTTTGTTTTTGACACAGTGGTGGGAGCACGTTATGGTCACTGCTGTTTGATAAATGACCTTCCCATCATTCTCATTTTGTGGGTTTAGGCCAGACACCCATATTGTGACTTGGTTGGTGTGGAGGTTGGTGTTTCACTGTATTTTTAGAATATTTAGTCTATTTAGAAAGTTTACATAATTTTGGTTACAGTGACTAAAGTGACTAGGACTAAAATAAGATTGGCTTCTACAAAAACAAACTCTTCTAGCATTCGAAGGTGGCATTCACTGTGTGCAGAAGTGAGAGGGGTATGGTCAAATACTTCATATCTCGTTGATATTTCCTGGGTAGTTTATACCATACTTGAAATCTACTGAATCAAGAATTCTTTGTGGACTGATGTTTAAACATGTATTCTAATATATATAGCATATAAACTTATAAAATGGATTTTCATAGCTATTATACACACATACATGCACACACATATGTATGTATATGATTTGTAAGCACAGTGAAAGAATGTTAGTTTTTAATTAATTTTAAAGACTTTAAGAATTTTAATTACATTAATTTTGATTAATTTTAATTGAAGAATGGTACTTGAGATCTAGTTGAAATGGAATCACATTTTGCTTAACAGTTAAATAATATATTACAAATATTTTTAAGGTGATATTTTAATGATGATTGGAATAACTGGAAAATTATAAAGAAATGTACATAGATGAACAAAATAAATGAATGGTGGTCTATATTCAGGGTCCAAAAACCAACAAACATCTTTTCGGCTAAACTTGTATATATCTGGGTGGTATAAAGACTTTTAGATACTTCTCAATTCATTGTAAATTATTTCTTAAAGATTTATATTCAGGTTGTAAATGATACCTGCTCATCTTTTGTTTCCAAATTGGAGGTGTATATATATATACACATATATACACATATATGTGTATATATCTATATGTATATCTATGTGTATATATGTAAAATATTATGTAAATATGTAATATGTATAATATTACATATATCTTTGATAATAATCCTTTGAAGTTGTATGAATTCATCTATATTTTTCTCATTTGTGAATTACTTTTTCATTTTGTTTATGTGCCTCTTATGGACAAGAAGTTCTTAATTTTAATATAGTCAAACTTATTAGTCTTTTCCTTATGGTTTATGCTTTTCATGTCTTATTTTGGCAACTCTTCCCTACCCTGATTCATAAAGATATTCTCCTATGTTCTCGTCTGAAAGTTTTATATCTTTGTCTTCTGCATTTAAACCATTATCCACTTAGATTTTATTTGTAGCAAAATTATACTGTCTTCTTTCCTACATTTTTATAGTAAGTATTTTTTAAAGTGTATTTATTTTTAGAGAGAGAGAGAAGGAGCAGAGAAGGGGCAGAAACTCACGAACTACTTTTTTCTTTGTCTTTTTGTTTCTTAAATTCCACATATGAGTGAGATCAGATAGTATTTGTCTTTCCATGACTGACTTATTTCCCTTAGCATTATATCCTTTAGATTCATTTATGTTGTTGCAAATGGCAAGATTCTGAACGGTGTGAGGTGATACATCATTATGGTTTTGATTTGCATTTCCCTGATGATGAGTGATGTTGAGCATCTTTTCATGTCTCTGTTGGCGATCTGTCTTCTTTGGAGAAATGTCTGTTCATGTCTTCTGCCCACTTTTTAATTGGGTAATTAATTTGCTTGGGTGTTTTGATGTTGAGTTGTATCAGTTCTTTATATATTTTGGACACTAACCCCTTATCAGATATATCATTTGCAAATATCTTCTCCCATTCAGTAGGTTATCATTTTGTTAATTGTGTCCTTTGCTATGCAGAAGCTTTTTATTTTGATGTAGCCCCAATAGTTTTGTTTTCATTTTTGTTTTTTACTTTTGTTTCCCTTACCTCTAGATATATGTCTAGAAAAATGTTGCTATGGTCAATGTCAGACAAATTATTGCCTGTGCTCTCTTCTAGAATTTTTATGGTGTGAGGGCTCACATTTAGGTCTTTAATCCATTTTGAGTTTATTTTGTGTATGGTATAAGAAAATGGTCCAGTTTCACTCTTTTGCATGTAGCCATCGAGTTGTCCCACACCATTTGTTGAAGAGACTGTCTTTTTCTCATTGGATATTCTTTCCTCCTTTGTTGTAGATTAATTGACCATATAATTGTGGGTTTATTTCTAGGCTCTCTATTCTGTCCCATTGATTTATGTGTCTATTTTTGTGCCAGTACCATACTGTTTTGATTGCTACAGCTTTGTAATATATCTTGAAATCTGGGATTGTGATACCTTCAGTTTTATTCTTTTATAAGATTTCTTTGGCTATTCAGGGTCTTTGTGGTTCCATACAAATTTTAGAATTATGTGTTCTAATTCTGTGAAAAAGTGTTACTGGTATTTTGGTAGGGGTTGCATTAAATGTATAGATTGCTTTGGGTAATTAGGACATTTTAACAATATTTGTTTTCCCTCCTCCACAGTAAATCTTTACTTGGTCTGGACTTTCCTGGGAAATAGACTCTGAGATAGGGATTCATGTCCAGGAGTTTATGCCTTATAGCCAATACCTGAGAAAGAGTGAGACAAGCAAGATGGGGCAAATGGGGAAGTTTTTTTGTGGTTCAGCTTGTTAGAGGATTCAGTGGATATCCTGGGGACCCTGGAGCTGGGTGTTCCCTTCAGAGATGTCCTAAATTGAGATAAAGGGGCCAGGCCTTTTATTTTTTTTAAGTTTATTTATTCATTTTGAGAGATAGAGCAGGGGAGGGGCAGAGAGATAGGGAAAGAGAGAGAATCGTAAGCAGGCTCTGCACCAGCAGCACAGAGCCTGATGCTGGGCTCAATCTCATGGACCATGAGATCACGATCTGAGCCAAAACCAAGAGTCAGATGCTTAACTGACTGAACCACCCAGGTGCCCCAAGGGGCCAGGCCTTTTAATGCCCATAAATATCTGAGACTGTGATTATCAAGGCCTTCTTAGGACATGGCTCCTGTACTTGTCCATTTACTGTCAAAATTAGGCAAGGGGGTCACGAAAGATGATACAGTGGTTTACGTAAGTGCAAATCTGTTCTTTCTTACCTGTATAACACAGCCCTACTTCCTCCTGCATATGATTAAAGCTGATTATCCTTTTTTTCTTGTCTGCTTTTCTCTTGACACAAGAAGTCTTCAGGGATTGGGCAGTATCCATAGTTTAAAGTTTAATCAAGCTCTAGCTGTTTTTGTAGTGGAAACACTTCTCCTTTGGGAAACAGAAACTACGGGTTGCAGAGATATATCTTGGAAGATGGCATTCCATCTTTTTTAGGTATCAACTTCAAGTTCATGCTTCACCTATACCTTCAAAAGGCCATTCAGTTGCTCTGCGAGGCCAGTACATTCTGGATGGTGTATTTTGTGATTGGATCCAAGGATCCCACGGACATGTTTATTGTTGTAAAGTCTTTTCTGTGAAGTGGAACCCTTGGTCCATGACAGTAGTGGATAGTATTCTCTGTTTTATGTTGGCCAGTCACTGTGAGCCTTCAGTTGTGCTGGCCAAAGTCCTGCAGGTATTGTACCCATAATATCAATTCTAGGTGAGATAAATTGCTGCCCCAGCCAAGGGTGAAAGTGGTCCTGTGTTAGTTTTCTAGGGCCACAATAACAAACTACCACACTCTGGATGGCTTAATACAACAGAAAATTCTTCTCTCACAATTCTGCAGGCTACATACAAGTCTGTAATCAAGGTGTCAGCAGGGCCATGACCCTATCTCCTAGCTTCTTGTGGTTGTCAGCCATCCTTCATGTTCTTTTGTTTACAGCAACATAACTCTCAATCTCTGCTTCTGTCATCACATAGCCATCTTACCCCCATATGTCTATGTCTTCACATGTATTTTCTCTGTGTCTGCCTCTGTGTCTCTTTGTCTCTTCTTATAAGGATACCAGTAATGCTGGGTTAAGGACGCACTCTACCCCACCTCATCTTAACTTACATCTTCATTACACCCTCAAAGACCATATTTCCAAACAAGGTCCCATATACAGATACCACGTTGGAACTTCTACATATATATTTGGGAGCCACAATTCAAGCCACAACAGGACAGCTGTAATCAGTATGCCCCTCAAGTGGCTGCTTGTTTTCCATGGTATGTTGTCCATGAATCAGGGGGCTCAGGATGGCTTCCTGCTACTGGAAGGTGGGGCATCTGGTAGCAGCAGTAGCTTGCTCAGCCTTGATGAGTAGAAGCACTTGCTGTTGGACCCATGCACAGCTTCCACCCCTGCCAACCATAAAACGACTTCATTCTTGAGCCCATTGTGCTAGCACTGACATGACCAATGGCAGA